>NC_052635.1:5239404-5564404 GCF_016161935.1 Mauremys reevesii
TCTGGGGAGGAAACATGCCTCAATCTTGGCCTTTTGCCACAGACGGTCTCCAAGTGGTCCAGGGGGGAGCTGGGGACAGCAGGTCTTTGCCCCCCAGCTCCTGCCAGAGGTTGGTTCAGGGCATCCCACCGCCGATGGTCAGAAACCTTCTCCCCTTGGCCAGCCTCCCGGCTCATCTCATCCCCTTTGTTCTCTTGCCTGCTTTGGCTGCCATCGCACAGCCAGGGACGGGGTGCAGGGATGCAGGGGGATGGGGTGAAGGGACGCAGGGGGACAGGGTGAAGGGATGCAGAGGGTGAAGGGCAATAAGAGTTCGGGTGCAGGGGGAAGGAGGATGTGGAACGGGGGACAGGGTGAAGATGGACAAGGTGCAGGGGTGCATTGGGAGGGGTATCAGAGACCAGACCGAGCTCATCTGTCACAGACACAGAGATGGGCCGGCTCTCTTCAGATGGCACCTCCCGCCCAGTGTGCAGTGCCCAGTATGCACAGACGTACAGCCCGGCCGTCCCCATCTGAGCCCTGAGCTCCAGCCAGGCGCCCCCCATTGGCTCAGGGACCCTGTCAGTGGTCAGCCCCCTTCGTTGCCTGTAGAATCTGTACCCGGCCACCTCCTCGCCCTGGGGAGCCAAGCACCTGAGGGTCACCCGCTCCCCCGGAACGTACACAGGGTGTGTGGGAGCCAAAGTGAGCCGGGGGGGCAGGGGGTGACTCTGGGATAGACAGAGAGAATGGGGGGGAGAGGGAAAGAGCTCACATGAGACCCCCCAGTTCATAGCTGGTGAGCCCAGAGATGGGAACCTGCCCCCAGTGAGTCTGTGCTCCCAACCCCCCGCCCCCCGTTATCTCCATTTGCCCCCTGCAGCCCAGCTCCTCTGGGTAGACAGCACCAGAGCTGGTGTCACGGAGCAGCACATGGTTAGATCACCAGTGAGAGGCGCCCCCCCGGGTGGCCCTGATCCCTCCCCAGCTGTGCCGGGCCACACGCAGAGCTGGTGTGTCCCTACGACCGGCACCACCCACTGTGGGTCAGGCTGCAGGGAGGTTTTGTCTGTGCTCTTTGGTGTTCCCTCTCTGGATGGAGAGAGAGACCAGGCAGGAAAGACATCTCCTGAAAACGCCTGAAGAGATCCAGCTAAGATTTAAAAAATTGTAAGTAACAGCAAGGAAATGCCTTAGATTATCTTTTGTTTTAGCTTGTGAATTTTCCCTATGCTAAGAGGGAGGTTTATTCCTGTTTTTGTAACTTTGAAGCGGAGCCTAGAGGGGAATCCTTTGTGTTTTAAATCTTTTTATTACCCTGTAAAGTTACCTTCCATCCTGATTTTGCAGGTGTGATTCTTTTACTTTTTCTTTAAATAAAGTTCTTCCTTTAAGAACCTGATGGATTTTCAGTGTCCTAGAGACGAAGGGTCTGGTCGGCACTCGCATTATTCTCGTCTCCCCAGGAAGGGGGGGGGGGAAGGGGGTTGGGGGAATATTTTGAGGAACTAGGGACTCCAAGTGACCCTTTTCCTGAATTTTTGTCTAAATCACTTGGTGGTGGCAGCAATACCGTCCAAGGACAAGGGAAGGATTTGTGCCTTGGGGAAGTTTTTAACCTAAGCTGGTAGTAATAAGCTTAGAGGGTCTTTCATGAGTATCCCCACATCTGTAACCCAGAGTTCAGAGTGAGGAGGGGACCCTGACAAGCCCTGTCGGCGGCTTCTCTCTCTCTCCACCCAGTGCCACCCTCCGAAGGGACGTGCACTCACCCAGCACCAGGATGTGGACGGGGTCGCTCAGCCCGGATGGGATCTCCTGCCCCGATTCCAGGAACCAGTACCCACAGCTGTACGCCCCGGAGTGGGATGGGGCCAGAGGGGGCAGCCGGAGGGCGCGGCTGAGCTGGAGTGGGTCAGGACCAGGCATCTGGGAATCTAGGTTCTGACCGTCCTTGAGAAACTGGATCCTCAACAGCGTGTGGCCCCCAGGAGCTGAGCACGTCAGGGTGACGGAGTCACCGGGGATGTAGGCGGGATGGGACGGGGACACAGAGAGCTGGGGGGCAGCTGGGGGGACTGGGTGACATGGGGAAAAGGGACAGGGGACAACATGAGACAAGGGGAAGCGAAATCAGCCGGGGCAGCAGAGACCCCACCCCCCCGACACAGGGCAGGGCTCATCCCCTCCAGCGGAGGGCGCAGGGACACACACACACACACACACACACACACACACGAGCACACACAGGGCAGGACTCATTCCCTCCAGCAGGGGGAAGCCTGGACACCCACTCCCCCACCCAGCCGCGACACCTCCCCACCCCCCTGGCTGTTCATGGTGATGGTCCCTATCAATCATCTGTTTCGCCTCTTCCCTGCCACCCTCGGCTCCCAGTGTGTCCCCGGCCCAGGGAGTCGCTCTGCGGCGGAGGCTGGAGGCTCCTGCCCGTGGGTCCTGCGGGGAACGTGGTCTCACCCAGCACGGAGATGACGACGGCCCCACTGGGGGGGGATGAGATCTCTCTCCCGGACTCCCACCTCTGGTACCGACAGGAGTAGGTCCCGGCGTGCCCCGTGCCCACGCTGGCGAGCTGCAGGGTGGGGCTGTCGCTGAGCAGAGGTGAGGGGAGCTCCCCTCCGTCCTTGGAGAACTGAACCGTGGCCAGCGTGGGAGCCCCAGGAATCGAGCAGGTCAGAGCCACGGCTTCTCCCACGACGTAGACCGGGTGTGCTGGGCTCGCGGTGAGCCAAGGGGCAGGCAGGGGGGCTGAAAGAGACGGTGAGGGGGAAGGAGTCCTACGGGATTTGGGAGCACCCGGCCCACTGCGGGTCAGTGCACTTTGGGAGCCATCACCTTTAGGTTAGTTGTCACCTACAGATACACCTGCCCCCATCTCACCAAGGAGACGCCTTCAAACGGCCACAGCTGACAAGCCAACCATGGGGTGCCGGCTCGGAGGAGGCTTTGAGCTGGGGGGTGTCCCCTGCTGGTGAACCTTTCTCTAGCCTCATCTAACAGAGCTGGGTCTCATCCAGCCAAGGCGGCTCATGCTCTGCCATCCCCAGATCCCAAATTCACTCCCCACTGCCCGGGGCATGACCCAGACCCAACCTCCGGAGGTGCGGGCGCTAGCTAGCATGGGACTGAGGTTTCCTCACCACAGCCGGGCGGCAGGGATGGTCCTGGTGTGACATGTGCTAGAAATGAGTGGAATGAGAAAGGCCGGCTGGATGGGGCAGGTGAGTTTGTATCTCCAGCGCAGCTAAAATGTCATGTCCCCTGGTTTAACCCACTAGCCCCCCCAGAGCCGGGGATAGAACTCAGGGGTCCTGGCTCTAAGCCCCCCAGCTCTAACCACCACTCCCCTCGCAGAGTGAGGGGTGGGACCAAGGAGTCCTGGCTACCAGCGCCCGCCCCCCTCTCCTTCTCCCCTTGCCTGGAGCCCAGAGAGCGAAGCTGAGCAGGTTGGGGACTCTGGCCCCAGTATGTCCCAGTGGCTGCTGGGGGAGAATTACCCGGTGCCCCAACCCCCCGGCCGGGTTAGTGAGACTCACCGATCACAGCGATGGGCACAGGGGGGCTCTCCCGGGAGGGGATCTCCTGGCTGGCTCGCAGGACCCAATAGGCACAGCTGTACTCGCTGGGATCTCCCACCTCCACTGTGAGCATCTCTAAGGGCCCCGTGGCCCCTGCAGGCAGCTCCTCGGGGGCCCGGCCTCGGTGTCTCTTGTAGAACCTGTATCCAGCCACCTCCGGGCCCCCGGGAGCCGAACACTCCAGGGTCACCCGCTCTCCCCACACGTACACAGGGTGCTGGGGGCTCAGAGAGAGCGCAGGGGCTGGCAGGGGATCTGGAGCGAACGGGGAGAGGACTCAGTGACCAGGGCCCTACCTTCAGCCCCCCCAGCTGATCCCAAGAACACCCAACCCACCTTCTTCTGGTTCCTTTTCTCCCACCGCTAGATGCTTCCCTCACCCCCCCACCCCCTCGTCTCTCTCCCTGACAACCCAGGGGAAAGCGCCACCCGGGAGCTCAAAGGGCAGGGATGTAATTCAACCCTCAGGAGCCCTATGGGAAGTGGGTCAAGACAGTTACATCCTTGTTTCACAAAAGGGGAAACTGAGGCATGGAGCATGACTGCCAACTCAGAGGAACTCTCAGGAATAGAACCCAGGAGTCCTGTTGTGACATTATTGACGTAAACTGTGACCATATAGATCATTGTTGCAACCACTGTTATATATTTGCAGCAAATATTGTACAAAGGTTGTCGTGTTAGACAGTGGTACCCAACATGGTGCCTGCGGGGCCATGGCGCCCGCCGGGGCTTCTATGGGCGCCCGCCTACTGTGCCCCACCGCCGAGGAGCGCGGCCGCTGGAGCTGACAAAATGCCTTCGAGAAGCAGCAACACCAAAAAGCGTCGCCGCCGAAATGCTGCTGCTTCTCGGCGGCGACACCTCTTGATGACGCTGCTTGTTGGCGGCATTTCGGCAGCGACGCTTTTTGGCGTTGCTGCTTGTTGGCGGCATTTCAGCGGCTGCTTGTCTGGCGGCCGCGCTCCTCGGCGGCATTTCGGCGGCTAGTCGTCCGGCGCCCACCCACACTGAAAGGTTGGGGACCACTGGTGTAAGGTGTCTATGATTATGGGATCCGTAGTTGTGTACCATTTTGGTAGCTGAAGTTATGAAGATTGGCTATGTTCCTGATTGTCTCTCAGTGTGTCTTGATTCTAAATAGCCTCAGTGAAGCTTCTTGACAAAGGACTATTCTCACTAAGTGCCCCATCAAGAAACACTTAACTGACGATGGACTTTGGGAGATGCCAATCCACATTGGAGCTTTCCTGGGACCGTTCAAACTAACATGTAAACAATGGCATCGGCCTGCAAACCGAGTCATGCATGGACATGTGACTCGTCCATGTGACTCCAGACTCCATCTTGTTGCTGTGATTTTCACAATAAGAATAATGTGGTGTCTTTCCATGGGCAGAGGATATAAAAGGCCCTGAAAACTCCTCCATCTTGTCTTTAATTCTGCTTCTGACCTCCAGAGGAACCGTGCTGTAAACTGAACCTCTAAACAAAGGACTGAATGACCCATCCCAGCTGGGGATGTTCCAGACACTTGATTTGAGCCTGCAGTTTATTCCATCACTGCTACAAGCCTGAACCAGGAACTTTCCCCTTACCCTATGTAATTGATTCCATTTAACCAATTCTAACTCTCATCTATATTTCTTTCTACACTTGCACTTCCACCCTTCGACCCTGGTGGCTACCCTCTGCGCCCCAACACCGAAGAGCAAATCAAAGCGTTACTCGGCACCAAACCCAGCCAGAAGTGCAAGGACAAGTCAGCTGGAGAAAGAGCCCCAGAGACTGACTGTCCAGCCCGCTGAGGTCGACCATCCAGTTGCCTGGTCTCTGTCGCTCTCCTTGCCATGGGATGCTGTGATGGCCAAAAGCATATCTGGGTTCCCAAAGGTACTGGATCCATTCATGGAGGACAGGTCCATCAATGGCTCTGAGCCAAGATGGTCAGGGACACAATCCCATGCTCAGGGTGAGGCTGAACCTCTGACTACTACAAGCCACGATGGACGCCTGGGCTGGATCCTTCCATAACTGCCCTGTTCTGTACGCTCCCCCTGAAGCTCTGGTATGGGCCACCATTGGAGACAGGCTACTGGGCTAGACGGACCAGGGCCCAGCATGGCAGCTCTTATGTTCTGACGCTGGTCCCTGCTGTCACTTGCTGAGAGAAAGAGACCTCACCTGTGACTCTGATGGAGATGGGCTGGCTCTCTAGGGAGGAGATCTCCTGCCCAGGTTCGGCTACCCGGTACGTACAGGTGTACGAACCAGAATCCTCCATGCCGAGTCTGCCAATCTGGTAACTCTGAGAGTCCTCCAGGGCCTGTCTCGTGCATGCCACTTGTTCCCCGGCCTTGAGGAAGCAGAACTGCATCTTCTTCTCCCAGCTGGGAGCTGAGCACGTCAGGGTAACAGACTTACCAGTGGTGAACTCAGGGCCCGTTGGGGACAGCCGCAGAGTTGGCCGAAAGTTTTCCGGGATCACGGAAGGCCCTGAAGAGAGACAGTGGGGACTGAGCCCTTCAACAACCCCCAGGGCTATGGAGCTCCCTCCACCCAATCCCAGGAGATGGGTGATGTGTCCAGAGGGAGACGACACCCAAGTTCATTTGCTACCACGCCATAGTTCCCTCCTTGGTCACTAATGTTCCTTCCCCACCCAGAGATGTTTTCTTTGAGGAGCATCAGTTCTGGGTTCACCCACTTTTCATTTACTGATTTTCTCAGTTTTCTTGCCCATTTCAGGGAAGGTTGATTGGTCTTTAAAGACCATCAGGCGATGCTCCTGGAATCAGGCAGGTGTGAGCCTACAGCTAACCCAACAGGCCAACTGGTGCTCGGTCTCTGTGGAGACAGTGAATTTAATAATTCCTGAGAGTCTCCCAGCAGCAGGACTGGGAACTGCAGGGAGATGCCTCTGCGGACACCGATTGGGACCTGCAAGGCCAGGTTTGGACTGGCAGATCTCAAGGAATTTGCCGGCAAGGCCGATAGGTGGGAATGTCAGGGAGGTGACGGACATTTCAGCAGCACCACAGCTCTCCCTTGCTGAGGAGAGTGTCACAGGGATTTAGTTACTAACACGACCTCCCTTGACAAACCAGCTCTTCTGGACAGGAGCGCTCTGATTGCCCAGAGCAATCACATTGCAATGGCCGAGCATTTTAACTCAACGACCGTCTTGTGCGATTCTGTTCCCACCTTCCTTTGGAGGTTCAGCCAAAGATGGAGACCAACTGACCACAGCAAAGGTAAAGATTCCCCCATCCAAAGTGGAGTCTGCAGTCTGGCCCAGATACCAACCCCCCAGTATCAGACAGGATTCATCAGCTCTACAGATAGATTGCTCAGTCCATTGCAGATGTACTGGTCGGTAGCCCACAACCCCTCCATTCTGCAGGCCAGACGTCTGAACAGCCATCGCCTGAACCAAGAGGTGTAGATGGAATCATGACTCACCTATCAGATGGATTGAGAGGGGGGCACTCGGCAGTGACTGGATCGTTCTTCCTGAGACATTCACCTCATAGCTGCAGGTGTAAGGGCTGGTAGCATCTAAATCAGACTGACGGAGCTGGAGACGGGCACCCGGCTGTGAGACAATGACATTCCCCTGCCTCAGGAACTGGTACCTTGTAGCCATGTGTCCCGGAAGGGCCAAGCATAGGATGGTAACAGGGCTGTTCCCGGGGGGATCAGAAATCACAGAGATGGATGGAGCAGCAGGGAAATCTGCGAGGAGCAACAATAGGAGAGAAGAGGGGGTGTTAATGTACCGAGAGTGTGGAAACAGCAGAGCAATTGCGGATGAGGAAGTGGGGTGTAAAGGTCAAATCAAGGCATGGGCTGGGAGCCAGGACTCCTGGTTTCTATCCCCGGTCCTGAGAGGGGAGTGAATTTCAGTTCTTGAAAACCTGACACAACTAGAAGGAGGAGAACCAGGTAGTGAAACTCAGCTGATGCTCTTGACAGCACTGTAGGCAGAGGTGGCTCCAGGCATCAATGCTCCAAGCGCATGCGGGGGGTGGCAAGCCGCGGGGGGTGCCCTGCCAGTCTCTGCAAGGGCGGCAGTCACGCGGCCTTCGGCGGCTTGCCTGTGGGAGGTCTGCTGGTCCCGCAGATTTGGCGGAAATTCGGCAGTGGGTACGCCGAAGCTGCGGGACTGGCGGACCTCCCACAGGCAAGTTGCCGAATCTGCAGGACCAGGGATCTCCCACAGGCAAGCCGCCGAAGGCAGCCTGCCTGCCGTGCTTGAGGTGGCAAAAAAGCTAGAGGCGCCTCTGACTGTAGGGGAAGAAATGCCAGGGACCCCATGTGACATTATTGACATGATCTGGGACCATATAGAACATGGTTGCAACCAAAGTCTTGTAGTGGCACCAAATCTTGTATAAAGGGGGTCAAATGAGGTGTCTAAGTCAAGGTTATGGTTTGCTAGGTATAATTATGGTGTCTATATCTGTGCGTCATTTTGTAGTTGAAGTTATGAATATTGGCTCTGTACTGTCTGTACTTCAAACTTATGCTCTGCTTCTGGGTGACATCCCAGACAAGTTGGTGTTAGCTCTGCCTAGCCTGCTTGATGGCCCATTAAGGACCATCAGCTACACAACTGACCCATTGAGAGAAGGCAGACACACCTTGTAACTCAGCAAAGTATGCAGGGGCTTTCCCATGTGACTCCAGACTCCATTTTGCTGTAATTTTCCAAAGTAAGAACAAAGAGGTTCTTACACCTGGAAAAGACTATAAGAGGCTGATGCCCCATCTGCATCTTGTCTTCAATCCTGCTTCTTATCTCTGGAGGGACTTTGCTACAAACAGAAGCTTTGAACAAAGGACTGAATGACCCATCCCAGCGGGGGATGGACTCCAGAGACTTTATTTAAACCTGCAGTTTATTCCATCACTGCTACAAGCCTGAACCAAGAACTTTGCCATTACTGTATGTAACTGATTCCATTTAACCAATTCTAGCTCTCATCTCTATCTTTTTCCTTTTATGAATAAACCTTTAGAGTTTAGATTCTAAAGGATTGGCAAGAGCGTGATTTGTGGGTAAGATCTGATCTGTATATTGACCTGGGTCTGGGGCTTGGTTCTCTGGGATCAAGAGACCCTTTTTTCTTTTACTGGGATGTTGGTTTTCATAACCATTCATCCCCAGGACAAATGGCACTGGTGGTGATACTGGGAGACTGTCGTGTCTAAGGGAATTGCTTGTGACTTGTGGTTAGCCAGTGGGGTGAGACCAAAGTCCTCTTTGTCTGGCTGGTTTGGTTTGCCTTTGAGGTGAAAAAACCCCAGCCTTGAGCTGTGACTGCCCTGTTTTAAGCAATTTGTCCTGAATTGGCACTCGCAGTTGGGTCCCACCAGAACCAGCATCGTTACACCCCAGCTCAGCCAGGCCTAGGAAACAGTCGCTAGGGCCAAGCAGGGATGTCTGCGCTCTGAGATGGTCTCCCACCCAGACTCTGCTCCCCAGGATGGGCAGGTGTGTGCTTTCGGGGTCCGCATCACAGCTGTGAGCCCCAGCTGAGCACCCCTGTTCTGAGCAGGGAGATCTGCAGAGACCTGCACCCCGATTTCATCGCTGAAGTGATATCTCCCTCCTGGGAGCCGAGCACCGGAGAGTAACACGCTCCCTGGGGAGATAGAGAGAATGCTTAGGGGCTAGAGAGAGCGTGAGGGCTGGCTGCCCCCTGCACTCCCAGGGGCTGTGAGAAAGCGTCCTAGGAGATGCTGGTTCAAACCGGGCTCCTTTAGGGCCTGATGAGGTGAAAAGGAAGAGGCCCCCGGCTTGCACTCCAGGCTGTGCTCACGCAACGTGGCCGGCGCAGTGCTTGTGGTGAGACCATGCGGACAAAATATACAAAGTAAATAGCCCGAAATAGATCTCGTCATCATTGTTCTTACTTTGCCTAGTGGTAAATGTCAGTTATGAAGGTTGGAAATATTTCTCTGTTGCGTTGTGTGTGGGCAGCAAAATCGGTGTTTATTGACAAAAATCGAACGCAGAACAGACGTCTGTTCCGGACTACGTCTGCCAAGAGGCACAGCGCTCACCTCTCTAGTTGAATTGCTGCAATGCAACATGGGGGGCTTAGTTCTGAGAGGGGGGCTGGCCAGGAAAGGAGAATGGGGCCACCAAACACCAGCACTGAAACTCCCATCAGGCACCACAGCCGCTCTGAGAGATACAGGATACGAACAGAGCCAAAAATAAAGGATTTTGTTTCAAGAAGGGGAAAATGTCTCATTCTGATCCACAGTCTTTAAATGAAACATTCTGACGTGTCTGCAATGAATTTCAACCCTCCCCTCCCATCCCATGCGAGGACTTTGGAGGACAGAGTGAGAATTCAAAGAGCTACAAGCACTATTGAACAGACCATCAGGAAGCTCCTTCAAGCCAGAATCAAACCAGCAACCTAAAACTTGGCCACGTTCTTGAAATCTACAGTCTGCCTCGCCACCAGCTCAGGTGCTGAAGGAATCTCTAGAGCTTGACAGGTTTAGCTTAACCAAGGTGGAGGGGTGATTTGATCGTGGTCTGTAAGTGCCTAATGCGACGACAGAAATCTGATACCAAAGGGCTCTTCAATCTGGCAGCCAAAGATCTAACAGGATCCAGTGAATGAACATTGCAGCTAGACAAATTCAGACTGGGAATAGGGTGGAATAAGGGAGGCCACGGGAATTCACCACTGGAGGATCGTACCCAGTGGTGGATTCTCCATCACTGGCCATTTTTAAAACCAGGGTGGATGTTTCCCTAGGAGATCTGCTCTAGTTCAAACAGGAATTATGCTGGGGACAGCTGGTGGAGACGGGACTAGGGGATCACAGGGAGCCTTTCTGGTTTGAGAATCTGTGAAATGATTTTGGTTTGTTTGGGGGGGTTCATTTTTTGGGGGGGGGTAGGTGGAATGAAGGCAATGAGACCATCCATCAAGGGCAAGACCCTGGGGGTTGAAGTGAGCAGGCTGGTGACCCTCCCCACATATGAGGGGTTGGGGTCTCACCTGTGATGGAGATGGGGATGGGAATCCCCTATTAGACAGCAGGAGAAAGGGGACTCACCCATCACTGGTACCGGGACGGGCTGGCTGCGTGCAGAGTAGATGTGCCGTCCGTCTCTCACTGCCCAGTACTCACAGCTGTACGCCCCGGCCTTCCCCGTCTCAGCCGTCAGGACCAGCCAGGGCCCCCCAGGCAGGCCGGTGGTTTCTGTGAAGACCCGTTCCCCGTGCTGATTGTAGAACTGGTAGCTGGTCACCGCCTCCTCGTCAGGGGCTGAGCATCTGAGGGTGAGACGCTCCCCCGGGAAATACACAGGGTGCTGGGGCTGTACGATGATGGTGGGGGTTTGCAGGGCGGCTGAGGAAGGGCAGAGAGATTCAGGAGATGTTACACTCCCCCAGCCAAGTGTTGTCTCCCTATTTCTGTCCCCCTCGGCTATAGCCGGCAGCCCCTCGCAGCTCTCCTGGTGTCACCTGGTGTCTGCACCCCACAGGCCCCAGAGTTCTGGCTGCATCTCTCGTGGCTTCACCCCTGCCCATGTACTCCATGGGGATGGGGCAGGAGCCCCCTTCACCTCTAGGGTGTTCTGGTTCCCACTTGGCCATGCCATATGTAACAGGCTCTGCAGGACATGGAGCAGCTCACTCAGCTCCATGCAGGTGCTGAGACAGGACGGATGAGGGAAGTGGGGGTGGGGAGATGAGAGGAGATGGCAGCTAGGGAGAGAGATGGAAGCCCCCAGGCTCAAATTCTACCCCACCTCCTGGCTTGCAGCCAGAGCTGCTGAGATTTAACGTCTGGGGCCAGGGCTAGAGTCTGTTTCTGGGGTGCTCCATTTCAAGCAGCTTACAGGGGTCTGGTTCTAAGCAGGGGGGTGGCTCCCCCATCAGAGAATCCAGCACCTATAAGGCCTCCAGGGGACCTCAGAAAACTGAGCCCCCCACAAATCACCAGTCACTTTGGGAAGTCTTCCCGGGCCCCCCTGCAGGTCCCGAAGCTGGGAGCTGAGAGGAGCAGAAACAGGGTGAGATGCACTCAGAGGTGGGGTGGGAGAGTCCCTGCACACGATGCCTGGGAGCAGGGGGTCTCTATACACAGTGCCTGGGACCCCACAGTGAGAAGCCAGGCACTGAAGCGAATGCTGGAATCAGTGTCCCCTGTCTGGTCCCATTCCCCACCCCACTGACCAGCCAGTTCCTCTGGGGCAGGATCGGAGCTGGCAGCCCCGAGAGGTGAAAGGCCCCATGTCCCATTCTCTGACCCAATCAGCCAGACCCCCGCCATGGGGCCAGACTGGAACTTGAAGTCTGCCCCATGGGGTGACCCCCTTTCACGGAGGGGACCCACCTGGACAGACAGCTGGGAGGTGTGTGTGGATCGGGTCCCTCCTTACCTGCAGGTGACACCAGCTGGGGAAGGACCTGGAGAGAAGCTGAAGGAGAGAAGAGAAGAGACGGGGAGTGAGCGCTCCGGGGACGGCACAGGAGGGAAGGCCGCACCCCCATTCACTCCACTTTCCCCCTCCCTCCATTGCCCACTGCCTTCCCCCTCTCCCCTCGGCCCTGTGTGAGTCGGGAGGGACTCACCTGCAGAGCCGGGGCGGGGAGCTGCAGGCACCTGGTGCAGGTAGGAGGCGGCCCTGGCTGAGTAGAAGCTGACATGGGTGATGACTCGGTGCCTCCCCACCTGCAGTAACCGGACTCTGGGTGTCCATTCAGTAGATCTGACTGGACAGCGTCAGGTCCCCTTTTTGACTAGACTTTCTGGTTAAAGACCAGACAGGTGGCCACCCTATGGTGCACATGGTATTTAATAAGTATATGGAGCAATACCTATTTCCTAGAGCCGGAAGGGATATTGAAAGGTCATTGAGTCCAGCCCCCCGCATTCACTAGCAGGACCAAGGACTGATTTTTGCCCCAGACCCCTAAGCAGCTCCCTCAAGGATTGAACTCACAACCCTGGGTTTAGCAGGCTCAATACTCAAACCACAGAGCTATCCCTCCCCCTCATTCCTGCTCCTCCGCTGCCCCCCACTTTAGTCCTGGATCCCCCACACAGGGGTGGCTCTAGGAATTGCGCCGCCCCAAGCAGGGCGGCACGCCGTGGGGGGCACTCTGGCGGTCGCCGGTCCCGCGGCTCCGGTGGACCTTCTGCAGGCGTGCCTGCGGATGCTCCACCGAAGCCGCGGGACCAGCGGACCCTCCGCAGGCACGCCTGCGGGAGGTCCACTGGAGCCGCCTGCTGCCCTCCCGCGGCCCGCCGTCCAAAGCGCGCGCTTGGCGCGCTAGGGTCTGGAGCCGGCCCTGCCCCCACAGCCCATGTATCTCCGAGGGGAGCACGTTGCCCTCCAGTGCACGGCTCCCCAGGCGGACGGGCAGGGCCGCTCAGAGGATTCAGGGGACCTGGGGTCTTCAGCAGTTGGGGGCCCCCACTTCGGCGGTAATTTGGTGTGGGGGGGTCCTTCCACTACGGGACCCGCCACTGAAGTGCCCCGAAGACCTGCAGCGGGAGCCCCCTGCCGCTGAATTACTGCAGGAGACCCGGCACTTCGGCGGCGGGTCCCGCTTCGGCGGTAATTCGGGAAACGGAGTCATTTTGCAGGAGTGGGAGTGGGAGCAAGAGCTGGAGAGAGAATGAAAATGGGCGACAGAGGAAAAGGACAAAAAGCAAATTCTAGAGTGAGAGAAAGAGCAGGGAGTGAATGAGGCAGGGGCTGCAGGAGGGGGACAGAGGGGAAGGGGGAAGGAGGCAGGGGCTGCAGGAGGTGGGCAGATGGGAAGGGGGAAGGAGGCAGGGGCTGAAGGAGGGGGACAGAGGGTGACTAGGAGAGAAAGAACAGACACAGAGGAGGAGGCCAGAGGGGAAGGGGGGACCAAGGCAGGGGCGGAAGGAGGGGGGCAGAGGGGAAGGGGGAACCAAGGCAGGAGCTGAAGCCGGGTTGGGGGGGTCACTCACCCAGCACAGGGAGGAGGCCAGTTAGCTGCATACTGGGTTGAACTGGCCGAGGCTGGGAGCTGCATCCCCCGCGCCCGGCCCTGCCTCTC
Source organism: Mauremys reevesii (assembly GCF_016161935.1). NCBI lineage: Eukaryota > Metazoa > Chordata > Testudines > Geoemydidae > Mauremys > Mauremys reevesii. The sequence continues at coordinate 5,253,059 of NC_052635.1, forward strand.
TGTTGAGAGCAGCCGGGGCCCCGGGCCCCTCGGTGCAGCGGGAGGAAGTGCTGTCCGAGGGACGCAGCCACCGCCCCGCCCCAGCACCGAGGTGTCAAGCGCTGCGGGCTCAGAGCCAGGCCGACCACGGCTGGGAATTGGGGCTCCCAGCATGCCTTGCAGCTACCAGCCACTGTGCACTGCCTGTGCCGACAGCTCCAGCCACACCCAATGCTTCACAGGATGTCCCGCCTGGGGCTGAGATGCAGCCAGCTCTGGGGTGGGGCGGCTGGGGAACAGCCGCAGAGCGACGCTGCCTAGGCCCCCTCATTCTGGGGTAGCAGACAGAACCCCCTGCTGAGCCCCCTGCCCCACTCCCTGCAGCACGGCACCCCCTGCTGAGCCCCCCCCAGCCCCTCCCTCGAAGCGCTGGGCAGGGTCTCAGTCCAGCCCCTCTCCCCACTTCCTGTAGCGTTTCCAGGAGCTGCTATTTGGGGACCAGGGCTGGGCTGTGGTCGGCCTGGCTCTGAGCCCACAGCGCTTGACACCTTGGTGCTGTGGCGGGGCGGTGGCTGCGTCCCTCGGACAGCACTTCCTCCCGCTGCACCGAGAGTGGCCCCCGGGGCCCCGGCTGCTGTCAGCAGAGAGGCAGGGCCGGGCGCGGGGGATGCAGCTCCCAGCCTCGGCCAGTTCAACCCAGTATGGAGCTAACTGGCCTCCTCCCTGTGCTGGGTGAGTGACACCCCGACCACGCAACCTGGTTCAGCTCCTGCCTCGTTCCCCCTTCCCCATCTGCCCTCCTCCTTCAGCCCCTGCCTCGTTCACTCTTTGCTCTTCATCTCACTCTACAATTTGCTTTTTGTCCGTTTCCCCTGTCGCCCATTTTCATTCTCTCTCCATCTCTTGCTCCCACTCCCACTCCTCCCCCTTCCCCCACCCCGGCCCGTTCATTCTTGTCTCCCTCTTCCTTCCGCTCTGTTTCCGTCCCCCAAACCAGGACACACGTCGGGTGAGGGCTGCAAAATGACTCCGTTTCCCGCAGGTCTTCGCGGCTTGAACAAGGCTGGTAAGACGCTGTGGCTTGGCTGGACCAGACTGTCTGCGAAACAATAAATAAACCCCACGCGACCGCCGCACCCCTCCTCTTTCCTGTGTCGTCCCCTCTGTGTCTGTTCTTTCTCTGCTAGTCACCCTCGGCCCCCCTCCTTCGGCCCCGGCTCATTCCCTGCCTCCCTCCATCAGCCTTCCGCACCTCGGACGCCTGGGTTCCTCAGAGATTAACAGGGCTGGAGCCTGTTTCCAGCAGGTTCAGTTCCGCACAGGCAGACTCCGGATGGCGCCCCTCACACCCGCCTGGGTCCCCCTCCATGGGGCTTTTCCCTGCTCCCCAAAGGCAGCTTGTGGGGGCTCGGTGTCTCCTTCGGGCTCTAGCTCTGCAGCTGGTTATTGTCTGCTGGGGGAGGCCCTGCCTCGGTTTCCCCATTGCCCTGCAACAGAGTATGTGCTGCTGTGCAGGGAGCTGCAGCACAGAGCCGCAGCGTGTTGTCTGATGGGGAGTTTCCCAGAAGAGCCGCCCCCGTCGTGCTCTGCAGCGCAGACCCCGCCTGAGATCAAGCCCCTCGTTGTGCCGGGTGCTGCGCAGACACGGATCAGGGCCCCGCTTGTGAATACACACAGTGAAACTGACAAGAATCGTGTCAGTTTCACCCAGGAGGGGTGAATCCACCAACCCCCTTCCATGTCCTGTCCCCTCCCAAGACACTGAATCTTTCTTTCTTTCTCCCTGTAACAGACTGGGATGGTCTGTAAATCCAGTATCCAGAGCCATTTGCCCCACACCCCTTGATCCTGCCCCCCATCACCCGTCCCACCCCAGAGCTCTCACCCCCCTCTTGTCTCCTCTCTTACAACCTGGCTGCAGATCCTCCCCTGGTCTGTGCACGGGGGTCTGTGCGTGTGGTTATTGGAAAGGGGGTGGCCTGGCTGGCTCTGGGGGGGGGAAATGGGCACGGGGCCTTTCCCCTCTGGGGCGGGGGGGGGGGCTGGCTCCCATAGGGCCCCTGGGTGGGGGGAACTGACTGGCTGGGGGGGGGGATGGGCGGTTGCTGCCTCTTGTCCCCTCCCCCACTTCCTGGCTCTCACTGGAGCTGGCTGCTCTCACCACAGACCTTGCTGGGCTGTTCCCCACCTGGGGCAGGGGCCTGGGTCCCTCCCTGCAGAGCCAGGCCCCGGCTGGGCAGTGTCTCGCCTGGGGCTGCTGGGCACAGACAGACCCTGTGGGTCTCTCCAGCTCCCGGCCCGCACTTCCAGCCTCGCCATATGGGGCCCCCTGAGTCCGCCCCTCTGCAGCCAGGGACAGGGCAGGGGGGAGCTCAGTGTGGGGCAGGGGGGGCATTTGGGGCCCTGGGTCTCCAGAGGTGCCAGTCGCCCCGGGTCCCTGTGGAGATGGGGGAGATGGAGACGCCGCCGCTCGTCTGGGGACCTGAAACCACCTGGGGTGATGGAGCGGGAGGGTGAAATGGGGGGAAAGAGGGTGGGTGAGGACCCAGGGTGGTTAGGATCTGGGGGGTGGGGGGCTGTGTAACGGGTGTAGAAAATCCCCCAAGAGCCCCCCGGTCTCCATCGCAAGGAGCCCCCCAGTGGCAGCAGGTGGTACTGCAGGTTCTAGCCCTACCAGGATCCCCCCAGTGGAAGCAGGCGGTACTGCAGCCGCCAGCCCCATCAGGATCCCCCCAGTGGCATCAGGCGGTACTGCAGCCTCCAGCTGTAGTGGGATGTTGGGGTGAGGGATGATCTGTTCTGTGGGTTACCTGCCATGTGCTGTTTCGCAGGCTGGGGGTATGCACCAGGCAGGGAAATGTACAGCCGAGTGTATCGTCCCTGCTGGGCTCCACATCCCCCAGGTCCCCTGGGTGCTGCGAGACACGGAGCCTGGGCCCTGGCTTGTCCTGAACGTCACCCCCAGCGACAGCGGGACCTACCGGTGTGGGTACAGCTCAGAGCTGCACGGGCGCCACCTCCGCTCACCCCCCCAGTGACCCGGTGCTACTGAGCGTGACTGGTATGGACCAGCCCCCGTTCTACATTATAGACAATCCTCCCCCGCCCCCTGCTGCCTTAGTGCCCATTATACAGTACAGCCACCCCTCCCCGCCCCCACCCTCTGCTGCCCTCTAGTGCCCATTATACAGTACAGCCGCCCCTTCCCCACCCCCACCCTCTGCTGCCCCCTAGTGCCCATTCTACAGCGTTGGGCTGAGCATTTCCAATCCGTACTGAACCACCCATCTTCCATCAATAACGAGGCGATTGACAGAATGCCCCAGGCGGATATTAACTACAGCCTGGATGTTCCACCATCAGAGACTGAAACCCTACAGGCCATCAGTCAGCTGTCTAGTGGCAAGGCCTCAGGATCTGATGTGATTCCAGCGGAAATCTATAAGGATGGTGGTGCAATGCTTGTTGACAAACTCACTCAGCTGTTCCAGTCCTTCTGGAATCAAGGGTCCATTCCTCAGGAATTGAAAGACGCGTCCATCGTACACCTCTACAAGAGGAAAGGAAATCGAAAAGTCTGCGATAATCATAGAGGAATCTCACTGCTTTCTAGCGCAGGTAAGATCCTTGTACGAGTGTTGCTGAATCACCTGATTGACCACCTGGAACAGGGTCTACTACCCGAGACACAGTGCGGCTTCCGCAAAGAGCGTGGCACTGTGGACATGATCTTTGCAGTCCGACAGCTCCAAGAGAAATGTCAAGAGCAGAATCGTGAACTGTACTCCATCTTCGTGGATCTTACCAAGGCTTTTGACACTGTCAGTCGTGAAGGTCTGTGGCGCATCATGTCGAAGTTTGGGTGCCCTGACAGATTCATCCTGGTGGTACGTCAGTTCCACGACGGCATGACGGCTTGTGTTCTGGACGACGGAGAAGCTTCAGAGGCCTTTCCTGTCACAAACGGCATCAAGCAAGGATGTGTGTTGGCACCGACCCTGTTCAGCATAATATTCTCAGCCATGCTGTCAGACGCCTTTCAGAACAGTTCCTTGGGAATCAGCCTGAGATACAGGACTGATGGGAAACTGTTCAACCTGTGAAGACTCCAGGCTGTCACCAAAATAAAGGAGACTGTGTTACGAGACCTCCTTTTTGCTGACGACTGTGCCCTGAATGCTGGATCAGAGCAGGAAATGCAAGCTAGCATGGATAAATTCGCAGCAGCATGCGATAACTTCGGCCTCCTTATCAACATAAAGAAAACCGAAGTGATGCATCAGCCAGCTCCGAAAGCCCAACACCAAGAGCCCACCATCACAGTGAAGGGACAAAAGCTGCAAGCAGTGGACCAATTTACATACCTTGGCAGCACCCTTTCTCGCGCAGTGACAATTGACATCGAGGTCAACTGCAGAATCGCCAAGGCAAGTTCTGCCTTTGGCGGACTGCTGACCAACGTGTGGGACCGCCGTGGAATAAGCCTTGCTACAAAGCTTAAAGTCTACCGAGCAGTAGTGCTAACTACCCTGATGTATGCCAGTGAGACTTGGACTGTATACAGGAGGCACGCTAGGCAACTGAACCATTTCCACATGACTTGCCTCCGCAGACTTCTGAGGATCCAGTGGCAGGATAAGGTGCCAGATACAGAAGTCCTCTCTAGAGCAGGCCTACCGTCAGTTTACACTCTGCTTATGAAAGCCCAGACACGCTGGGCAGGCCATGTTGTAAGGATGCCAGACCACCGCATCCCCAAACAGCTCTTTTCTGGTGAGCTGTCTCAAGGAAAGCGATCGCACGGGGGACAAAAGAAGCGATACAAAGACACGCTGAAAGCCTCTCTTAAGTCCCTGGATATTGACATCACCTCCTGGGAAACCCTGGCACAAGACCGATCGACATGGCGTACGCTGAGCCATCAAGGCTGCCAGACATCTGAATCCAGAAGGATAACTATAGCACAAGAGAAGCGAGCACTCCATAAAGCCAGAGCTGTAAATGTAGTAACAGTGGTGCCCACACATGTCTGCCCGACATGTGGCAGAACATTCCGTGCCCGTATTGGCCTTACCAGCCACCTGCGGACGCACTGTGGACAGCTCACAACCTGATAGATGTCAAGGTCTTCCTCGAAAAAAAAATAAAAATACGATGGACGAACATCAGTGCCCATTATACAGTACAGCCGCCCCTTCCCCACCCCCACCCTCTGCTGCCCCTAGTGCCCATTATACAGTAGAGCCGCCCCGTCCCTGCCCCCACCCTCTGCTGCCCCTAGTGCCCATTATACAGTGCAGCCGCCCTTCCCCTCCCCACCCTCTGCTGCCCCCTAGTGCCTATTATACAGTACAGCCGCCCCGCCCCACCCCACCCTCTGCTGCCCCTAGTGCCCATTATACAGCACAGCCGCCCCTTCCCCACCCCCACCCTCTGCTGCCCCCTAGTGCCTATTATACAGCACAGCTGCCCCTTCCCCGCCCTCTGCTGCCCCCTAGTGCCCAGTATCCAGTACAGCAGCTCCTTCCCACCCTCTGCTGCCCCTAGTGCCCATTATACAGTACAGCCTCCCCTTCCTCACCCCACCCTCTGCTGCCCCTAGTGTCCTCTTCCCCATGCTGAGCGCTGTGGTTCCCCTGTTCACCCCTCTCTGTTGCTGCTCCCCTCAGATCCCCTCCCCAACCAGTACTGAGCATGGATCCCCCATCCGGAGTGGTGAGTGAGAGGCTCCCCCTGCTGAGCACCTGTGCCATCCCCGGGGACACCAGTGAGAGGAGGTTTCACTTCTAGAAGGATGAGATGACATTGGGTCTGAGATCAGCACCATGGAGCCCGGCACTGACTCTGTGCTCAGCATCCCATGGGCTGGTCCCAACAGCATTGGAAAATTCACCTGCAGGTACGAGGAGAACATGAGCGGGAGATGGATCCCGTCCACCAGAAGCCAGGCTCTGACTGTCACTGGGAACATCACAGTGACAGGTGAACTCATAGTCTCCAGCCCTATCCCACATAATCCAGCCCCTCTATATCTGGCTTCCTGGATAGTGGCATGTCTGGATCCCAGTACCCCTCATGGGGAAGAGTCAGAGAGTTCAAGGCCAGAAGGGACCCTGGGATTGTGTAATCTGATCTGCTGTGTAACACAGGCCACCACCTTTGTGGGATAGGCAGAGAGGGAAGGAGACTGACTGGGAGCTGGAGAGGGGCAGTTGAACCCTACCAAGTCAAGCAGCGGGAGTCATCTCCAGCTGGACGTATCTTGGAGAGATCCCAATGCGCCTGAAATTTCAGGAGCAATTCCCCTCTGTCCACAGCCCAGTGCCTCACTTTCCCGTTGGCCATAGACCTTGCAATTAGAGGCTCCTTCTTCGTCATCAACGCCCTCATCTTCTTCATCACCCACCGCTGCCTCTAGAGTGAAGGTAGGTGTCCCACTCAAGGCTGGCTGCCTCTTGGTGCCATGTCATTGATTTTCAAGTGCCTGGTGCTTTATGGCAAGAGCCAAGAGGTAGGAAAGGAGGGGACGTATTAGTGGGAAGAGGAGGAGAAAGATCTGGGTGCATTGGTTGACCACAGGATGACTATGAGCCACCAATGTGATGTGGCCATGAAAAAGGCCAATGCAGTCCTAGGATGTATCAGGCAAGGAATTTCCAGTAGAGACAGGGAGGTGTTCGAATCATTACACAAGGCACTGGTGAGACCTCATCTATAATACTGTGTCGCTCAGGTTTAAGAAAGATGAATTAAAACTGGAACAGGTGCAGAGAAGAGCTATTAGGATCATCTAAGGAATGGAAAACCTGCCTTATGGGAGGAGACTCAAAGAGCTTGGCTTCTTTTGCGTAACCAAAAGACGGCTGAGGGGAGATACGATCGCTCTCTATAAATACATCAGAGGGATAAATACCAGAGAGGGAGAGGAGTTATTTCAGGTAAGTACCAATGTCGACACAAGAACAAATGTGCCTAAACTGGCCATCAACAAGTTTAGGCTTGAAATTAGGTGAAGGTTTCTAAAGATCAGAGGAGTGAAGTCCTGGAACAGCCTCCCAAGGGGAGCAGTGGGGGCAAAAAACCTAACTGGCTTGAAGACTGAGCTGGATAAGTGTATGGAGGGGAAGGTATGATGGGGCCGCCTACAGTGGCATGTGGCCGATCTGCGACTGCCAGCAGCAAATATCTCCAATGGCCGCAGACAGGACATGAGATGGGGAGGGCTCTGAGTTACTAGAGGCAATTCTTTCCCAGGTGTCTGGCTGCTGGGTCTTGCCCACATGCTCAGGGCCTAACTTGTCACCCGATTTGGGGTTGGGAAGGAATTTCCATCCAGGTTAGATTGGCAGAGGCCCTGGGGATTATTCACCTTTCTCTGCAGAGTGGGGCATGGGTTTTAACTAGTGTAAATGGGGGATTCTCTGTAATGTGAAGTGTTTAAACTATGATCTGAGGATTCAATAACTCAGCCAGAGGTGTGGGTTCTATTACAGGAGTGGGTGGGTGCGGTTCTGTGGCCTGCGAGGTGCAGGAGGTCAGACTAGATGATCATGATGGTCCCTTCTGACCTTAAAATCTATGAGTCTCTGAGCAGTGGGAGTTGCAGCTGGGGCTGTGTCCAGCGGGGTGGGCGCTGGAGGCAGAAGGGTCCTGCCCAAATGTGGAAGTGGGGTGCAGAAGCTGGGATCTCAGCAGCAGAGCAGTGACTGTGGCACATACCAAAGGGAGATGGTGCGGGGGGACATTTCAGATGTCGCAGCATCAGACTCACAACTGGGTCGACGCCTTTTCAATGCTGTTCCCCGGGGAGCCCGGAGCCCAGAAAAAAAGTCCTTGTTTTTCCCCAGGATCTCCCCTTTGGCTCTTTGCATTTTGGATCTGTCTCTCCACAGGGGGTGTCCCTGCCACAGACCCCACAGCAGCTGCCTGGCCTGGTAGAACCTTCCATTCATTCTCCCCTTGATGTGATCACCCATCGCCCATGGGCAGCTCCCTCCGACTCCCCTAGGTGGGAAGGATGTTCTTCATGAGCCGCTTCTCCCCGGGGCTCGATGTTTCCTTTCTCCTCCCAGCAACAGAACTGCGCAGTTTGGGACAGAAAGAGTCATGCCTTTCTAATTGAAATTGAGTTTATTCTCTGTCCTTGGAGAATGAATGTTAATGGACAGGGCCGGCTCTACAGTTTTCGCTGCCCCAAGCAGCGCGCCGAATTGCTGCCGCGGATGCCGGGGGCAGTCCCTGTGCCCGTAGGGTGGCAGGCGTGTTTCTGCGGCTGTGGCAATTCGGGGGCAGCTTCTATGTTTAGCTGCAGCTGCCGCGGACAGCTAAACATAGAAGCTGCCGCCGAATTGCCGCTACCGCAAATACGTGCCTGCCGCCCTAAGGGCACATGGACTGCCCCCGCCGTCTGCGGCGGCAATTCGGTGCGCTGCTTGGGGGCAAAACAACAGGGACTGCCGCCCCTTGCAGATTGCCGCCCCAAGCACCAGCTTGGAATGCTGGTGCCTGGAGCCGGCCCTGTTAATGGAACAGCAAATGCAGCGAAAGCAAGAGACAGTGATAAAGGTTAAGAATAGTAGGAAGTGTGTGTCTGTGTGTGTGTGTGTGTCTGTCTGTCTGTCCCTGTTGCCCCCTGCTGGAGGAGATGGGCTCTGCTATGCGTGTGTGTGTGTGTGTGTGTCCCTGCTGCCCCCGATGGAGGGGATGCGACCTGCTCCGTGTGTGTGTGTGTGTGTGTGTGTATCCATGTCCCTGCTGCCCCCTGCTGGTGGGGATGGGCCCCACTTCGTGTGTGTATGAGGGCAGCTGGATGATTGGCCACAGGAGGAGACGCCCAGGCTGAGGTGTCTGAGCCCTGATTGTTAAAGGGCCCCTGATCTGGATTTCTGGGTTCTCTCCCAATCCCTCACCAAATGGCTCCCCATATGTGCCGGGGCAGCCCCTCACGGCACAGCATCCCCTCTGTTCCCGATGGTCCATTCCTCTTCCCCAGTGCTCAGGGCGTCGCAGAGGAGGGGAAGGTCAGGAGTGTGTACACATCGGAGCCCTGGGGAGGGAAGAGACAGTGAATGCGGCAGTGGGGGAGCCAGGCAGGGGAGAGGTGAATTCACATTTCCCCACAAGGGGGCGCTAATGAGATATCAAACCAGCCCCTCAACCTGATCCCGATCATTAACCATCCCCTGGTGCTTCCCCACCATGCGTCACATTGTGAACCCCGGTGTCCCGCCCGCAGCCCTTCTCTTATTCCATTCTGTCCTGCTCTGCTGTGTGCGGGATGCTGGATTCTCCTGCGCTGTGTGTCACCCCCTGCTTTGCGGCTGTTCCACAATTGCCGTCAGTTTCTAACACCCCCTTCTGCCCCAATCTCCGCAGCAAGGGGAGTTAATGAGACACAGAATGGCCTCCCCCACTCATTGATGTTCCCTTGGAACTCCCCCCACTAGCTGGGGCTGGAACCCAGGTGTCCTGAGCACATCCCCAAATCAGCTGATCCATCCTGCCTCTCTGAGCCCCACCTGCAGTGTTTATTGGATATGGGATTCTCCTTCACTTCCTGTCCCAAAGTGCTGCTCAATGTGACTATGGTGAGGGTGGAATAGAAGGGAACTGATGGAGCTGTGGAATTTTGCACATTTTAACCCCCATGGTTATGACCCCAGCAGGAATGGCAGGTTGATGGAGCTAATGTGTGGTTCAGTTTCTCTCACTCCCCCCCCCGCCCCCTGACTATTTTATCTGCAAGGAATTTGCAGGCTCAAGGAGGCTCTGGAGTGTGGACGTGTTTGAAACTCTGTTGTTAAGAGATCCCTATTACCTCTTCCGGTAGCTCCACTCCGACACTGCTGGGTTTCAATTCCTTGTTGCACCTCCTGGAGGCCAGTTTCCCATCGCCTCCCCCGGGCTCAGATCCCATCAGATATTGCGAAGGCTCCGGAACTAAACCGCAGATGGACAGAGCGTGGTGAGACAACTGCCTGACGGGGGGGCCGTGGGGGCACAGATTTCATTGGTTCACTTTTGGTTAACTGACTAAACATAGATCCACGAAGTTAGGAGACCATTGAAGTTTTTGAAATCTTTTCCCTCATTCCCTAAACTTAACCCGAACCCAGGACTTCCACATTAACTCTAATACTGAAATTTAGTCCTGTCAGCTTTTCTTAACATTAATCTTAGCAGTTGGCTCTAATTTCTAATCTTATTCTTAGCTCTAAATGTAACAGCTGCTCCTTTCTGTAGGGAATTTTATCCTAACACTTACATTTCAAACTAACCGTAACCCTTTGATCAAACATAAACCTTTATCATAGTCATAAAAGCTAACCTAAACCCCACTGCTGCTATCTATATGTAGTCCTATCACCTGAGTTTAACACTAGCCCCTAACCTTTACCCTAACCATAACCTTATCCTCAAGCACACTTCTGTGAGCTGTTTTCAGGTAAACCTGCAGTTTTGTTGGCGCAGATGGGAGTGTCTGGCTCAGCAAGCCAGGGTGCTGGAGTCCTGAGCTGGCAGGGAAAACAGGAGCAGAGGTAGTCTTGGCACATCAGTTGGCAGCTCCCAAGGGGGTTTCTGTGATCCAACCAATCACAGGGATGTTTTTCTAAAAGCTCTGCTCTAGGGGTTATTTGGTGGAAGTTCTCTGGCCTGTGTTATGCAGGGGGTCAGATTAGATTATCAGGGGTCTCTTCCAGTCTTGGAACTGATGAATCTATGAACCTAAACTGAAGATCTAAATCTAATTGTAACCCTAAAATCCAATATTAACCTTTATCCTAATAATAAAGTCTAATCTTAACCCTAACATCTAACCCTAGTCTTCATTCCTGACTTTAATCCTAACTCCTTGCCTTTATTATACCCATAGCCTTAACCCTGTCCATAACCTTTCCCCCAACCTTAATCATAACCCCTAACAAGCCTAATACCTAGTCTCACCCTTAAAGCCTAACACTTGATCTGAACCCAGACCATATCCCCTATTCCTGTAAATCATTGAAAACTATTTTTAGTCATAACAAGTTGCTTGAGACCCTCTTTAGAAAAAAGCATACTCCAGGGGTTGTGGAATTGTCATTTAACTTGGGAGACAAAGGTTCAATTCCTGACTCTACGATGGAGTTCCTGTGGGACCTTGGGTGAGTCATAAAAGCTAAAAGCATGTCCTTGCTTTGTGCCTCAGTTTCCCAATTATAAAATGGGGGCTAAAAGGGCCTATTTTTGATTGCATAAAATGTTGCAGAAAACAACAGATACCCCCCCCCCCCCACCCTTCCACTGGAATGCACAGGTTACAGCCCATTGATTGGCAACGTATATTCATTGTTATTTTCACTAATACATGCTTGATAGAGTGTACAGGTTTTCATTGACCTGCCCCTCAAGTGGTTCTCATTTCGAGGTACAGAACATCGTCTGACATCGGTGTTTACATTGGTTCCCCATAGACTCACTACTGAAGTCTTGGGAGCTGCTCATGGCATTACAGTATTATGGTGAACAAGAGAAGGTCCTTTTATTTTAGCAGGACTATGAGCATTTCTTATTACAGGTGCTTTGCCATTTCCACCACATGTTCACATGCTGATGACCCACCAGTCCTGTGCTGGAGGGAACCCTAGACATTTCAGCAGGGGCTTGCCTGCTCCTTGTGAGCTGGGAATATTACAGGGGCTTGGTAGAGTCTTCTGCTCCCACGCCGATCCCATTCCCCATCCCAGTCTCTCCTTTGCTGGAGCTGGTGAGGGGTCCGGGAGCCCCACAGGGGCAGCTAACTCAGCTCTGATAATGTCACTCAACACCACCCATGTGGCCAGTTAAGGAACAACTCACCAGGGTGCAGAGAAGGAGACATGCAGGTTTTGGCTTAGTTTTGGGATTCAAGGGAGACTCAAATAACTAGAGCTCTGGGAGTGTCCGGTGCCTATAATTCCCTGACGTACCTCTCTTGTTTCTCCTGCAGTACCAGAAGAGGGCAGCCAGAACCATGCCCAGAGCCACGAGGATCCCACATGCCAGCAGCATGTTCCTAGGTTGGGCCAAGGCTGCTTGTGAGAGAAGAGAAAAGGTGACAAGGGCCTGGTCAGGAACCAAAAGTGATGCTCTATCTACCGGAGCTGGGCAGACGCTCTCTGGACAGGGAAACTCACCTGTCTCTGTGATGTTCACGGTGACGTTCACGGCCCGGCTCCTGGGGGATGGGACCCACCTTCCACTCACATTCTCCTCGTACCCGCAGGTGAATACCCCGGTGTTGTTGGGACTGGCCCGGGGGATGCTGAGCACTGAGACGTTCGCAGAGCTGGTGCTGGGCTCTGTGGTGCTGATCTCAGACTCAACGTCCCCAGGAACGAGCTCGTCTCCATCCTTGTAGAAGTGAAACCTCCGATCGCCAGTGTCACCGGGGGCCATGCAGGTGACGAGCAGGGGAAGCCCTTCTCTCACCGCTCCTGACTGGGGATCTACGCTCAGCACTGGCCGGGAAGGTGGATCTGAGGGGAGCCCAATGGGGAGGAGTCAGCAGGGGCTTTGATAGTTAAATTCCCATCTCACCCACCTTCTCTAAAGTCCCACTGACCCATGGCAGTTTCCTCGGCCTTGAGGCCAGGCTGACTAAGGTATCTACAGTCAAAGAGATCAACAAAGTGGAGCATTCTTGTTTTTGTCATGTGTTGGTAGCTGATCATCCCAGTCAAGCTGCCTATGGAGGCCATATGGGGCAGACGTGTTGTAGACACTTGGGCACTCATTCTGGATTCATCAGGCAGCAATGTTGCTTGAAGTTAGGCTGCCATGTTGTTGGTATTTGAGTGGCCATGTTGTTGGGAGTTGGGCGTCCATATTGGACTGCCATATTGACGGCAGATGGGCAGCCACGTTGGTCCCAATCCGATTGGACGAGAGACTTCAAGGGAGATAAGTGAAGGAAAAATTCCACAGAATAGGAGAGAAATGCTGCCAGTTCGATGAGGAAAACTGAGTGACTAGAATAGAAAGTGAATCAAACTCAAACACAGCAGCAAAAGAACAAGACCAAGAGCAAATCCGCATCCATGACTGCAAGACAGACGAATAAAATATCCCTACACCCGAGGGGGAAACGTGTGAGAGTCAGCGCAGAGCTCACCTGTTACACTGATGGAGATGGGGCGGCTCTCCCAGGATTGGATACACCGGCTGGATGGGCATATCCAGTACAGGCAGGTGAAGGACCCAGCATCACCGAGCCCCGTGATGCTCAGGGTGTGGGCGTCACTGCTTCCAGACGAGAGGTTCCTTCCACCAACCCTGGAGAGCTGGAATCCTGTAACTGGGTGAGCTCCAGGGGGAGCCATGCACTGGAGGGTAACAGCTTCTCCAGGGAGATACACGGGGTGCCAAGGGCTCACAGACAGGGCCGGGGCTGCGGGACGGTCTGAAAAACACAGGTTCAATGGGAAACGTTGAATGAGAGTCTCATACGCATCCCCATGCCCTCTCCCCAAGCTCCGGAGAGCCCTCCCTGAGTCCCATTCCTAGGACAGGACGTTCTCCGGCCTACGAGAGAGCAGAGTAGCCTGAGCCTCTGGCCTGGAAATCGAAGAGTCTGTGAATCACCCAGTGTAAGTTTCCAGATTCACCCTCATGTCTCCGGTTATGGTTCAGCCAGCCACCCCTCAAAAGGGCTTCCCATGGCGCCGATCCCCTTTAGCCAGGGAGAAATGTTTTGTGGGGAGAGAGGGGCCTGGGACACCAGAATAATATACAGAGAGACAGAGCAATGAAACCACATATGGTTGCAGTTGAATGTGTGTGTGGCTGTGAGAGATACGGACACTCAGAGCAGCAGCCATGGCATGTTTTGGGCATTGAGCATCATCGAAACATCAGGCTGGAAGGGACCCGAGAGGGCATCTCGTCCAGCCCCCTGTGCTGAGGCCGGGCCAAGTAAACCCAGACCAGCCCTGACAGGGTTTGTCCTGCCTGGTCTTGGAAACCTCCAGTGATGGAGATTCCACAACCGCCCTTTAAAGCTCAACTCCCCTTAGAGCTAGAAAGTTTGTCCTCATATGTAACCTCAATCTCCCTTGCTGCAGGTGAGGCCCATCACTCCTTGTCCTGCCTTCGGTGCACATGGAGAACCATCGATCCCTGTCCTCCGTAACAGCCCTTCACTTGTCTGAAGGTTGTTATCAGGTCTCCCCTCAGAGTAAAACATGCCCAGGTTTTTTCACCTATCCTCGTAGGTCAGGTTTGTTAAATCTGTGATTGTTCTTGTTCCTCTTCTCTGGATGCTCCCCATTTGTCCACATCTTTCCTAACGTGCAGGGCCCAGGTCTGGACACAGTTCTCCAGCTGAGACCTCAGCAGTGCCGAGTAGGATGGGACGATGACTCTCCGTGTCTCACCCACAACACGCCTGTTCATACACTTCAGAATCATATTAGCCATTTGTGCAGCTGCATTAGATTGTTGACACATATTCAACAGGCTACCCACTGTCCTACCCGATATTCAACAGGCTACCCGATCCTCCTCAGCAGTGCTGCCACCTAGCCGGTTGTTCTCCAGTTTGTAGTTGCACATTTGATTTTTCCTTCCTAAGTGAAGTACTTTGCACTTGTCTTCATTGACTTTCATCTTGTTGAATTCAGACCAAGTCTCCAATTTGTCAAGGTCATTTTGAATTTTACACCTGCCCTCCAAAGTGCTTGCAACCCCTCCCAGCTTGGTGTCATCTACAGATGTTACCAGCATACTCGCTACTCCGTTATTGAAGTCATTAATGAAAATATTGAATGGTACCGGACCCAGGACCCTGTGGGACCCCGCTAGATACGCCCTCCCGGTCTGACAGCAAAGCGTTGACAGCCACTCTCTGAGTATGCTCGTTCAACCAGGTGTGCAACCACCTTACAGTAATTTCATCTAGACCACATTTCCCCACCTTGCTTGTGAGAATGGCACGTGGCCCTGTGTCAAAGGCCTGACTCAGATCGAGGTTCAACACGTCTCCAGTTTCCCCTCTATGCCCTAGGTCTCTAGTGCTATCAAAGGAGGAAATGAGGTTGGTTTGGCGTGATTTGTTCTTGCTGGTTCTTTCTCATCACCCTATTATTCTCCAGATGCTGACAAACTGATTGTTTAATAATTTGCTCCAGTATCTTTCTAGGTATTGAAGCTGGGTCGGCTGCTCTATAATTCCCTGGATCTCCTTGTCCCCCTCTTTTAACAACAGGGACTATTTAGCTCTCTACAACGCTGCAGATCTGCAGAGCCGTGCGTGTACCAGCTCTGTTTGTGTGGCCGTGAGACGCGGGCCCCGAGAAAGGCTGAAGAACAGCGGATTGCTGGGTTTGAGTCTCACCCTCTTCCTCTGCTGGATGGAAAACCGACAGATACTGATGCCGTGTTTACCAAGGAATTGCTGGCGATCACATGGTTGCCAAAAGTTTTGGCAGCCCAGTGAAATCCCCAGTGATGGACACAGGAACTCCCCTGTCACTGACATCCGCATGGCGCTGCTCTGTCGGGGCAGGACGTCTCGCCCAAGTTCCCTTCACCAGTACCTGCAGCTGTACACCCTACCGGTCCCCACGTCCACCACCTGTTCCAAACAGGCATCCCCCATGTGGCTTGGGGTCCCCTTCCCAGATCCGCTCCCTGCTTTGGGTGGGGAATCTGTACCCTGAGGCTGCCGGGAGCTGAACGGGTGAGGGTGATGTGTAGACAGGGTAGGAGGATTCAGGGAGAGGTGGAGGCCTGGCAAGGGGGCTGGACAATGCTGGGTGGAGGAGATGGCTCTTGCTTGGGTGGGGGGGTCTGGAATAGTGACAGAGGGTCAGTGCAGCAGGGGATTCCCCATGGAGTGGGGGTGCAGGGAATAGGTGGTAGCGAGACCCCAGCATGGGAACATACATTAGACTCTCCTCCCATCTGCTGGCCCAGGACTGAGCTCCCCATCTATGAAATATCCTGTGATAAACCACCGGTAAATCACACTCCCCAGTAACCCAGTGGAAACATCCCCCCACACGCTGATAACCCATTGAAGGTGGCATCTCCTTGCCTGACACCTGCTGGGCAGAATATTGTCACACCGGGGGGCTTGGCTTCCCAGACCATGCCTGCCTTGAAGAAAAGGAAACTGCTCTCCTCCTCCCGCCTCAATCTTTAATAACCTGCTCACACAGCCGCAGCCCCAGAGCAGGTGCTGACAGTACCATAGACAGAGATGGAGATGGGGTTACTCCTCCAGGATTGGCGCTGTCCTTTGGATTGCTGTACGAGGTACACACAGGTGTATGTCCCGGAGTCCTGCACCCTGAGCTGTGACAGAGGGAAGCTGTGAACTCGCTGCCTGTGGCTGTCCATGGGGGACTGTGCCGCCTCGTCCTTCCACAGCTGGAATTGCACCACCTGGTCCGCTCCGGGCGCGGAGCAGGTAAGGCTCAGGGATTCCCCGGAGAGGTAGGCAGGTCTGTGGGGGTTCACAGACAGTGTCGGGGCCCGGGGAGCCACGTCTGGAAATCCTGTGGAGGTGGAAGAGAAGGAAAACCAGGGAGATGGTGGTGACGGGACTTCTCCATTTAGGTTGCTCCATCCCACCCATCAATGAGGGGCCCCCGTGAAGCTCTGAGCGCTGCCGTTAGCTCCGAATTCCCCGTGCCATGGCGTGGACACAGGAGCAGAGAGCCCAGCATGGCCCTCAGGGCACAACTGCAGTTTTTCTGACATAGGCCGATCCCCATGCGTGATCCATGTTGGCTCTCTGAGCCCCTCCAGCACGGGAGGTGGGTCTCACAGGCCAGGGGAGGCTCAGGCTCCCCAAACAGCCAGGCGTGGCCCTGCCTACGCTCCACCCCGAGGCCCCCTCATGGTTCCCTGCTCTTCCCCCGTGGCCCGAACCCAGGCCGGGACTTGGGGCGACTGGGGCAGGGAAGGGTGGGGTGGGGGGTGGGGGGGGGCTCTGGCAGGGAAGGTGGATGGAAGGGGTGGGCTGGGGACTAGCCCCCCCGAATGGGTGGTTCACGTGTTGCCCATGTGCACCAGCTCCCTTTCCCTCTCCTGAGCTGGGTGGCTCCCAGGGCCCAGAGGAGGCAGCGTCTGTGCTGAACTGCAGCTGCCGGCTGAGGGAGGAAGGTGAGAAGTGCAGCCGGATGTGAGCAGGGGGAGGGGTTTCCTCCACGACTGGGTGGGCTTTGCAGCCTGGTTTTCAATTGCTGCTTGAAGGTATCGGCTCTGCAGCGCCTGGCAGCTCTGCGGGCAGCCCGGGCATGTGCCCCCAAAGGGTCCCACAGAATGTGCCGTCCCCTGCGCTGCAGGGACACTCGTCGGGTGAGAGGAGAGCCCAGGTTCCATGGCCCGTTCCTCTCAAGTACCCCCTGCACCCGGGACAGCTACGGACATGGCCCGGCCCTGTGCGGACAGATCCATCTGCCCAGCTCGGTGGGCCCAGCACGTCCAGCTGGACAACCCAGCCTGCAGCACCCTGGGGCTGGGCAGAGGGTCGTGCTGAGTGCACTGGCAGGCGCCGTGGGGCCGAGGGTCAGAGATCCCCCAGTGCGGGAGGGGGCCCCGTGGGGTCGCAGTCAGTGACAGGGCTGGGGGCTGGTATCTGTAATTGCAGAGGGTTTACAGACAGCCAGTGCTGGAGTCTGGCCAGGTTAGACCCAGCAGGGACCCCCAGACCTGTATCTCAGTCAGCCCATCTCACTGGCAAATCCCAACCCCCCTCGCTCCCCCCACCCCGTGTCTCCAAACGTCTGTGGCCAGTGGAGATTGTGTGTGGGGGGGGGGGAGCCGAGGCACTGCAGCTGAAAGGAGAGACAGATGCTGTGAAGGGGGCTTCTTGGGACCCCCCAAACCCTTCCCCACACAATGCCAAGTCCTCTGTTGAGGCCGTCAGTGCAGGGAGCAGTCAGTGAGCGTGGCGAGCCCCTGTCTCGCTGGGAACCGAGACCCCACAAACTCATCTCACCAACCAGGCCTCAGGCAGGGATGGTCTCCAGTCCCCGTCCACAGGAGGCTGGGTCTGAGCTGCCATCCATCTGATCACAGGGAAGTGCAACAGGCCTCCCTCTGCGTCACACTTGCAACCCCCGCTGTGTGCTAGAGGGGAGGCTCCCCCCAGACCAAGACCCTCCCCCACCCCGGAGGTAGCATCGCGGGGAGGCAGGAGGATGGTTACCTGCAGGTGAGACCAGCTGTGGGACAGTCAGGAGACAGGCTGTGTGGGAGAGGAGAACAGGTCAGAGCCCCCGGAGAGGGGACATGGGAATGGAAGAGGAAGAGAGATCGTTAAGGGGGGACGACATTATGGGGGGCTAGTGTGGGGCAGGAAGAACTCTGGAGGTGGGGTACTGCTGATCTTGGGAGGAAGGAGAAACGGTTGTCATGAGCCAGGGGTCACCCTGGCCAGGAATCTCAAGTGACGCTGCTGCTGGATTCCAGAGGAGACATCTTGCCCGTGGGGACCCCCAATGCTCCATCTGGAGGCATTAAAAGGTGAGCAGACATGCAGCCCTCGGCTCCAGTAGTGCAGAGAAGAGGGAAGCCTAAGGCTCTGACACAACTGCCCAAAGGGGCCCTCCCTGAGGGATGGGAGGACCTCCCTCCTGCCCCCACAGAGACAATCACAGAGGGAAGTATCCCTGCCTGGCCCCTCCGCCTGTGAAGCTTGGACATGGGTAACCCCCTCTTACTTATTTGGTTTGGAATTCCCCACCATGGGAAAGGCTTGGACTAAACGTACCCATTTGGGGATGAGAGGAATTGGCCCAGGGAGGACAGCCTTAAGCAGCTTTGGTTGGCAGACCACTGGTAGGCCAAAGGGCCCTGGTTGGAGCCTGGTGGAATGGTGGGGCCCTCCCTGCACCCTCCTTGGCAGTAAGAGGTTGTGGCCGTGACCAATAGGCCACGCTCCCCAACTGAGTGAGGACCATTGTGGGCTCAGAGCTCCTGGGAGGGGATGGGGCTGGAGAGGAATGGAGGGATGGGGTTGGGGGATCTCTGGACAGACACACAGAGGGATGGGGGCCGAGGGAGGCCACTTACCCAGCACTGGCAGAAGGTGAGTTAGCGGCATGTGGAGCCGGTCGCTCTGGGGTGGGAGCTGGGTTCTCAGCTCAGCCACCGGCCCCGTCTCTGCTTCGCTCAGAAAAGTGACAAACACAGGAAGTGCAGTGACAGCCCCCAGCCATGCCCCCCCAGCCGAGGGAGACGGCCCCTGCGTGGTTGGGTGTTCAGCAGCACCTCTGTATTCACAGGAAATGAGGAGGCAAGGGGAGCCGGCTGCAACCGGGCTGTGGGGTCGATTCCCGGACATCCCTTGCAACTGGAACCCCAAGTTGGCCCCTGCTGCTCACACGGGGCTTTCAGTCCCCCCCAAGCCCCTAGACCCCACTCTAGAACCCCTTGGAGAACCCCTGTGGGGCTGATGAGGCACCGATCCGACACGCAAACACAGGCGCAGATCTCAGAAGCAGTTCCGGCTCGCAGAAGGCAGGTCGTAGCAGTGTGTCTTGCACTTGGGGTGGGGAGGTTTGGGTGGCTCCTGTGGGAGGTCGACCCTCACCACTCTCTCACCTCAACCCAGTCTGCATCTCTGCACTTTTGCCTCCCTCGGCACTGCCACCTCTCCCACATCCCTAACCCTAATGCGCCTGGATACCTCCCCTTTAAGGGTGGTGTTTCTGACTGCCAGGCTTTTATTTGTGTGACTGTGTCATGCTGCCCTCGGTGGACCGCAGAGGAACTGCAGCCCTGGGGAAGGAGCTATGGCAGCTCAGGCCAATGGAGGAGACCAGGATAGGTATCAGTGGGTCTGTTGGCAGAAGCCCTGCACTGGTTTAAGACTGAACTAAATCCCAAAGGGGAGTGTGTTTTCCCTGCTGTCGTGTCTCTATTGGTGGGTTTTCTGGGCAGTTAGAACATAAGAACATAAGAAAGGCCGTACCGGGTCAGACCAAAGGTCCATCTAGCCCAGTATCTGTCTACCGACAGTGGCCAATGCCAGGTGCCCCTGAGGGAGTGAACCTAACAGGCAATGATCAAGTGATCTCTCTCCTGCCATCCATCTCCATCCTCTGACAAATAGAGGCTAGGGACACCATTCTTACCCATCCTGGCTAATAGCCATTTATGGACTTAGCCACCATGAATTTATCCAGTCCCCTTTTAAACATTGTTATAGTCCTAGCCTTCACAACCTCCTCAGGTAAGGAGTTCCACAAGTTGACTGTGCGCTGCGTGAAGAAGAACTTCCTTTTATTTGTTTTAAACCTGCTGCCTATTAATTTCATTTGGTGACCCCTAGTTCTTGTATTATGGGAATAAGTAAATAACTTTTCCTTATCCACTTTCTCAACATCACTCATGATTTTATATACGTCTATCATGTCCCCCCTTAGTCTCCTCTTTTCCAAACTGAAGAGTCCTCGCCTCGTTAATCTTTCCTCATGTGGGGCCCTCTCTAAACCCCTAATCATTTTAGTTGCTCTTTTCTGAACCTTTCTAGTGCTAGAATATCTTTTTGAGGTGAGGAGACCACATCTGTACACCGTATTCGAGCTGGGGGCCTCCCATGGATCGATATAAGGGCAATAAGATATTCTCCGTCTTAGTCTCTAGCCCCATTTTAATGATTCCTAACATCCTGTTTGCTTTTTTGACCGCCTCTGCACACTGCGTGGACATCTTCAGAGAACTATCCACAGTAACTCCAAGATCTTTTTCCTGACTCGTTGTAGCTAAATTAGCCCCCTTCATGTTGTATGTATAGTTGGGGTTATTTTTTCCAATGTGCATTACTTTACATTTATCCACATTAAATTTCATTTGCCATTTTGTTGCCCAATCACTTAGTTTTGTGAGATCTTTTTGAAGTTCTTCACAATCTGCTTTGGTCTTAACTATCTTGAGTAGTTTAGTGTCATCTGCAAACTTTGCCACCTCACTGTTTACCCCTTTCTCCAGATCATTTATGAAGAAATTGAATAGGATTGGTCCTAGGACTGACCCTTGGGGAACACCACTAGTTACCCCTCTCCATTCTGAGAATTTACCATTAATTCCTACCCTTTGTTCCCTGTCCTCTAACCAGTTCTCAATCCATGAAAGGACCTTTCCTTTTATCCCATGACAGCTTAATTTACGTAAGAGCCTTTGGTGAGGGACCTTGTCAAAGGTTTTCTGGAAATCTAAGTACACTATGTCCACCGGATCCCCCTTGTCCACATGTTTGTTGACCCCTTCAAAGAACTCTAATAGATTAGTAAGACACGATTTCCCTTTACAGAAACCATGTTGACTATTGCTCAAGAGTTTATGTTTTTCTATGTGTCTGACAATTTTATTCTTTACTATTGTTTCAACTAATTTGTCCGGTACCGACGTTAGACTTACCGGTCTGTAATTGCCAGGATCACCCCTAGAGCCCTTTTAAAATATTGGCATTACATTAGCTAACTTCCAGTCATTGGGTACCGAAGCCGATTTAAAGGACAGGTTACAAACCTTGGTTAATAGTTCCGCAACTTCACATTTGAGTTCTTTCAGAACTCTTGGGTGAATGCCATCTGGTCCCGGTGACTTCTTAATGTTGAGTTTATCAATTCATTCCAAAACCTCCTCTAGTGACACTTCAATCTGTGACAGTTCCTCAGATTTGTCACCTACAAAAGCCAGCTCAGGTTTGGGAATCTCCCTAACATCCTCAGCCGTGAAGACTGAAGCAAAGAATCCATTTAGTTTCTCCGCAATGACTTTATCATCTTTAAGCGCTCCTTTTGTATTTTCATCGTCAAGAGGCCCCACTGGTTGTTTAGCAGGCTTCCTGCTTCTGATGTACTTAAAAACATTTTGTTATTACCTTTGGAGTTTTTGGCTAGCCGTTCTTCAAACTCCTCTTTGGCTTTTCTTATTACACTCTTGCACTTAAGTTGGCAGTGTTTGTGCTCCTTTCTATTTGCCTCACTGGGATTTGACTTCCACTTTTTAAAGGAAGTCTTTTTATCTCTCACTGCTTCTTTTACATGGTTGTTAAGCCACGGTGGCTCTTTTTTAGTTCTTTTACTGTTTTTCTTAATTTGGGGTATACATTGAAGTTGGGTCTCTATTATGGTGTATTTAAAAAGGGCCCACACAACTTGCAGGGATTTCACTTTAGTCACTGTACCTTTTAACTTTTGTCTAACTAACCTCCTCATTTTTGTATAGTTTCCCCTTTTGAAATTAAAGGCCACAGTGTTGGGCAGTTGAGATGTTCTTCCCACCACAGGGATGTTGAATGCTATTGTATTATGGTCACTATTTCCAAGCGGTCCTGCTATAGTTACCTCTTGGACCAGCTCCTGCGCTCCACTCAGGATTAAATCTAGAGTCGCCTCTTCGAGGCGCCTCTATGTGGGTTCCCATACCAGCTGCTCCATGAAGCAGTCATTTAAAGTATCGAGAAATTTTATCTCTGCATTTCGTCCTGAAGTGAAATGTTCCCAGTCAATATGGGGATAATTGAAATCCCCCACTATTATTGGGTTCTTAATTTTGATAGCCTTTCTAATTTCCCTTAGCATTTCATCATCACTATTACTGTCCTGGTCAGGTGGTCGATAATAGATCCCTACTGTTATATTTTTACTAGAGCATGAAATTTCTATCCATAGAGACTCTATGGAACCTGTGGATTCGCTTAAGATTTTTACTTCATTTGAATCTACACTTTCTTTAACATATAGTGCCACTCCTCCCCCTGCACGGCCTGTTCTGTCCTTCCGATATATTTTGTACCCCTGAATGATTGTGTCCCATTGATTGGTCTCAGTCCACCAGGTTTCTGTGATGCCTATTATATCAATATCCTCCTTTATCACAAGGCACTCTAGTTCACCCATCTTATTATTTAGACTTCTGGTATTTGTGTACAAGCACTTTAAAAACTTGTCCCTGTTTATTAGTTCAGAGGCTGGCACTTGGAACCAGACAACGTCCCTCAACGCGTGCCCAGATCTGCATGTACAAAGCGCCCTCGTCTCCAGGCCATTCTGTGTCGTACTTCCTAAGGCTGTAGGCTCTTCCCTGCTCCTCTTGTGTATCTCACTCAATCAGTGCCCGGCACCTGCCTCTGCTGAGCCTGGCTCACATAGTTCAGTCTCTCAAGGGCTGGGTCCGATTGGGTCGAATTCTGGTCGGTGGGCTGGTTACGGGGCGGCTGGGTGCTGCTTAGTGTCCCGTAATGGACACTTTGTGACGTTGCAGCCCATAAGGCTTTATGGAAATATGCTTATCAATGTTTATATGACATAACTGAAATATCTTTTATGCTACATATGCCGTATAAGATATCTCTGTAAAGGTTATGATCTACTGAATCTATTCATCCTATTTGTATGCATGTGTCATTTTTGTATTTGAAGGTATGAATATTGGCTGTTTACTTGTGTAACCCTTCTGCCGGGCTGAAACGATAGCAGCAAGGGCCGGGTTCAATACATAGGGGTCCCTTCCCCACAACATAATGCAAAACCAGCTTGAGCCCCCACCCAGTGACCTGGGAAAATCTTACACTCACCCCTGGGCACCTCGAAGAGGCAATACTTCCCCTCTCGCAAGCACAGAGTCTTGGTGTAGCAGAAAAGGTTTAATTACATGACAAACAACAAGCATTAAACTGGGAAAATACCTCAGCTAGAGTTCATAGGTCAAACCGTGAGCAAAGACCCACTCCAGCAAATTGGGCCATGTCCTTCTCTCGGGGCCCTTGAGTCCAGCAACCCCCAAATCACCCACAGTCCCAAAAGTCCCACAATCCAAAAGTCTCTGTCCCGGGTCAGTGCAGCCCCAGAGCTCAAGAGTCTCTCTGCAGAGGTCCCCCTCCCCAGCCTGGGTAGAAAAGGGGCACCTTACGTGGTTTCGGAGCCAACTGCCCTGCCTCTTTGTGGGGTTCTGCTTCCGCTAGTCATCTCCGCAAACAGCTCAGCTCCGCTTGCTCTGTGGGCTGCTCCGCTCTGCCAGCTGCTCTGGTCCACCAGCTGTTCTGTGAGCCACTCCAGCCATCCTCACGAGCTGCTTGGCTCCACTCTGCTCTGCCAGCTGCTCTGCTCCACGGT
This sequence comes from Mauremys reevesii, assembly GCF_016161935.1. Taxonomy (NCBI): domain Eukaryota; kingdom Metazoa; phylum Chordata; order Testudines; family Geoemydidae; genus Mauremys; species Mauremys reevesii. The sequence goes on from NC_052635.1 coordinate 5,277,130, forward strand.
ATGGCTTCAGGCTCCCCCACTCATTAGCACAGTACTCAGTGCTCTCAGCTCAGCAAGTCCAGCTCTTCAGTGATTCCAGCTCTTAGTTGGGGAGCCCCAGTACCAGTGAATTCAGCTCAGTAACCTGCATTTAGACTCTTAAGGGAATCAAAAATTAACTCTGACATTCCACAGTGGAGAGAGGCACAGGTGGAGCTGGTGCTTCTGGCTCACACAAAGAGCCTGCACCACCAAGTACAGATCTCTGTCCCCAGCCTCTCTCTTTCCCATGGGTTTTGGAACCCATGTGCCCCATCTAGCAAGCGCTATCCAGCTGACAATGAAACCCCCCATCACAAGACAAATTTGTAGTTCCCCATTTACCCAATCAGGGTGACAACATTTCATTCCTCCTGCCCCAATAACAACGAAATTGGGGCTCCCACAGCTGCGAAAATAACCATCCCATGCTGCTTTGCGGTATGCTAAGTGGGGTGGGAGTGCCCATGCAAATAACCGAAATACCAATGCAACACTTTCCGCACTCCCCATAATTTACCACCAGATGTCAGGGTGGGGCTCATCCTGACTCTGCTTACATCTGCTTGATTTCTAAGTAGTCTTAGTGAAGCGTTTGGTCAGCTTCTTGAGAAAGGAATGTGCAAGTTAAGTGCCCAATCAAGAAACACTTAACAGACAATGGATCTTGGAAGGCTCCAATCCACATAAGTCTACTTGAGGACATTCAAGGTAGCATGTGAACCATGGCGGCTACCTGTAAGTTCTGAGTCATGCATGGACATATGACTTGCCCATGTAACTCCAAAACTCCATCTTGCAGCTGGATTCTACACAGGGGGAGGGAGGAGTTTCCACCCATAAGAGAAAATCTATTTACACCCCTGGGAGTCCTCCATTTTGTCTTCAGCTGGCTCAAGAGAGCCTCTCCACCGCCAAGGATACCTGAAAGAAACTGGAACAAAGGACAGTAACTACAGGGGGTGTGAGTGTTCGCTGGACCCAGACTAGAAGAAGACTAATCTGTAAAGGAAGCTTACTGGAACTCCTCTGATGATGAGGTTTTATCTGTATTCGGTTTTCTTACTGTATTAGGCATAGACTTGCGTGTTTTATTTTGTTTTGCTTGGTGATTCACTTTGTTCTCTCTGTTACTACTTGGAACCACTCAAATCCTACTTTTTGTATTTAATAAAATCACTTTTTACTTATTATTTAACCCAGAGTATGTGGGTTAAATAATACCTTGGGGGTGGGGACAAACAGCTGTGAATATGGCTTTATCAGTGTTATAGAGGATGAACAATTTATGAATTGACCCTGTATAAGCTTTATACAGGGTAAAACAATTCTTTGGGTTTTGGACCCCTTGGGAGTTGGGTATCTGAGTGTTAGAGACAGGAACACTTCTGTGAGCTGCTTTCAGTTAAGCCTGCAGTTTGTGGGACATGGTTCAGACCTGGTGTGACGCAGTAGGGAGCGGGGCAGACTGACCTGGGAATGTCGTCTAGTTTTACTTGGGCTGTCTGCATGGGGGATGGGAGAGCAGGGGGTGACTTTAGGTGCGGGACAGGACCTGAGCCTGTAACCTGAGCCAGGAGGGGAGTGGGGGGAGTCAATACCTTTTCCTGGGAAGCTGGACAAACGAAGAGAGCCTGCTGGAGGGGATTTTAGTTTCAGTTTTGGGCTGGCTAGGGGAAGAGGCAGGGAACCCCAAGTCTGGGGTCTAAGATCCTTGCCCCCCAGAGGGACCTGACTGAGGATTCCTGGTTGTACCTACAAGCCCTGCTTGGGACTGTGTTCCTGTTGTCTAATAAACCTTCTGTTTTACTGGCTGGCTGAGAGTCACGGTGAATTGCATGAAGTGGGGGTTGGAGGGCCCAGACTCCCCCACACTCCGTGACACTGGTGGTAGCGGTGGGATCTACTGCACCTCGTGGCCAGCGCTTCCTGCAGTAAGTGACTGGGGAGCAGTAAAACGAACGGGGATTGACGGGGACCAGGTGTGCTGAAGATTCAGAGAGAGATGGTTTCAGGGGGCGATTAACCCCTAGGAGTGTGTGACTAGAGAGAAGGCTTTGCAGTAACAGGGTCCCCTGGGGGATCACCGCGAGCGGTCTCAGGGGCGGAGGAGTCTGCCACTCAACCCTGGCAGAGAGGTGGTGACTTCAAGGACTGGCACACTAGGGGTCTCCCTGGAACCCGTGGGGAGCGGTGAGCACCCTGGCCTGCGAGCGGCCAGCAGGAAGGTAGATGCCAAGTGCCTTAAGAGTGACCCGGTGGAGCTGTGCAAGCAGAGGGGGCTGCGCAGAGGGAGGCTCACCAAAGACCAGCTGATTGCCCAGCTGGAGGAGGGAGATCGCTCGAATGAACTGATCCCTGTCTCTGAGGGAAGCAGCCTGGCAGATGCAGCGCAGGCACCAGTGTCTGTCCCCGCTGGGAGTGGTCAGCCGGCTGCTGAGGGCTTCCCGAGACCCCCCATTCCTATGCCTAGGGGAAGGGCGGGGAGGAGCCCAACGACTACCAAGGGCACCATGACACCCCTGGCCAGCAGGGGATCGTCCCGGGGACGCTTGGCATCCGTGGAGCGGAAGAAGATGAAATGGGAGAGAGAGATAAAACTGAGAGAGCTGGAGGATCACGAAAAACAGAGACAGCATGAACTGGAGGGGAAAGAGAGACAGAGGGAGCATGAAGAACGACAGCGTCAGCATGAGCTGAACCTGGTGAGGCTGGGGGGCAGCAGGCCCCGGCTGCGGTGAGTGAGGGGGGACCCAGGACTGCGTGGAGCTTTGATAAGTGCATCCTGGCCCAGCGTAAGGAGGGGGAGGACATGGATGACTTCCTGGATGCCTTTGAGACAGCCTGCGAGCTGCACCAGGTAGATCCTGCGGACAGGCTCCGGGTTCTCACCCCCTTACTGGACCCCAAGGCCGTGGCACTGTACCGCCAACTGGAAAGGGCGGAGAAAGGGAACTACGAACTGTTGAAAAAGGCCCTGCTGCGCGAGTTTGGGCTGACTCCTGAGATGTACCGGGAGAGGTTCCAGAGTCAGGATAAAACCCCTGAGGTCTCCTATCTGCAACTAGCCGTCTGCATGGAGGGGTACGCCAGCAAGTGGGCAGATGGGGCCCAGACGAAGGGGGACCTGGTTAAACTGCTGGTACTGGAGCAGCTGTATGAGCGGTGCCCATCCGACCTGAGGCTGTGGTTGAGGGACCAAAAGCCAGAGAACCTGCGACATGCAGGGCGGCTGGCCGATGAGTTTGTGAAGAGCCGGTCGGGGGGTGGCAGGGAGGAGCCCCAAAGGAACAGGCCCGTCGCGACGCAGAGAGAGAGTCACCCTGAGACCACCCAAAAGGGGAATCAGGAGAGCCCCCACCCAAGGGGAACGCCCAGCGTCAGGGACAACCGACCAGCTCAAGGGGACCCGTGGGACATAGGCTGGGTACTGTGGCCAGAGAGGCCACATACGGTCCCAGTGCCCCAAACTCAAGGACAGACTGAGCAGACCGAACCCACGGAAGGTTAACTTGGTACAGACCCAGCCAGACGAGGGGCAGGCTTCCCAGCCAAGGGGGGCTGGCAGCTTATCAACTGCTCAGAAGAGAGAAGGGCCCCTGGCCAGCTCCTCTAGGGGGGTTGGATGCCCCGGACTCAAAGTTCTTGGTTTACAGGGTGGGAGCGGGGCTGTCCCTGCGGCTTGAGTGCCCTGTTCCCCTGGAGGTGGATGGGAGGAAGGTCAATGGATACTGGGACACGGGTGCTGAGGTGATGCTGGTCTAGCCTGAGGTGGTAGCTCCAGATCGGGTGATGCCCAACACCTACCTGACCCTGACGGGCGTGGGCGGGACCCCATTCAAGGTGCCTGTGGTGAGGGTACACTTGAAATGGGGGGGCCAAGGAGGGCCCCAAGGAAGTGCACCACCATTTGCCCACTGACGTGTTAATGGGGGGGGGACCTGTAGGGCTGGGCACTGTGGGCAGGCAACCCCAGGGTGCCCTGGTCGTGACCCGTAGCCAAAGCCAACAAGGGGCATTATGCCCTGACCTCGGGGAAGGTACCTTGCCCAAGGCGCAGGGCCCTACCCTGGAGGGGAGGGATTGCCCAGGGACACGGCTCAGGGCGGCTGCAGCTTCAGACCCAGCCAGCGAGAGGGAGCCGGTCCCTATCCCTTCCCCAGCTGCTGAGTTTCAGGCTGAGTTGCAGAAAGATCCCTCCTTGCAAAAGCTAAGGGACTTGGCTGACCTCAGTGCGGTACAGACCATGGGGAGAGGTTGCCAGGAGAGATTCCTGTGGGAGTAGGGATTCCTATACCGAGAATGGGCTCCCCTAGGGAAAATGGAGTCATGGGGAAGCAGGAGGCAGCTGGTGGTCCCCCAGAGGTTTTGCCACAGGCTATTGTACCTGGCCCATGACATCCCTCTCGCAGGGCACCAGGGAATCCGGCGCACCAGGCAGAGGCTGCTACAGAACTTTTACTGGCCTGGGGACTTTACTACGGTCCAACAGTACTGCCGATACTGTGACCCCTGTCAGAGGGTGAGGGAGGCCCGGGAGAAGGGGAAAGCAGCTTTGAGGCCTTTACCCATCATAGAGGAACCTTTCCAGAAGGTGGCTATGGACATAGTGGGACCGCTCAGTAAGACGACCCGGTTGGGGAAGAAATACATTCTGGTGGTGGTGGATTTCGCCACCCGCTAATCCGGGGCAGTGCCCTTAGCTTCCATTGAAGCAGACACTGTGGCGGATGCGCTGCTGACCATTTTCAGCCGAGTGGGATTCCCCAAGGAAGTCTTGACAGACTAAGGGTCCAACTTCATGTCAGCCCTGCTCCAGTGCTTTTGGGAGAAATGTGGGGTCCGGCACACCTGGGCCTCAGCGTATCACCCCCAGTCCAACAGGCTGGTGGAGAGGTTCAACGGGACGCTAAAGATGATGCTGAAAACCTTTATGAACCAGCACCCGCAGGACTGGGACAAGTACTTACCTCACCTCCTGTTTTCGTACAGCGAAATACCCCAGGAGTCTAGCGGGTTTTCGCCTTTCGAACTGTTATACGGCAGGTGGGTGAAGGGGCCTCTAGACCTGATGAGAGGTGAATGGGAGGGGAAGGCCACTTCTGATGGAGAGTCGGTGGTGGAGTATGTCCTGACCTTCCGAGAGAGACTGGCTGAGCTCATGGGCCTGGCCAGGGAGAATATGGCCCGAGCCCAGAGGAAGCAGAAAGCCTGGTATGACCACATGGCATGGGTCCGCTCCTACGCCACTGGGGATCAGGTGATGGTTCTCATCCCCGTGAGGAAAAACAAACTACAGGCTACCTTGGAAGGTCCTTTCAAGGTTGTCAAGCAGCTGAATGAGGTAAACTATGTGGTGGAGCTGTCGAACCGGGCGCACCACTGCTGGGTACCATGTGAATATGATGAAGCCATACTATGACAGGGGGAATGTGGTGTTGGCCGTTTATGAACATTGGGAGGAGCAGGGAGATGACCCTTTAGTAGATCTAGTCCCTGGGACAAAAGCTGGTTCCCCCGTGGAAGCAATACTCCTTTCTGATCGGCTAACACCTACCCAGCAAGCTGAGATCAGAGGGGTGCTGCATCTGTACCAACAGCTGTTTTCCAGCCAGCCTGGATGCACTAATCTGACTGTCCACCAGGTGGAGACCGGGTCACATCCTCCTATAAGATGCTCCCTTTTCTGAGTTACAGGGAAAACTGCCCGAGACCTGGAAAGAGAGGTCAGGGACATGCTGGCTTTGGGGTGATCCAGCCCTCTTCCAGCTCTTGGGCCTCGTCAGTGGTGCTGGTCCCCAAGAAGGACAGGTCGATCTGGTTCTGTGTGGACTATCGAAAAAGGTGGAGGTGATCAGAGCTCACTCGCTCTCCAAACCAAAAAGCAGGTCCAAGCCTTTATCGGGATGGCGGGGTACTATCGAAGGTTCATGCCCCACTTTAGTGCCATAGCCGCCCCCATCACTGAGCTGTGAAGGAAGGGGAAGCCAGACAAGGTGGTCTGGACCGAGGAGTGCCAGCAGGCTCTCCGGGCGCTGAAGGAGGCTCTGGTCAGTGGCCCAGTTCTGGCAAACCCAGATTTTGACAAGCCCTTTCTGGTGTTCACTGACGCCTCAGACACAGGACTGGGGGCGGTGTTGATGCAGGAGGATGAAAAGGGGGAGAGACAACCCATCGTGTACCTGAGCAAGAAGTTGCTACCCCGGGAGCAGAACTACGCGGCCATCGAGAAGGAATGTCTGGCCATGGTGTGGGCCTTTAAGAAACTGGAGCCATATCTGTTTGGGCGCCACTTCACCGTGTACACCGACCACTCTCCCCTGACCTGGCTGCACCAGATGAAAGGAGCCAACGCCAAGCTCCTGAGGTGGAGCCTGCTCCTGCAGGACTATGACACGGACGTGGTCCACGTGAAGGGAAGCGCCAACCTGATAGCGGACATGTTGTCCCGGAGAGGGGGCCCTGAACTTCCCCAGGTCACTGGGCAGAGTGACCCTGCTCAGTTCAGTCTCGGAGGCGGGAGAGATGTGACGCAGTAGGGAGCAGGGCAAACTGACCTGGAAATGTCGTCTAGTTTTACTGGGGCTGTCTGCATGGGGGATGGGAGAGCAGGGGACGACTTTAGGTGCGGGACAGGACCTGAGCCTGTAACCTGAGCCAGGAAGGGGGGTGGTGGGAGTCAACACCTTTGCCCGGGAAACTGGACATAGGGAGAGGGGGAGAGAAGGAGGGAGAGAGTCTGCTGGAGGGGTTTTTAGTTTCAGTTTTGGGTTGGCTGGGAAGAGGCAGGGAACCCCAAGTCTGGTATCTAAGATCCTGGCCCCCCAGAGGGACCTGACTGAAGGGTCCTGGTTGTACCTACAAGCCCTGCTTGGGACTGTGTTCCTGTTGTCTAATAAACCTTCTGTTTTACTGGCTGGCTGAGATGCTCAGTTTCAAATCACTGGGGCTCCCCAGGGGGCTGTATGGGGGTCAATATCCGCCCCCCGAGGAGCTGTAGGAACTGGCGTCCTGCTGGAGAGGGGATCTCCCCATAACACATGTCCCAGGAGTCGGAGGTGGCACATGGAGCTCACCTGTGACAGCGATGGAGACGGGGCGGCTGCCCGGGGACTGGATCTTCTGCCTGGATGGGTGTATCCAGTATGCACAGGTTTACAAGCCGGAGTCCTCTGGCCCCGTGATGCTCAGGGTGTGGGCATCAGTGCTTCCGGATGAGATCTTCCGTCCCCCATCCCTGGAGAACTGGAATCTTGCAGCCACCAGTGCCCCCCCTGGAGTGGAGCACGTGAGCATGACAGACTCCCTGGGGAGGTATATGGGGTGCGGGGGGCTCAGGGAGAGGGACGGGGCTGCCAGGGGGGCTGAAAAGGAGAAGAAAAATCCCTCACTCTCAGCATCCAGCCACAGAGCTCTCAGTGCTGAACCCGGGAGATCAGGAGATCGGGGCGTTGTCCCAATTCTATGGGGTGGCTGTAATGCAGCTGAGTGTGGAGCAGATCCCAGTCTAACCACTAGGCAGCACTCTTGCCAGGAAGGGGCGCACAAAGAGAGGATCCATCAGAGAAAGTGGCTCCTGCTGGGGGTGGGAGCTGCTGAACTGCAGGGGGCACAACAGCCTGCTGCCCTATGGCTAGGGGGAGCCTTGCCGTGCACTTGGGGGGGCAGAGGGAACCAGGTGGATGGGTGTATCTGAAACTAGAAATATAAAATATAACTCTGAGGGCCTATTGTAATTATGCAAAGTGTGGGCCATTAATGGTGGTTTGGAACCTTGATGGCTCCCATTAACCAGGACAATTGACTGCAGATGGCTCTGTTTTACCTGAAAGTCTTCCTGTATCCGTGTGTGCTGGCAAGTGGGTAATGAAGTCTTACAGTGACATGTGATCGTGTCACCTGAACTGGAATCCAGCTTTAAGCTGGTGCTTTTCCATTGAGAAGGAGGGGTGGGAACCCAGGGGGACAAAGGATTCCCGCCTTATGCAAAAGATAGATAAGTGGGTGGAACAGAACCAATGGCGCAGCCATCATGAGAAATCCCCTGGCTACCCCCTGAGCTGGAACAAGGGCTGTACCAGGGGAAAGGATTGTGCCCAGACTAGGAAGGTGTCCAGTCTGTGACAGAAACATCTCTGAGGGTGAGATCTTATCTGTACTCAGTTGTGTTACTGTTCTAGGCTTAGACTTGTGTGTTCTATTTTATTTTGCTTGGTAATTCACTTTGTTCTGACTGTTACTACTTGGAACCACTTCAATCCTACTTTCTGTATTTAATAAAATCACTTTTTACTTATTAATTAACCCAGAGTGTGTATTAATGCCAGGGTGTGCGGGGGCGGGGCAAACAGCCGTGCATATCTCTCTCTATCAGTGTTACAGAGGGTGAACAATTTATGAGTTAAGCTTTATACAGGGTAAAATGGATTTATTTGGGGTTTGGATCCCATTGGGAGTTGGGCATCTGAGTGCTGGAGACAGGAACACTCCTTAAGCTGTTTTCAGTCAAGCCTGCAGCTGTTAAGGGCCGTGGTTCAGACCTGGGTCTGGGTTTGCAGCAGGCTAGCGGGTCTGTCTCAAACCAGGCAGGGCACTGAAGTCCCAAGCTGGGAGGGCAGGGAAAGCAGCGGCAGAAGCGCATCAGTTGGCAGCCCCAAAGGGGGTTTCTGTGATCCAACCCATCACAGCCCCCATCTGGGGCCGGGACCTCGTCATGGATCAGCCTCTCCTGTTCCCCATAGAACCTGTATCCCTGCAGCTTGGCGCCCCCTGGAGCTGAGCACCTGAGGGTCACACGCTTCCCTGGGAGATAGAGCGGGTGTGGGGGGTGCAGGGAGAGTGTGGGGGTTGCCGAGGGGGGGGGGACTAGGATTGGGAGACAGGAGATCACAGGGGGAGGGGAAATGAGGGAGAATCCAGAATGAGAAATACCTGGCTGAAGAGCCAGTGGCCCCCCCATCAAAGGAGCTGCCCCCTCCCACATTGAGTCTGCCCCCCCAACCAACATGCCTCCAACCAACCAGCCCGTAACCCCCTTCACACCCAGTCCCCCATGTGCCCCCGACACCAGCCCTCAGTCGCTGCACTTGGGGGGCAGCATCCCACTGGGCTCTGAGCACCAGCCATGCTGGGGGGCAGCAGGATGCAGTGCTGGGGGGCTGGCAGAGAGCAATAGCTGGTGGGAGCTGAACGTTGCTCAGAAGTGAATTGTGAGGGAGACCTCGGACCCTGGGCATCATTGGGGCAGGCTGTGGGGCCCAGACTGTGGGGCCTAGGCCCCGGTTCCCAGGTCTAAGATTTGGTATGAGACACCTGCTGGGATAATCACAGGTCCCCACAATGATCCAGATCAGCCTCACTGAGCTGTTCTGGCCTCCTCTCTTCCCTCCCCTTGGATCGGCCCCCCAGCCCTGTCTCCCCTGGGCGAGGGTGTCATAGGTCTCACCCCCACTTAGAGCTGTTGGGTTCCAATATGGGGACCTGTATGGACTCCCCTAAACTAAAATCCTAGTTTAGATCTGGTAAAAGCTGCCACCACCCAATAATGTACGTGTATTGGGACACAGTCCTTCCCCAAAATCCTTGGGGATCCCAAGAGCCCCAAATCCATGGAGTTCTTACACCTAGGAGAAATAAACCATTCCCCCTGCTTCCTCCCCCCTCCCTTTTCCTAGGAGAGATACCGGGATTCAACTACAGAGGGATGCCTTCCTCCTCCCTCCTCCCCTTTCCCTGAGAATTCACCCAAGGAAAGATCAACCAAGTCCTTAACAGAAAAGATTTATTAAAGAATAAAAACAATAAACTATCTCTGTAATACCAAGATGGAACAATACACAGGGTCTAAACTTATCAATCTCTGGAGAGAATTCCCCCTCCCTTCTTTCTCAGTAAAAGCAATAACAGTACAGAATTAAAGAAATTCTATAGCAAAACACAGAATTGCAAATACAAAAATAAAAGTATAAGAATACTAGTTCCTTGCTAATACTCACTAGCTTGAATAGAAGAATTTATTGCAGAAACCTGGGAGGACTTGATTAAGATGTCTGGACTCCCTCAACTCCCAAGAGAGACTCAAACAAAGGACACAGGAAAAAACTTCCCTCCACAGGGATTTTAAATTATCTTGTCCCTGATTGGTCCTCTGGTCAGGTGTTCACAAGTACTGCTTGTTAACCCTTTACAGGTAAAAAACAAACCTTAACCTTTAACTAACTGTTTATGACAGAGGGTAACAAACAGCCCTTTTTATACCCGGCCGGAGGGCACTCACCCTGCACGGTTATATAGACCTTGTTACTCTCGGCGGATGGGATCTAATGGAGGGAGAGAGGGAATGAGACGGGGCCGAAGGAGGGGGGCAGAGGGTGACGAGGAGAGAGAGAACAGACACAGAGGGGATGAGTCAGGAAAGCTGAGGAGTGCAGAGGTCACGTGGGGTTTATTTATTGTTTGACAGACACAGTCCGGTCAAGCTGAGCCACAGCATCTTATCAGCCACGCTCAATGTGCAAAAACCTGCAGGAAACGGAGTCATTTTGCAGCCCTCAGCGACGTGTGTCCTGGTTTGGGGGATGGAAACAGAGCGGAAAGAAGGAGAGAGGGAGAAAGAGTGAACGGGCCGGGCTGCGGGGATGAATGTGAGTGGGAGCAAGAGTGACAGAGAGAGAGAATGAAAGTTGGAGACAAAGGAAAAAGAAAACAAACTGAAGAGTGAGAGAAAGTGTAGAGAGAGTGAACCAAGCAGAGGCCGAAGGAGTGGGGCAGAGGGGAAGGAGGCAGGGGCTGAAGGAGTGGGGCAGAGGGGAAGGAGGCAGGGGCTGAAGGAGGGGGGCAGAGGGGAAGGGGGAACCAAGGTAGGGACTGAAGCCGGGTTGGGGGGGTCACTCACCCAGCACAGGGAGAAGGCCAGTTAGCTGCATACTGGGTGGAACTGGCCGAGGCTGGGAGCTGCATCCCCCGCGCCCAGCCCTGCCTCTCTGCTGACAGCAGCCAGGGCCCCGGGCCCCCTTTAGCATCAAATGCTGCGGGCTCAGAGCCAGGCCAATCACGGCTGGGAATCTGGGCTCCCAGCATGCCTTGCAGCTACCAGACGCTCTGGATTGCCCGGGCTGACAGCTCCAGGTGTGAGCGGTGTGAGCAGTGAGGGCTTTAGTGGGCATGGGAAGAGACCTGGGGCTGGGGGGAGGTTGTATCCTGTTACATTCTGTGTCCCAGAAATGCAGCCAGCTCTGGGGTGAGGCAGCTGGGGAACAGCCACAGAGCAACACTGCCTAGGGCCCCCTGATTCTGGTGTAACAGGCAGCGCCCCCTAGTGCCAGGCTGGGGCACACAGGGCAGCACTGACTCCACTGGGAAAGTGCCTCCTACTGAGCCCCCTGCCCCACTCTTCACAGCACGGAGCCCCCTTCTGAGCCTCTAGCCCCGAAGCACCGGGCAGGGTCTCAGTCCAGCCCCTCTCCCCACTTCCTGCAGCGTTTCCAGGAGCTGCTATCTGGGGCCCAGGGGCCGGGCTGTGGCCAGTGCAGTCCCTGTCCTGGGGATATGCCGAAGCTGGGCCGAGGGGACGTGGCTGTTACTGGAGCAGAGACCCGGCTGCGGCTGAGCTGAGAGACGACCTCAAGCCACAGAGTTCAGCTGAGCCAGCTGCAGGCTCTGGGCGTCTGGTGCTCTACTTTGTCCTCGGGGGGGCACTGGCATCACCCCTCAACAACAAGCCCCATCCCAATCTCAGGCCACGCCCCATGTATCTCTGAACGCTGAATATCACGTCCCACCCTAGAGCTGGGGCATCGGGGTCAGCCCTATCTGGGAGGGGGAAGCATAACATCCACACGCCCCTGCCCCCAACTCACAGAGCTCCCCTCCCCCCTAAGCCAGCCAATCCCTGCCTTGGGGCCGGATCAGAGCTGGCGCCCCCTAGAGGGGACAGTACAGGGGTGACTAGCAACAGGTCTCCTCCCCAGCACCAGGCGCCCAGAGGCTGTAGGGGGTGCGATGCTGCGGGGAGTGGGGCAAGGGGCTCAGCAGGGGGCCTCAGTGCCACAGCATGGAACTGGAGGGCGCTGTCTGTTACCCTGGAATGAGGGAGCCCTGGGCAGCGCTGCTCTGCAGCTGTTCCCGTCGCCCCACCCAGAGCTGGCTGCATCTCAGCCCCAGGCAGGACATCCTGTGCGGCGCTGTGTGTGGCTGTCCCCCAGCCACTCCATCCCAGACCTGGCTTCATTTCCAGGATACAGGATGTAACACGATCATACCCTGCCCTGCAAAGTCCTTGCTGCTCACACCTGCACCTGTCAGCCCAGGTGGTGCAGAGCAGCTGGTAGCTGCAAGGCATGCTGGGAGCCCTGAGGCTGGGCCGTGGTCATCCTGCCTCTGAGCCCACAGCACTTGATGCCTCAGTGCTGGGGCGGGGCGGTGGCTGCGTCCCTTGGACAGCACTTCCTCCCCGGCTGCAGTCAGCAGAGAGGCAGGGCCGGGCGCGGGGAATGCAGATCCCAGCCTCGGCCAGTTCAACCCAGTATGGAGCTAACTGGCCTCCTCCCCGTGATGGGTGAGTGACCCCCCCAACCCGGCTTCAGCTCCTGCCTTGGTCCCCTGTTCCCCTCTGACCTCCTCCCTTGGCTGCTGTCTCATTCCCTCCTTCCCTCCTTCAGCCCCTGCCTCCTTGCCTCTGCCCCCCTCCTTTGCTATAATTAGAAAATAAAAACCAGCAGGATCTTATTTAGGGGATAAGGCAGTATGCTGCATTTATTGTGAATACTGAAAGAATCAGAGTAAGCAATGCAATCACTTATAGCTATAACATTCCATTCTCTCTCTCTCACACACACACAAGTTCTGCAAGGTTGTTATAGTTACCAGCCTAGAAGGTGCTCGTGCCAAGTGACTGGCCAGGTTGCCTGGAAACGAGGGTGGAGCTGAGTCTTGTCAGATGCTCCTGGAAGTTGGTTGCAGAACTAGACCCAAAGTCCTCAGTGTTTAGGGTCTGTATTTATAGGGATCCATTCTCATACAAGTCTATGAGGTTTGCTTCATCATGCTGTTCTCATATTTGCAGTGATAGTCAATTATGCAGACGGTACAGCAATGACAGCCTGTTATCTCGTTCTTTGGTTCTTCGGCCCTCCTGTCCTTGGGGCAGTTAGGGGTGGATTCTAGTTTGCCCTCAGGTTTATCCAGTTATCTCACCCAGCGCATTCTTCGGCCAAACGATCCTGTTGGTTTTTCCTCCAGATGTGGTGTCATTTGTTAGACTGGAGTAGTAATAAACTTGATAGCATTCATCACCATGCATTTTTTGACAGGTTTCCACGCCCCTTTTAGGGCTTATGTCGACATGAACTGTGACTGTATAGGTTTCAGAGTAGCAGCCGTGTTAGTCTGTATCCACAGAAAGAACAGGAGTGCTTGTGGCAGTCCTGTTCTTTTTGTGACTGTATAGGTCATTGTTGCAACCAAGGTCCTGTAGTGGCACCAAATATTGTACAAAGGTTATCAAGTGAGGTGTCTATGACAGGTTATGATTTGCTGGTTATGACTGTGCTGTCTGTATGTGTGTATCATTTGTGTAGTGGAAGTTAGGAATATTGGCTCTGTACTTGTATCCCCTCAATGTGTTTGATTCTAAGTAGCGTTAGTGAAGCTTCTTCTGAAAGGAATTTGCAGATTAAGTGCCCAGTCAAGAAGCACTTAACTGACAATCGACCGTGGGAGACTCCAATCCACACGAGAAGTCTTCCTGGGAACGTTCAAGATAGCATGTGAGTAATGGCTGCCGCCTCCAAACTGAGTCATGCATGGACATGTGACTTGCTCATGTGACTCCAAACCAGGGGCGGCTCTAGGAATTCCGCCGCCCCAAGCAGGACGGCGCGCCGCGGGGCGTGCTCTGGGGGTCGCCGGTCCCTCGGCTCCGGGGGACCTCTTGCAGACGTGCCAGTGGATGCTCCACTGGAGCCGCGGGACCAGTGGACCCTCCGCAGTCATGCCTGTGGGAGGTCCGCCGGAGCCGCCTGCTGCCCTCCCGGCAAAATGCCGCCCCAAGCGCGCGCTTGGCGGGCTGGGGTCTGGAGCCGGCCCTGCTCCAAACTCCATCTTGCTGCTGTGGATTCCCACAGTAAGAACAAAGGGGTCCTTCCACATGGCAGAGAATATAAAAGGCCCTGGAAACCCCTCCATTTTGTCTTCAGTCCTGCTTCTGACCTCTGGAGGGACTTTGCTAAAAACTGAAGCTCTGAACAAAGGACTGAAGGACCCATCCCAGCAGGGGATGTTCCAGAGACTTGATTTAAACCTGCAGTTTATTCCATCACTGCTACAAGCCTGAACCAAGAACTTTGCCATTACTGGATGTAATTGATTCCATTTAACCAATTCTAGCTCTCATCTATATTTCTTTCTTTTTATGAATAAACCTTTAGATTTTCGATTCTAAAAGATTGGCAACAGCGTGATTTGTGGGTAAGATCTGACTTATATATTGACCTAGGTTTGGGGCTTGATTCTTTGGGATTGAGAGAACCTTTTTTTCTTTTACTGGGATGCTGGTTTTCATAACCATTCATCCCCATAGTGAGTGGCACTGGTGGTGATATTGGGAAACTGGAGTGTCTAAGGGAATTGTTTGTGTGACTTGTGGTTAGCCAGTGGGATGAGACTGAAGTCCTCTCTTTTTAGCTGGTTGGGTGTGCCGTGGTGTGCAAAGGAACCCCAGCCTTGGGCTGTAACTGTCCTGCTCTAAGCAATTTGTCCTGAATTGACACTCTCTGTTGTGTTCTGCCAGAGGCCGCATCCTTGCAGGAATGCGGAGGGTGATGAGGAGAGAAAGGACAGAGAGGAGATGTGACAGGAGCTGAAGGAAGATTGCAGAGCGTGACTAGGAGAGAAAGAACAGACACAGAGGAGATGAGACAAGAAGGAGGAGGAGTGCGGAGGTCGCGTGGGGTTTATTTATTGTTTCTCAGACACAATTCGGTCAAGCCGAGCCACAGCGTCATATCAGCCATGCTCAAGGTGTGAAAACCCGCAGGAAACGGAGTCATTTTGCAGCCCACACCCGACATGTGTCCTGGTTTGGGGGACAGCAACAGAGTGGAAGGAAGAGGGAGACACAGAAAGAGTGAACGGACCAGGCTGGGGGGAGGAGTGTGAGTGGGAGCAAGAGATGCAGAGAAAGAATGAAAGTGGGCGACAGAGGAAAAAGACAGAAAGCAAACTGAAGAGTGAGACGAAGAGCAGAGAGTGAAGAAGGCAGGGGATGAAGGAGAGGGGAAGGGGGGAACGAGGCAGGGGCTGAAGGTGTTGGATTACAATAATAATTAATACATTTCTGTTATAGGAAAATGTGAGACAGACTGGCTAAGAACCGACTCTGGATTTGGCCTAACCATTAGAAAGAATTACGTCTCCCTCAGCCTGCTGAGTCTGTACTAATTAAAACATGCCTGTCAGTTTACAAGGTCTGTCTCAGGACCAGCTCTAGGCACCAGCAAAGCAAGCACGTACTTGGGGCGGCACATTTCCAGGGGCGGCACTGCGGCCATCTTTTTTTTTTTTCCAGAAAAATCCACCAATGGGTGGATCAGGTAGTGCTAGGACCTGGCGGCAGCCAGGCTGGTTCTGCACAATGTGCTTTGCTCGCGGAGCAGCTCCCAGCCCGGCAGAGCCAGGGGGAGCGGGTGTGAGGCAAAGTCCCTGGCTACTGCTCACAGGGGGGCGGAGAGGAGCCACTTTGACAGACGAGGCCAGTTGCTGACACCCGATCCCTTGGGGGAACCAGCCCAGACCCAAACGGAACCAAAAGTAACAAGGGGCAAAGTTGTCCCAGGGCAGGGGCAACTGGCAGGGCTGCAGCTGGGTGGAGAGGGGGAAAGTCCTGCTTAGGGGGGCAGCCACTGAATTATTAAAAGACTACGCAAGTATAAAAACCAGAAAACCAGAAAAATTCAGTTCATATAAATTCTTTTCATATAAAATCTTATGGCCTATCAGAAATATTAACAAAAAGCTAGCTAAAAGATACATTGTAGCAAGGACTGCAAAGCAATAGTTACAATATTGTTGATTATTACCTTGTCTAAGCCCCTGGAGAATATATTCTGTTACATATGTAAACTCCCCTCAGTTGCCAGTTTTCATATTCTTACCCAGTTGTTCGCTTAAGCAGCCTTCTTATCTCTGATTTAATGGATTACAGAGTCTGTTTCTGCTGTCAGCTGCTTTGCTGCAAAAGCCTGCTGTCCTTACTAAAAAAAATGACCAGTGCTAGCCTAAACCTAGGGAAAAAGTTTTATAAACAGGCTTTTTTTGTTTTTAAGACTGGGTTATTTCTGCAGACTTACATGTTATTGAAACACCTATGCCTAAGGGACTAAATGAAGGTTATGGGTCTTCAGGTAGGCTTGTCTTTTCAAGTGTTTATTTCTTTCCAAGCCTTTCACCTCTCTCTGTTAAAAAGTGGGGGAAGAAACAAACTTCTTCTCTCTGATCCACTGGCTTACAAAATAAGGGAAATATAAACTGTCTGTTACTAAAAACCTGGGGTTTTAAACCGAAGGTGTTTCTCCCTGTTCTTTTTCATTGAAACACTTATGCCAAGGGGGTTAAATAAAAAAAAGTGTCTTCATTTAGGCATGTCTTTTCAAGTGCTTATTCCCTTAAAAGCCTTAATATAACTTTCACCTCTCTTTGTTAAAAAGTGGGGGAAGAAGCAATCTTCTTCTCTCTAATCCAGTGGTTTACAAAATAAGGGGGATATAAACTGTCTGTTACTAAAAACCTGGGGAGCTTCTGCCTGCTCTTTTTTTATTACAACACATACAAAAGGGATGTGTCTTAGGTTTGTCTTTTCAAGTCATTATCCCTTTGCAAAACTTAATGTAACTTTAACTTGTGTTAAAAGCAGGTAAAGAAGCAAACTCCTTCTCTGTGATCCACACACGCACAAAGGCTGCTTTGCTAACGGGAGCTTTGCTGCAGCTTCACAGTTTTTACTAAAAAAATAACACCTGTTAGTCTAAAACCTAGGAAAAAAACTTTTTTAAATGGTGGGTTACTAAAAGCTTATGGTTTTAATTTTATAAAAACTCCTCTGTAAAAGGGCTACATGGTGAAAAAAATGTTGGGAGGTCTGTTTCTTTAGATAATAAAACAGTTAAAAGGGAGGAGGAGGTGGGGGAAGGAGGGAGTTGGCTCTTGTTTAAAATCTTGGGACTCTAGGATTAGTTCAGGAAAATGAATTCTATGACGCTGCTGTAAAACAACCTCTGATTGGGCCGATCCATAGGTGATGATAACAAGTCTGAGAGGGTCTGAACCAGGGACAGAAAGACTTAAAACGTGAGAATTCTCTCTCTCTCTCTCTCTCTACCACGTGCTGTCTATCTTTGCCCTTTGCAAAGGGGATCTCTTTCCCCTTTTCTTGCCCTGTTCTTTCTTTTAACCTCTCTTTTTAAACCTACATTGGTATTGAATAGTTTCAATGCTTTTCTATTCACTTTTTTACCCCATGCTTACCAAACAGGCTCTGCCTCAGTAAATTCCCCTTTTAAACCTAGTTTTCAATATTATTTAACTTTTTTCTTAACCCACCCTGATATTTAATACACCTTTTACATTTATCTCAAATTTTTCTATTCTTGAATAGCCTACCAAACTAGGCCTTTACCATCATCTCTCCTTACTCAAACTCACTAAAAATCTCTTTAAAAACAAAAATCTTTCTATTCTTTCATAACCTGCCTTTACCAGCCTCTTTTCTTCAATAACTTACCTCTCTTCTTTCAGATTTCCTTTTTCCTCTAAACCTTACTCAGACTTTCTTTTTTCATCTTTACACTCTCTCACACTCTTCTTTCAACCTTTTTCTCTCCATGTACCCAAGCACAAATATACACAACACTTCCCCTAGTCAAACACACACACACACACACACACTTACACACTTTTTCAAAATGGCCGATGGCGCCACACTTCGGTGCCAACGGAAACGGGGTGGGAAGGCGGAACTTAAGCCCTAAAAGGGGCATGGAAACCTGTCAAAAATGCATGGTGATGAATGCTATTGAGTTTATTACTACTGACTGGCACTTCAACCTTTTATTTTTTATCCAAACATTCAAACATACATCCACAATCAAACTCTATTTCATTAACATACTTCCTAACACATCTACCTTTTATTACCTATTCATTCCTTAACATAACCATTCTAAAATCATTGGGGCATGACAGGTTTCAATGAATCTATTCATGCAGTTTATTACGTATGAAAAGAAAACAAACAAGATAGGAATGCAAAAGGAGGGGGTTAAGAAATCTTATTCCTGAGTTCGGGAAAACTGTTGTAATCTTATCAATTTAGAAAAGACTCTTTGGGTCTGGATGTGCTCTACAATTAACACAGACCAGGGCCGGCTCTAGGTTTTTTGCCGCCCCAAGCAAAAAAAAATTCGCCCCTCCCCCCATTTTTTGGCTTTTACATATTTGCACTTTGCAGTTTTTGTTTGTTTGTTTTTGACTGTTTAAAATAAAAAAAAAGAAAACAGAGAATTTGTAGTTAGTGAAATAAAAGAATTTCCTACTAGTGTTCTCATTTAATTTTAACAAAATTACAATTACAAACAATTTGAGTTCAACTATACACTAATGAAAAACGTTAGTGTCTTCCGGTGCGCCCAGTTTCTCATAAATGAAAAGAATTGATATGAACTGAATTTTTCTGGTTTTTATACTTGCGTAGTCTTTTAATAATTCAGTGGCTGCCCACCTAAGCAGGACTTTCCCCCTCTCCACTCAGCTGCAGCCCTGCCAGTCGCCCCTGCCCTGGGACAACTTTGCCCCTCGTTACCTTTGGTTCCATTTGGGTCTGGGCTGGTTCCCCCAAGGGATCGGGTGTCAGCAACTGGCCGCGTCTGTCAAAGTGGCTCCTCTCCGCCCCCCTGTGAGCAGGAGCCGGGGACATTGCCTCACACCCGCTCCCCCTGGCTCTGCCGGGCTGGGAGCTGCTCCGCGAGCAAAGCACATTGTGCAAAACCAGCCTGGCTGCTGCCAGGTCCTAGCACTACCTGATCCACCCATTGGTGGATTTTTCTGGAAAAAAAAAAGATGGCCGCAGTGCCGCCCCTGGAAATGTGCCGCCCCAAGCATGTGCTTGCTTTGCTGGTGCCTAGAGCTGGTCCTGAGACAGACCTTGTAAACTGACAGGCATGTTTTAATTAGTACAGACTCAGCAGGCTGAGGGAGACGTAATTCTTTCTAATGGTTAGGCCAAATCCAGAGTCTGTTCTTAGCCAGTCTGTCTCACATTTTCCTATAACAGAAATGTATCAATTATTATTGTAATCCAACACCTTCAGCCCCTGCCTCGTTCCCCCCTTCCCCTCTCCTTCATCCCCTGCCTTCTTCACTCTCTGCTCTTCGTCTCACTCTTCAGTTTGCTTTCTGTCTTTTTCCTCTGTCGCCCACTTTCATTCTTTCTCTCCATCTCTTGCTCCCACTCACACTCCTCCCCCCAGCCTGGTCCGTTCACTCTTTCCGTGTCTCCCTCTTCCTTCCACTCTGTTGCCGTCCCCCAAACCAGGACACATGTCGGGTGAGGGCTGCAAAATGCCTCCGGTTCCTTGAGCGTGGCTGATACAACGTTGTGGCTTGGCTAGACCGGACTGTGTCTGTCAAACAATAACTAAATCCCACGCGACCTCCGCATCCCTCCTCTTCCCTGTCTCATCCCCTCTGAGTCTGTTCTTTCTCTCTCAGTCACTCTCAGCCCCCTCCTTCGGCCCCTGGCTCATCTCCTCTCTGTCCTTTCTCTCCTCATCACCCTCCGCATTCCTGCAAGGATGCGGCCTCTGGCAGAACACAACAGAGAGTATCAATTCAGGACAAATTGCTTAGAGCAGGACAGTTACAGCCCAAGGCTGGGGTTCCTTTGCACACCACGGCAAACCAAACCAGCTAAAAAGAGAGGACTTCAGTCTCATCCCACTGGCTAACCACAAGTCACACAAACAATTCCCTTAGACACTCCAGTTTCCCAGTATCACCACCAGTGCCACTCGTTATGGGGATGACTGGTTATGAAAACCAACATCCCAGTAAAAGAAAAAAAGGTTCTCTCGATCCCAAAGAATCAAGCCCCAGACCCAGGTCAATATAAACATCAGATCTTACCCACAAATCACGCTGTTGCCAATCTTTTAGAATCGAAAATCTAAAGGTTTATTCAGAAAAAGAAAGAAATATAGATGAGAGCTAGAATTGGTTAAATGGAATCAACCACATACAGTAATGGCAAAGTTCTTGGTTCAGGCTTGTAGCAGTGATGGAATAAACTGCAGGTTCAAATCAAGTCTCTGGAGAACATCCCCCGCTGGGATGGGTCCTTCAGTCCTTTGTTTAGAGCTTCAGTTTGTAGCAAAGTCCCTCCAAAGGTCAGAAGCAGGACTGATGACAAAATGGAGGGGTTTCTAGGCCTTTTATATTCTCTGCCATGTGGAAGGACACCCCTTTGTTCACTGTGGAAAATCACAGCAGCAAGATGGAGTTTGGAGTCACATGGGCAAGTCACATGTCCATGCATGACTCAGTTTGCAGGCAGCAGCCATTACTCACATGCTATCTTGAACATTCCCAGGAAAACTTCTCATGTGGATTGGAGTCTCCAAAGGTCGACTGTCAGTTAAGTGCTTCTTGACTGGGCACTTAATCTGCAAATTCCATTCTCAAGAAGCTTCACTAATGCTACTTAGAATCAAACACATTGAGGGGATACAAGTACAGAGCCAATATTCCTAACTTCCACTACACAAATGATACACACATACAGACAGCACAGTCATAACCAGCAAACCATAACCTGTCATGGACACCTCACTCTATAACCTTTGTACAATATTTGGTGCCACTACAGAACCTTGGTTGCAACAATGATCTATACAGTCACAAAAAGAACAGGACTGCCACAAGCACTCCTGTTCTTTCTGTGGATAGTGACTAACACGGCTGCTACTCTGAAACCTATACAGTCACAGTTCATGTCAATAACGTCACAACTCCTTCGATCCCCGTCTCGTTCTCTCTCTCCCCCATCAGCTCCCTGCACCTCGGACACCTGGGTTCCTCTGAGATGAACAGGACTGGAGCCTGTTTCCAGCAGGTTCAGTTCTGCACAGGCAGACTCCGGATGGTGCCACTCACACCCAACTGGGTCTCCCTCCCTAGGGCTTTTCCCTGCTCCCCAAAGGCAGGGTCCCCTTCCCAGACCTCGCTGTGGCTGGCTTCCCCTTCTGGCTCTAGTGCTGCAGCTGGTTATTCTCCACTGGGCGATGCCCTGCCTGAGTTTCCCCATTGCCCTGCAGCACGGCCTCTGCTGCTGGGCAGGGAGCTGCAGCATGGAACCGCAGCGTGTTGTCTGATGGGGAATTTCCTAGAGCAACATGCCCAGTCAAGCCAGGCACTGCCCAGACTCTGGCCGATATCAGGGCCCTGTTGTGCCAGGCGCTGCACAGACATGGATCAGGGCCCCTCTCGTGAATACAGACAGTGGAACTGACAATGATAGTGTGAGTTTCACCCAGCAGCTGTCAGGGTCTGGGGGCCCTGCCATGTGCCGGGCTCTGTGCCCGGGGATCCAGCTGGCTCCCAAGCCGGCAGCGGGGAGGCCTGGCCTGGCTGGGCTGCCCCGATCTGCGGGCCTGGGAGCCCAGGATCCCTTGCAGCCTGCTAGGAGCCCGGCCTGCGACCCACTGACAGGCTGTCGAACCTGAGCCGTTCCCAGGCCCAGCTCCAGTGGGACCAGAGCCCAGGTGTCCTGACGTCCAGCCCCGGCCCCATCCGCCGACCCCTTTTCTTTCCTTCTTTCCCCTTGCTCCCCGTAACAGACCGGGATGGTCTGTAAATCCAGTATCCCGAGTCCTTTGCTCTACCCCCCTCGATCCTGCCCCCCATCACCCGTCCCACCCCAGAGCCCTCACCCCCCTCTTGTCTCCTCTCTTACAGCCTGGCTGCAGATCCTCCCCCGGCTGGTGTCGTCCGACAGGAATGAGGGACCCGGTTCATCCCCTGGTCTGTGCAGGGGGGTCTGTGGGTGTCGTTGTTGGAAGGGGGGACTGGCTGGCTCAGGGGGAGAGTGGCTGCATGGGGGGTGGGGGATGGGCTGTTGCTCTCTCTTGTCCTCTCCCCCCACTTCCTGTGTCTCCTGACCACAGCACCTGAGTTGGCTGCTCCTAGGCTGGAGTGGGGGGCGGGGAGAGGGGACTGGGCTGGGGCCCTGTCACGGAGTGTGGGGGACCCAGGCCCTTCACCCCCGTGCTCCCTACGATTCACCAGGACTCTCAGCCAGCCAGTAAAGCAGAAGGTTTATTTAGACGACAGGAACACAGTCCAACACAGGTCTTGCAGGCCCAGATAACCAGATCCCCCCGGTTAGGTCCATCTTGGGGGGCCTCACAGCCCCCCCCCCCCCGGGGATCAGAGCTCGGTCTCCCTGCTCCCCTCTCTTCTTCAGCCCACTTTCGTCTCCCAGTCCTCTCCGGCCCCTCCTCTCTCCTCCGCCTCCTTCCTTTGTCTCCCCTGGCCAGAGGTGTCACCTCCCCTCCCCCAGGCCAAGCTCAGCCCACCGTTTGAATTCCTGCATCTTCACCTAAACCTCTGGCTCTCCCCTCCCCCGCACAGACAGTCTGTGCGTCCTACTCCATCACACCTCTCCCCCCTCCGAGACTGAACTGAGCGGGGTCACTCCAGCCAGTGACCCGGGGAAGTTCGGACCCACCTACAACCTTATGCCGCCTTTCCCCACCCCCATACCCCTGGGGTGCACCCTGGGCTGGGGCCTTCTCCCCACGTTCCAGTCTGGGGGGCTGGGATTCGGGTTCTCTCGGTTCAGAGCCCCCCTTCTGACCCTGGCCCCCCTCCGGACAGGCTCCTCAGGGCGGGGCGAGGGTCTTACAGCCATCTTCCCCCTGTCCCGGGCCTTCCTCCCCCTCTGGCAGACGTCACAGGAGCGGCAGTGCTGCCGGACATGGGCAAAGACCCCAGGCCAGTAATAGTTCTGCAGCAGCCGCTGCTGGGTACGCCAGGCTCCCGGGTGCCCTGAGGGGGGAGTGTCATGGGCCTGGCACAGCAGCTGGTGGCGATACTCCTGGGGTACCACCAGCTGCCTCCTGATCCCCCCTGACTCCATCTTCCCTGGGGGAGCCCATTCTCGGTACAGGAACCCCTTCTCCCACAGGAACCTTTTCCGGCTACCTCGTCCCATGGTCTGTCCCCCCCCGAGGTTGGCCAGGTCCTCTATCCTCCGCAAGGAGGGGTCTTCCCGCACCGCGGCCTGGTACTCAGCCGCTGGGGCAGGGACGGGGATCTGCTCTCTCTCACCGGCTGGGTCTGGGGCCACAGCCTCTCTGAGCCCTGTCCCTGGGCGTTCCCTCCCCACCGGGTCAGGGTCCGGTGTCTCAGCCAGAGTACCTTCCCCGGTGTCAGGGTGCAGAGCCCTGCGTCGACTCTGACTACGGTTCACGGCCAGGGTACCCTGGGTGTTACTTGGCCAGTCCTCGAGGTCCCCCCCCATTAACACCTCCATGGGCAAATGTGGGTGCACTCCCACGTCCTTGAGGCCCTCCTTGTCCCCCCACTTCAGGTGCACCCTCGCCACAGGCACCCTGAATGGGGTCCCGATCACACCCCTCAGGTTCAGGTAGGTGTTGGGCACCATCCGATCTGAGCCCACCACCTGCGGCCGGGCCAGCGTCACCTCTGCGCCCGTATCCCAGTACCCAGTGACCTCCTTCCCGTCTACCTCCAGGGGAACAAGGCACTCGCTCCGGAGGGGTAGTCCCGTGCCCACCCTGTAAACCCCAAACTCAGGGCTGGGAGCATCCAGCCCCGGAGAATCAACCGGGGCCCCCTCCCTCCTTCGCAGGGGGTACGCGGCCCGCCCCCCTTTCGTGCGAACGCTGCCCCTCATCCGGCTGGGTCTCTACCAAGTTGACCCGGTGTGGGGTTGGTCTGCTCAGTTTGTCCTGGAGCTTGGGGCACTGGGCCCGTACGTGGCCCGGTTGGCCACATTGATAGCAGCCCATGTCTCGTGGTTCCCCTCGAGGGGGACGGCTGGACCTGACACCAGATGTTTCCCTTTGGTGGGGGCTCTCCCTCGGCTCCTTCTGCGAGGTCCCATGGTGACTCTCTCTCTGTGTCGAGGCAGACCTGCTCCTTCGAGACGCCTCCCTGCCATCCCCTGCCCGACTGTCCACAAACTCGTCGGCCAGCTGGCCTGCGTGCTGCAGATTCTCCGGCTTCTGGTCCATTAACCACAGCTTCAGGTCCGACGGGCACTGCTCATACAGGTGCTCCAGTACGACTTGGTCAAGCAGGTCCTCTCTAGTTTGGGCCCCAGCCGTCCACTTGCGGGCGTACCCCTGCGCCCGGTTGACCAGTTGCAGGTATGTGCCCTCCCGGGTCTTACGTTGACTCCGGAACCTCTTCCGGTACATCTCCGGGGTCAGCCCAAACTCGCGGAGCAGGGCCTCTTTGAACAGGTTGTAGTCCCGCGCCTCCTCCCCTCTCATTCGGCTGTACACCTCCACGGCGGTGGAGTCCAGTAAGGGGGTGAGGCACCGGATCCTGTCTGCGGGGTCAACCTGGTGCAGCTCGCAGGCATTCTCAAAGGCCGTCAGGAAGGTGTCTATGTCCTCCCCCTCCTTACGCGGGGCCAGGAAGTTCTTATCAAAGCTCTTTGTAGGCTTGGGCCCCCCCTCACTCACCGCAGCTGGGGCCTTTCTGTTGTTCAGCTGGGCCATGGCCAGCTCATGTCTGCGCTGCTGCTCCCTGTCCTCGTATTCACGTTGCTTCTGCCGGTCCTCCATCTCCATCAGTTTGATCTCTCTCTCCAAGTCCAGCCGCCTGTGCTCCACGGAGGCCGAGCGTCGCCGGGACGATCCCCTGCTGGCCGGGGGGGTCACGGTACCCTCCGTAGCTGGGCTCCTCCTCCCCCTCCCCTTAGGCCTAGGGGTGGGGGGTCTCGAGGAGCTCTCCTCCGCCGACTGGCCACTCCCAGCGGGTACAGACACTGGTGCCTGCGCTGCATCTGCCCGGCTGCTTCCCTCAGAGACAGGGACCGGTTCATTCCTGCGATCTCTCTCCTCCAGCCGGGCAATCAGCTGGGCCTTGGTGAGCTTCCCATGGCGCAGCCCCCCCTGCTTGCACAGCTCCACCAGCTCACACTTGCGCTTCTGGGAATACATCTTCCTGCTGGCCGCTCGCAGGCTGGGGTGTTTGCCACTCCCCACGGGTTCCAGGGGGACCCCTAGTGTGCCAGTCCTTGAGGTCACCACCTCTCTGCCAGGGTCGAGCTGCAGACTCCTCCGCCCCGGGGATCGCTCGCTGTGATCCCCCAGGGGACCCTGTTACTGCAAAGTCCTTCTCTCTGGTCACACTCTCCCAGGGGTGAATCGCCCCTTCGTTTTACTGCTCCCCAGTCACTCACTGCAGGAAGCGCCGTCCACGGGGTGCCGTCGATCCCACCTCTGCCACCAGTTGTCACGGAGTGTGGGGGACCCAGGCCCTTCACCCCCGTGCTCTCTATGATTCACCAGGACTCTCAGCCAGCCAGTAAAGCAGAAGGTTTATTTAGACGACAGGAACACAGTCCAACACAGGTCTTGCAGGCCCAGATAACCAGATCCCCCCGGTTAGGTCCATCTTGGGGGGCCTCACAGCCCCCTCCCCCCCGGGATCAGAGCTCGGTCTACCTGCTCCCCTCTCTTCTTCAGCCCACTTTCGTCTCCCAGTCCTCTCCGGCCCCTCCTCTCTCCTCCGCCTCCTTCCTTTGTCTCCCCTGGCCAGAGGTGTCACCTCCCCTCCCCCAGGCCCAGCTCAGCTCACAGGTTGAATTCCTGCATCTTCACCTAAACCTCTGGCTCTCCCCTCCCCCGCACAGACAGTCTGTGCTTCCTACTCCATCACAGGCCCTCCCAGCAGAGCCAGGCCTGGGCTGAGCAGAGTCTCCTGGGGCTGCTGGGCACAGACAGACCCTGTGGGGGTCTCCATCTCCCAACCTGCACTTCCCAGTATCGCCACAAGGAGGCCCCATGAGTCCACCCCTCTACAGCCAAGGATGGGGCGGGGGGAGCTTCATATGGGGCAAGGGAGCTTTTGGGGCACTGGGTCTCCAGAGGTGTCAGTCGTCCCTGGGTCCCTGTGGAGACAAGCAACATGCAGACCATACTGCTTGTCTGGGGGTCACCAGGGCTGATTGAGAGGGAGGGGAAATGGGGGGAAAGAGAGGGATGGGGTCCCAGCAGGGTTGGGCGGCAGGAGTGGGGTGTAGGGTGGAGTCCCAGGAAGGTTAGGGGCCAGGATTGGGTTATTGAGTGGGGTCCCAGGACGGTTAGGGGGTGGGGGAAGGGGAGTCTGTGTTACAGACACTCAGAATTTGGGGCTCTGACCCCATTGCTCCCTACCCTGGGGTGACTGACCCCCCCCCTTGCACCCCAGCTGTTGCCCTCCTCTTTCTCCACCCTGCTGACAGTCCCTCCTTTCCCAGATTCCCAGCCGCCCACCCCGGTCCCGGCTCCCCCAGCCCCCGGCCTGTCTCTGAGCCCCCCGAGTCCAGTGAGGGGGCAGCAGGTCCAGCTGAGGTGCTCTGCTCCGAGGGGCTCCGGGGCCCTGGGGTTCATTTTCTATGAGCAGAGGAGTGGGAGCTGGGAGAGGCTGTGGTCCCAAAGCAATGGGACCTGGAGGATCAGCACGGAGAACAGTGAACTCAGCCGGACTTTCACCTGCTCCTATCGGGTCCAGAGCAGCCCCCCAAGACAGCCCCACTCCCAGTCTCGGCTGAGTAATGCAGTGACCTTGCTCCTGACAGGTAATGGGAACCGGGGTCGAGATCTCGGCTTTCCTCTTGCTGCAAAAGGAGGGTTAGGAGCCAGGACTCCTGGGTTCTCTCCCCAGCTCTGGGAGGGGAGTGGGGTCTGATGGTTGGGGTGGGAGCTGGGAGCTAGGACTCCTGGGTTTCATCCCCAGCTCTCAGAGGGGAGTGGGGTCTAAGGTGGGTTGGAGCAGGAAAAGCTGTTAGAAGACAGGACTCCCAGGTTCTGTTCCTGACCCTTCCACTCAGTTGGCTGTCACGCTGTGTGCCTCAGTTTCCCCTTTTGTGAAACAGGGATGTAACCATCTTGACCCCCCTCCCATAGGGCTCCTGAGGCTTGAATTACATCCCTGCCCTTTGAGCTCCCAGGCGGCGCTTTCCCCTGGGTTGTCAGGGAGAGAGACGGGGGGTCGGGGGGTGAGGGAAGTATCTGGTGGTGGGAGAAAAGGAACCAGAAGGAGGTGGGTTGGGTGTTCTCAGGATCAGCTGAGGGGGCTGAGGGCAGGGCCCTGGTCACTGATTCCTCTCCCCGTTCGCTCCAGAGCCCCTGCCAGCCCCTGTGCTCTCTCTGAGCCCCCAGCACCCTGTGAACGTGCGGGGAGAGCGGGTGACCCTGGAGTGTTCGGCTCCCGGGGGCCAGGAGGTGGCTGGATACAGGTTCTACAAGAGACATCGAGGCCAGGCCCCCGAGGAGCTGCCTGCAGGGGCCACGGGGCCCTTGGAGATGCTCACAGTGGAGATGGGAGATTCCAGTGAGTACAGCTGTGCCTATTGGGTCCTGCGAGCCAGCCGGGAGATCCCTTCCCGGGAGAGCCCCCCCGTGCCTGTCGCTGTGATCGGTGAGTCTCACTAGTCTGGCCAGGAGGGGGCACCAGGTAATTCTCCCCCAGCAGCCACTGGGACATACTGGGGCCAGAGGCCCCCACCTGCTCCGCTTTACTCTCTGGGCCCCAGGCAAGGGGAGAAGTGTGTGTGTGTGTGTGTGGGTGGGGGGTGCTGGGAGCCAACAGCCAGGACTCCTGGGCTCCATCCCTGGCTCTGGGAGGGGAGGGGAGTGGAGGCGAGTGGTTAGAGCTGAGGGGCTGGGAGCCAGGACTCCTGGGTTCTCTCCCTAATTCTGGGAGGGGTGTGGGGTCTAGAGGTTAGAGCCGAGGGGCTGCGAGCCAGGACAACTGAGTCTCATCCCTGGCTCTGGGAGGGGAGTGGGGGCTAGTGCTTAGGGCTCGGAGCCAGCACTCCCGGGTTCTATCTTAAGGTCTGGGAGGGGAGTGGGGGCTAGTGGGTTAAACCAGGGGATGAGACATTTTAGCTGCGCTGGAGATACAAACTCACCTGCCCCATCCAGCCGGCCTTTCTCATTCCACTCATTTCTAGCACATGTCATACCAGGACCATCCCTGCCGCCCAGCTGTGGTGAGGAAACCTCAGTCCCATGCTAGCTACCGCCCGCACCTCTGGAGGTTGGGTCTGGGTCATGCCCCGGGCAGTGGGGAGTGAATTTGGGATCTGGGGATGGCAGAGCATGAGCCGCCTTGGCTGGATGAGACCCAGCTCTGTTAGATGAGGCTAGAGCAGGTTCACCAGCAGGGGACACCCCCCAGCTCAAAGCCTCCTCCGAGCCGGCACCCCATGGTTGGCTTGTCAGCTGTGGCCGTTTGAAGGCGTCTCCTTGGTGAGATGGGGGCAGGTGTATCTGTAGGTGACAACTAGCCGTGACCCTGTAACCTAAAGGTGATGGCTCCCAAAGTGCACTGACCCACAGTGGGCTGGGTACTCCTGAATCCCCTAGGACTCCTTCCCCCTCACCATCTCTTTCAGGCCCCCTGCCTGTCCCTCAGCTCACCGCAAGCCCAGCACACCCGGTCTACGTGGTGGGAGAAGCCATGGCTCTGACCTGCTCGATTCCTGGGGCTCCCACGCTGGCCACGGTTCAGTTCTCCAAGGACGGAGGGGAGCTCCCCTCGCCTCTGCTCAACGACAGCCCCACACTGCAGCTCGCCAGCATCGGCACGGGGCACGCCGGGACCTACTCCTGTTGGTACCAGAGGTGGGAGTCCGGGAGAGAGATCTCATCCCCCCCCAGTGGGGCCGTCGCCATCTCCGTGCTGGGTGAGACCATGTTCCCCGCAGGACCCGCGGGCAGGAGCCTCCAGCCTCCGCCGCAGAGCGACTCCCTGGGCCGGGGACACGCTGGGAGCCGAGGGTGGCAGGGAAGAGGCGAAACAGATGATTGATAGGGACCATCACCATGAACAGCCGGGGGTGGGGGGGTGTCCCTGCTGGAGGGGCTGGGGCGGGGGGGGATGTGAGAGGTCCCTGCTGCCCCCTGCTGGAGGGAATGAGCCCTGCTTGGTGTGTATGAGAGAGAGAGAGAGAGAGAGAGAGAGACAGACAGACACAAAATACTACTGCTTGTGGGGGAGGGGGTGTTAGAGAGAGATAACAACCTACTAGTGCTCTATGTCTGTGTGTGTGTGTGTGTCCCTGTGCCCCGTGCTGCAGGATATGAGTCCTGCTGTATGTGCGTGTGTGTGTGTGTGTGCTAGAGAGAGCGAGCAACCTACTATTGCTGTGTGTGTGTGTCCCTGTTCCCCTGCTGGAGGGTTAGCGCCCTGTCCTCTGTGTGTGCACGTGCATGTGTATGTGTGTGTGTGTGTGTGTGTGTGTGTGTGTGTGTGTGTGTGTCCCTGCGCCCCCTGCTGGAGGGAATGAGCCCTGCCCTGTGTGTGGGTCTCTGCTGCCCCGGCTGGTTTGGCTTCCCCTTGTCTCATGTTGTCCCCTGTCCCTTTTCCCCATGTCGCCCAGTCCCCCCGGCTGCCCCCCAGCTCTCTGTGTCCCCGTCCCATCCCGGCTACATCCCCGGTGACTCCATCACCCTGACGTGCTCAGCTCCTGGGGGCCACAAGCTGTCAAAGATCCAGTTTCTCAAGGACAGTCAGAACCTAGATTCCCAGATGCCTGGTCCTGACCCACTCCAGCTCAGCCGCGCCCTCCAGCTGCCCCCCCTGGCCCCATCCCACTCCGGGGCGTACAGCTGTGGGTACTGGTTCCTGGAATCGGGGCGGGAGATCCCATCCGGGCTGAGCGACCCCGTCCACATCCTGGTGCAGGGTGAGTGAACGGCCCTTCGGAGGGTGGCACTGGGTGGAGAGAGAGAGAAGCCGCTGACGGGGCTTGTCAGGGTCCCCTGCCCACTCTGAACTCTGGGGTACAGACATGGGGATCCTCATGAAAGACCCTCTAAGCTTATTACTACCAGCTTAGGTTAAAAACTTCCCCAAGGCACAAATCCTTCCTTTATCCTTGGACGGTATCGCTGCCACCACCAAGTGATTTAGGCAAAAATTACCCCCCCCCGCTTCACTCGGCTGCCCCGTAGCGGACCTATGTCAGACAGGAGGAGGCTGGGTGGGGCGTGGGCAGTGGGGCTCAACACTGGGGTCTAAATACACCGGCTCTTACAGCCTGACCCACGTCGGGGGAGCAAAGGGGGAAGGAAGGGGCTGTGCAATAGCAGCCAAAGGAGGCAAGAGAACAAAGGGGATGAGAGAAGCCGGGCTGGGCTCGCTGGACCTGGGCCATGGGGAGAAGGTTTCTGACCTTTGGGGGTTGGGATGCCCTGGACAGGCCTCTGGCAGGAGCTGGGGGGCAAAGACCCACCATCCCCAGCTCCCCCTGTGCTGCTCGGCGACCCTCTGTGGCCAGAGGCCGACACTGAGGCACATTTTCCCCTCAGATCCCCCCCGGAAGCCCTCGGTGTCCCTGTCTCCGGACTATCCAGCCTACGTGGCTGGAGATAGGGTGGAAATTAACTGCTCGGCTCCCCCCGGTGCCTCCCCGGTGCAGTACGGGCTCTACGAGATCGGGGAGCCGCTAGGATCCCTGACGGGAAACGCTGGGATTTGGTGGATGGATCTTGAAGCCAACAACACCAGAAACTCGACCTGGTCCTTCTCCTGCGCCTACATAGAGCTGATCCAGGGGAGGGCACTGACTTCCCACGCCAGCGACCCCGTCTCCGTCTCCGTGCTCCCAGCACCAGCCGCCCCGTCCCTGTGGCTCATCCCACCCCTCCCGCTCTACGTGACGGGGGAGACGGTGACGGCCGAGTGCGTCGTCCCCGCTGGGCCCTTCGTCCCGCGGGCCCACTGGGTGCTGAGAGACGGGGAGGCACTTCGAGAGCCGCCGGGGCCACAGCTCCCACTGAACGTCACCCCCAGCGACAGCGGGACCTACCGGTGTGGGTACAGCACAGAGCTCCACGGGCGCCACCTCCGCTCACCCCCCAGCGACCCGGTGCCACTGAGCGTGACTGGTACGGACCCCCCCAGCCCCTGTTCTACATGATAGACAGTCCTCCCCCGCCCCCCGCTGCCTCACTGCCCATTATACAGTACAGCCGCCCCCCCACTCCCACCCTCTGCTGCCCCTAGTGCCCATTAGATGGTATAGCCGCCCCTTCCTCACCTCTCACCCGCTGTCCTCTTCCCCACGTTGAGCATTGTGGTTCCCTGTTGACCCCTGTCTGTTGCTGCTCCCCCCAGATCCCCCTCCCCAACCAGTACTGAGCATGGATCCCCCATCTGGAGTGGTGAGTGAGGGGCTCCCTGTGCTGATCACCTGTGCAGCCCCCGGGGACGCCAATGAGAGAAGGTTTCACTTCTACAAGGATGGAGCTGAGATCATCCCCGGGGACGCGGGGTCTGAGATCAGCACCACAGAGCCCAGCACCGGCTCTATGAACTTCTCTGTGCTCAGCATCCTGCGAGCCAGTCCCAGCAACACCGGGGAATTCAGCTGCGGGTACGAGGTGAACATGAGCGGCAGGTGGATCCCGTCCCCCAGAAGCCAGGCCTTGAATGTCACCGGGAACTTCACTGTGACAGGTGAACTCATAGTTTCCAGCCCTATCCCATATAATCCAGTCCTTCTATATCCAGCTTCCTGGATAGTGGCATGTCTGGATCCCAGTACCCCTCATGGGAAAGAGTCAGAGAGTTCAAGGCCAGAAGGGACCATGGGATTGTGTAATCTGATCTGCTGTATAACACAGGCCACCACCTTTGTGGGATAGGCAAAGAGGAAAGGAGACTGACTGAGGGCTGGAGAGGGGCAGTTGAACCCTACCAAGCCAAGCGGGGGAGTCATCTCCAGCTGGGCGTATCTTGGAGAGATCCCAATGCGCCTGAAATTTCAGGAGCGATTCCCCTCTGTCCACAGCCCAGTGCGTCACTTTCCCGTTGGCCAGAGACCTTGCAGTGGGGGGCTCTTTCTTTGTCATCAACACCCTCATCTTCTTCATCACCCACCGCTGCTGCTAGAGTGAAGGTAGGTGTCCCACTCAAGGCTGGCTGCCTCTTGGTGCTGCATATTTGATGTTCAAGTGTCAGGTGCTTTATGGCGAGAGCCAAGAGGTAAGAAAGGAGGGGACGTATCAGCTGGAGGAGGAGGAGAAAGACCTGGATGCATTGGTTGATCACAGGATGACAATGAGCCACCATAGAATCATAGAATCATAGAATTCAAGATCAGAAGGGACCATTATGATCATCTAGTCTGACCTCCTGCAAGATGCAGGCCACATAAGCCGATCCACCCACTCCTTAAGCAAGCGACCCCTGCCCCATGCTTCGGAGGAAGGCGAAAAACCTCCAGGGCCACTGCCAATCTACCCTGGAGGAAAATTCCTTCCCGACCCCAAATATGGCGGTCAGCTGAACCCCGAGCATGCGGGCAAGACTCTCCAGCCAGACCCTCTGGAAAAAGGCTAACAATATCCTATCATTGACCCATTGTACTAATTACCAGTGTGGCACTTTATTGACCTATTGACTAAGCCAGTTATCCTATCATACCATCCCCTCCATAAACTTATCTAGCTTAATCTTAAAGTCATGGAGGTCCTTCGCCCCCACTGTTTCCTTTGGTAGGCTGTTCCAGAATTGCACTCCTCTGATGGTTAGAAACCTTCGTCTAATTTCAAGCCTAAATTTCCTGACTGACAATTTATATCCGTTTGTCCTCGTGTCCACATTAGCACTGAGCTGAAATAATTCTTCTCCTTCCCTGGTATTTATCCCTCTGATATATTTAAAGAGTGCAATCATATCTCCTCTTATCCTTCTTTTGGTTAAAGAAAACAAACCGAGCTCCTCAAGTCTCCTTTCATACGACAGGCTTTCCATTCCTCGGATCATTCTAGTGGCCCTTCTTTGTACCCGTTCCAGTTTGAATTCATCCTTCTTAAACATGGGAGACCAAAACTGCACACAATACTCCAAATGAGGTCTTACCAACGCCTTATATAATGGGACTAGCACCTCCTTATCCCTACTAGAAATACCTCGCCTAATGCATCCCAAGACCGCATTAGCTTTTTTAACGGCCACATCACATTGCCTACTCATAGTCATCCTACGATCAACCAGGACTCCTAGGTCCTTCTCCTCCTCTGTTACTTCCAACTGGTGCGTCCCCAGCTTATAACTAAAGTTCTTGTTAGTCATCCCTAAATGCATAACCTTACACTTCTCACTATTGAATTTCATCCTGTTACTAATACTCCAGTTTACAAGGTCATCCAAATCTCCCTGGAGGATATCCGATCCTTTTCCGAATTTGCAATACCTCCCAACTTGGTGTCATCCGCAAACTTTATCAGCCCACTCCTACTCTTGGTTCCCAGGTCAGCGATAAATAGATTGAATAAAATCGGACCCAAAACCGAACCTTGAGGAACTCCACTGGTAACCCCCCTCCAGCCCGACAGTTCCCCCTTCAATACGACCCTCTGCAGTCTCCCCTTTAACCAGCTCCTTATCCACCTCTGGATTTTCATTTTGATCCCCATCTTTTCCAATTTAACCAGTAATTCCTCATGCGGTACCGTATCAAACGCCTTACTGAAATCAAGATATATTAGATCCACCGCATTTCCCTTGTCTAAAAAATCTGTTACTTTCTCAAAGAAGGAGATCAGGTTGGTTTGGCATGATCTACCTTTCGTAAATCCATGCTGTAATTTGTCCCAGTTGCCATCGGCCTCAAGGTCCATAACCACTCTCTCCTTTAAAATTTTTTCCATGACTTTGCATACTACAGATGTTAAACTAACAGGCCTATAGTTACCCGGGTCACTTTTTTTCCCCTTCTTGAATATAGGAACTATATTAGCTAATCTCCAGTCAAACGGTACAACCCCCGAGTTTAGAGATTTATTAAAAATCATCGCTAACGGGCTTGCAATTTCACTCGCCAATTCCCTTAATATTCTAGGATGAAGATTGTCCGGGCCCCCCGATTTACTTCCGTTTAGCTGTTCAAGTTTGGCTTCTACCTCAGATACTGTAATGTCTACCCCCATATCTTCATTCCCATCAGTCCCTCTATCACTATTCCTTAGCCCTTCATTAGCCTCATTAAAGACCGAGGCAAAATATTCGTTCAGATATTGTGCCATTCCAAGATTATCCCTAATCTCCACTCCGTTTAAAGTTTTAAGCGGTCCCACTTCTTCCTTCTTGGTTTTCTTCCTATTTATATGGCTAAAAAACCTTTTGCTATTGGTTTTAATCCCCTTCGCTAGGTCCATCTCCACCCGGCTCTTTGCCTTTCTCACCGCTTCCCTACACCCTCTGACCTCAATAAGGTAGGTTTCTTTGCTGATCCCTCCCATTTTCCACTCCTTGTACGCTTTCTGTTTTTTCTTAATCACCCCTCTAAGACACTTGCTCATCCAACTCGGTCTAAAACTGCTACCTACGAGCTGTTTTACCTTTCTCGGGATACATGCCTCTGACAACTCCTGCAACTTCAACCTGAAGTAACCCCAGGCATCATCTGCCTTTAGATCCCTAAATATGTTAGTCCAATCCACTTCCCTAACTAGTCGCCTTAATTTAGTAAAGTTAGCCCTTTTGAAATAGTAAACCTTAGTCTCAGATGCAATTTTGATTATCCTCCCATTTATTTTGAAACTAATTAGCTCATGATCACTCGAGCCAAGGTTGTCCCCTACAACTATTTCCTCAACAAGGTCCTCGTTACTCACCAAAATCAGATCTAAAATGGCATCCCCCCTCGTCGGTTCAGCAACTACTTGATGAAGGAATTCATCAGCTATCACGTCTAGGAAAAGCTGAGCCCTATTATTATTACTAGCATTTGTTTCCCAATCTATATCCGGGAAGTTAAAATCCCCCATGATCAAACAGTTCCTATTAGTATTTACCTCCTTAAAAACATTAAAGAGCTCTCTATCCATATCCAGGTTAGATCCCGGCGGTCTATAGCACACCCCAATTACTATCCCAGGGGAGGCTCTAGTAGTTTTCTTCCCCAATGTGACCATTGCCCAAACAGACTCCGTATTATCCATTGCATTGCTAGTTATTTCGTTACATTTCACCTCATTATTGACATACAATGCTACTCCCCCACCTTTACCTTTGCATCGGTCTTTCCTAAACAGCACATACCCGTCCATACCTGTACTCCAGTCATGGCTACCGTTCCACCATGTTTGGTTATTCCTCGATATCCGGTTTCAATTCCCGGACCAGGAGCTCCAGTTCCTCCATTTTGTTACCTAAGCTTCTCGCATTGGTGAACAAACATCCTAATTTTTGCTGTTTGGCTCCTCTCACCCTTTTCACCCAACTTGGTAGGGACACAGTACTACCAGTATGACCTGTTGATGTAGTATCCGTCCCCCCCATCTTCCTTACACCTAACCGTCCCCCTCTGGCTATATCTGTTGTTCTCCTGTTGTTCTCACTCCCAATGTATAAATTTGGCGTGGAGAGCACCTGGACCTCTCCCAACCATCTCCCCACAGTGTCTAGTTTAAAGCTCTTTTAATCAGATGAGCCAGCCTTCCTCCTAGAAGTCTACTTCCTTCCCTACTTAGGTGGAGCCCATCCCGTGAGAACAGTTGTCTGTCTCCAAAAGCCTCCCAGTGCCCATACATCCCAAAGCCCTCCTTGTAACACCACTCCCTCAGCCAACTATTAATCATCACGATCCTGTCACCCCTTTGGCGCCCTTCCCTAGGGACAGGTAGGATCCCACTGAAGATCACCTGAGCCTCAATTTCCTTGAGCGTCTTGCCCAACCTGGCATAGTCTCCCTTGATCCTCTCTAGCGAGAATCTAGCCGTGTCATTCGTTCCTACATGAAGGATGATCAAAGGGTTCTTACCTGCTCCTCTTAGGATCCTTTTCAACCTCAGGTCCACATCCCTTATTTTAGCGCCCGGTAGACAGCACACCCTTCTGTTCTCTGGATCGGCCCTGGTCACAGGCCTGTCCAACCTTCTCAGTATGGAATCCCCAATCACGTAGACCTGCCTTTGCCTGGGGACAGTGCGGTCCTCTAACCTATCCTCCGTCTATTAGGCGGCACTTCATGCATACATAGTACTGTTCTGGGTCCCCTGCTAGGACCATGTACATACCACAGCTGCTGCATGCTCTCATCCTCAGTGTATCCTCCACAGCTTGGCTCATGGCTGCTGCTGTCTCAGCCGCGCTCGGCGTTGCAACCTGGGGACCACGGAGGACTCGGCGCCGCCCCCTTCCACCTCCCCCTGTAAACTCCCACTCAAACTCCCCTGTTAGCCGCCCTGTTGGCCGGCTCCTGGGCCGCTGCGATCAGCTGTGCCGCTGCCTGGCTGGGCGGCCGCTTTTATAGGCCCCCTCCTCCGCCTAGCTCCGCCCCCTAATCAGGGCTCAGCAGTCTGCCCCGACAGAGAGAGACACAAGCACCCCAAAGACAGACGCAAAACACAAAATACCTGGCTCCTCCAATGGGAACTCCCACTCAAACTCCCCTGTTAGCCGCAACCAATGTGATGTGGTTGTGAACAAGGGTAATGCGGTCCTAGGATGCATCAGGTGACGTATTTCCAGTAGAGACAGGAAGTTAGTACCATTATAGAAGGGATTGGTGAGACCTCATCTGGAATACTGTGTGCAGTTCTGGTCTCTCATGTTTAGGAAAGATGAATTCAAACTGGAAGAGGTGCAGAGAAGTGCTACTAGGTTGATCTGAGGAATGGAGAACCTGTCTTATGGGAGGAGACTCAAAGAGCTTGGCTTCTTTAGCATAACCAAAAGACAGCTGAGGGGAGATACGATTGCTCTCTATAAATACAGCAGAGGGATAAATACCAGGGAGGGAGAGGAATTATTTAATTACACCAGTGTGGACACAAGGACAAATGGATCTAAACTGGCTGGTTTCTAACCACCAGAGGAGTCAAGTTCTGGAACATC
Source organism: Mauremys reevesii (assembly GCF_016161935.1). Lineage (NCBI taxonomy): Eukaryota > Metazoa > Chordata > Testudines > Geoemydidae > Mauremys > Mauremys reevesii. Next base: position 5,314,288 of record NC_052635.1, read on the forward strand.
CTCCCAAGGGGAGCAGTGGGGGCAAAAAACCTAACTGGCTTCAAGAATGAACTTGATACATTTATAGAGGGATGGTATGATGGGACAGCCTACAATGGCACGTGGCTGATCTGCGACTGCCAGTAGCAAATATCTCCAGTGGATGGAGACAAGACACTTGATGGGGAGAGCTCTGAGTTACTACAGACAATTCGTTCCCAGGTGTCTGGCCAATAGGTCTTGCCCATATACTCAGGGCCTAACGGATCTCCATTTTTGGGGTTAGGAAGGAATTTCCACCAGGTCAGACTGGCAGAGACCCTGGAGTTTTTCACTTCCTCTGCAGCATGGGGCATGGGTCTCTTGCAGGTTTTCACTAGTGTAAATGAGGGATTCTCTGTAACTTGAAGTCTTTAACCATGATTTGAGGACATCAGTAACTCAGCCAGAGGTGTGGGTCTATTACAGGAGTGGGTGGGTGAGGTTCTGTGGCCTGTGAGGTGCAGGAGGTCAGACTAGATGATCATGATGGTCCCTTCTGACCTTAAAGCCTATGATTCTCTGAGCAGTGGGAGTTGCAGCCAGGGCTGTGCCCAGAGGGGCGGGGGCTGGAGGCAGAAGGGTCCTGCCCCAATGTGGAAGCGAGGTGCATAGTAGGGGTTGGAGTGGAGGGATCTGGGATCTCAGCAGAAGAGCAGTGCGTGTGGCACATCCCAAAGGGAGATGGTGCGGGGGGACATTTCAGATGTCGCAGCATCAGACTCAGAACTGGGCTGATGCCTTTTCATTGTTGTTATGTCTCTGTTACAGGTTCCCCGGGGAGCCCGGAGCCCAGAAAAGAAGTCTTGTTTTTCCCCAGGACCTCCCCTTTGGCTCTTTGCATTTTGGATCTGTCTCTCCACAGGGAGTGTCCCTGCCACAGACCCCACAGCAGCTGCCTGGCCTGGTAGAACCTTCCATTCATTCTCCCCTTGATGTGATCACCCATCGCCCATGGGCAGCTCCCTCCGACTCCCCTAGGTGGGAAGGATGTTCTTCATGAGCCGCTTCTCCCCGGGGCTCAATGTTTCCTTTCTCCTCCCAGCAACAGAACTGCGCAGTTTGGGACAGAAAGAGTCATGCCTTTCTAATTGAAATTGAGTTTAGTCCCTGTCCTTGGAGAATGAATGTTAATGGAACAGCAAATGCAGCGAGAGCAAGAGACAGTGATAAAGGTTAAGAATGGTAGGAAGTGTGTGTGTGTGTGTGTGTGTGTCGCTGTCACCCCCCTCTTGGAGGGGATGGGACCTTCTCCGTGTGTGTGTGTATCCCTGTTGCCCCCTGCTGCAGGGGATGGGCCCCGCTTCGTGTGTGTATGAGGGCAGCTGGATGTTCGGCCACAGGGGCAGGGCCCAGGCTGGGGTGTCTGAGCCGTGATTGTTAAAGGGCCCCTGATTTGGATTTCTGGGTTCTCTCCCTGCCCCTAACCGAGTGGCTCCCTGGATGTGCCGGGGCAGCCCCTCACGGCATAGCATCCCCTCTGTTCCCGATGCTCCATTCCCCTTCCCCAGTGCTCAGGGCATCGCAGAGGAGGGGAAGGTCAGGAGTGTGGACACATCGGAGCCCTGGGGAAGGAAGAGACAGAGTGAATGGGGTACGGGGGAGCCGGGGGGGAGAGGTGAATTCACATCCCCCTGCAAGGGGGCGCTACCAAGATATTAAACCAGCCCCTGAACCTGATCCTGATCATTAACCATCCCCTTTATTCCATTCTGCCCTGCTGTGCTGTATATGGGATGCTGGATTCTCCTGCATTGTGTTTCACCCTCTGCTTTGCGGCAATTCCAAAACTGCCGTCAGTTTCTAACACCCCCTTCTGCCCCAATCTCCACAGCAAGGGGAGTTAATCAGACACAAGACTTCCTCCCCCAGTCTTTGAAGATCCCTAGGAACTTCCATGCCCCAACTGTGGCGTGAACCCAGGTGTCCTGAGCACATCCCCAAAGCAGCTGATCCATCCTGCCTCTGAGCCCCACCTGCGGTGGCTATTGGATACGGGGTTCTCCTTCACTTCCTGTCCCATAGTGCTGCTCAGGGTGACTATGATGAGGGTGGAACAGAAGGGAACTGATGGAGCTGTGGAAGTTTGCACAGTTTTCCCCCATGGTTACGGCCCCAGCAGGAATGGCAGGTTGATGGAGCTAATGTGCATTTCAGTTTCTCTCATTTCCCTCCCGCAGACTATTTTCTCTGCAAGGAAAATGTGCTGAAAGTTATTTCTCTATCCATATATGTATATCACTAATGACTATGAAGTTATGAGAATTGTGTAATCTGGTTGGCACTAAAACATCCTGCTTGCTGCCAGGCGACTGGAGCAGGGCTCCTCCAGCCATGGGGGGTGGGAGCCTGTGGTTCAGGTGGGGAAGGGGGTGGAAGAGGTGGGCTGGGGACTAGCCCCCCCGAACGGGTGGATCACGTGCCGCCCATGCGCACCAGCTCCCTTTCCCTCTCCTGAGCTGGGTGGCTCCCAGGGCCCAGTGGAGGCAGCGTCTGTGCTGAACTGCAGCTGCCGGCTGAGGGAGGAAGGTGAGAAGTGCAGCCGGATGTGAGCAGGGGGAGGGGTTTCCTCCACGACTGGGTGGGCTTTGCAGCCTGGTTTTCAATTGCTGCTTGAAGGTATCGGCTCTGCAGCGCCTGGCAGGGACACTCGTTGGTTGAGAGGACAGCCCAGGTTCCATGGCCCATTCCTCTCAAGTACCCCCTGCACCCGGGACAGCTACGGACATGGCCCGGCCCTGTGTGGACGGATCCATCTGCCCAGCTCGGTGGGCCCAGCACGTCCAGCTGGACAACCCAGCGTGCAGCACCCCGGGGCTGGGCAGAGGGTCGTGCTGAGTGCACTGGCAGGCGCCGTGGGGCCGAGGGTCAGAGGCCCCCCAGTGTGGGAGGGGGGCCCTGTGGGGTCGCAGTCAGTGACAGGGCTGGGGGCTGGTATCTGTAATTGCAGAGGGTTTACACGACAGCCAGTGCTGGAGTCTGGCCAGGTTAGACCCAGCAGGGACCCCCAGACCTGTAGCTCAGTCAGCCCATCTCACTGGCAAATCCCAACCCCCCTCGCTCCCCCCATCCCGTGTCTCCAAACGTCTGTGGCCAGTGGAGATCGTGGCGGGGGGGAGAGCTGAGGCACTGCAGCTGAAAGGAGAGATGGATGCTGTGAAGGGGGCTTCTTGGGACCCCCCAAACCCTTCCCCACACAATGCCAAGCCCTCTGTTGAGGCCGTCAGTACAGGGAGCAGTCAGTGACCGTGGCGAGCCCGTCTCGCTGGGAACCGAGACCCCACAAACTCATCTCACCAACCAGGCCTCAGGCAGGGATGGTCTCCAGTCCCCATCCACAGGAGGCTGGGTCTGAGCTGCCATCCGTCTAATCACAGGGAAATGCAACAGGCCTCCCTCTGCGTCACACTTGCAAACCCCGCTGTGTGCTAGAGGGGAGGATCTCCCCACTCCAAGACCCTCCCCCACCCCGGAGGTAGCATCTCGGGGAGGCAGAAGAGATGGTTACCTGCAGGTGAGACCAGCTGTGGGACAGTCAGGAGACAGGCTGCGTGGGAGAGGAGAACAGGTCAGAGCCCCCGGAGAGGGGACACGGGAATGGAAGAGGAAGAGAGATTGTTAAGGGGGAGACGACGTTACGGGGGGCTAGCGTGGGGGCAGGAAGAACTCTGGAGGTGGGGTACTGCTGATCTTGGGAGGAAGGAGAAACGGTTGTCATGAGCCAGGGGTCACCCTGGCCAGGAATCTCAAGTGACGCTGCTGCTGGATTCCAGAGGAGACATCTTGCCCGTGGGGACCCCCAATGCTCCATCTGGAGGCATTAAAAGGTGAGGAGACATGCAGCCCTCGGCTCCAGTAGTGCAGAGAAGAGGGAAGCCTAAGGCTCTGACACAACTGCCCCCCCCAGAGACAATCAGAGAGGGAAGTATCCCTGGCCCCTCAGCCTGTGAAGCTTGGACATGGGTAACCCCCTCTTACTTATTTGGTTTGGAATTCCCCACCATGGGAAAGGCTTGGACTAAACGTACCCATTTGGGGATGAGAGGAATTGGCCCAGGGAGGACAGCCTTAAGCAGCCTTGGTTGCCAGACCACTGGTAGGCCAAAGGCCCCTGGGTTGGAGCCTGGTGGAATGGGGGAGAGGGGGGCTCCCTGCACCCTCCTTGGAAGTCAGGATAGATAGACAGAGGGATGGGGGCCGAGGGAGGCCACTTACCCAGCACAGGCAGAAGGTGAGTTAGCGCCATGCAGAGCCGGTCGCTCTGGGCTGGGAGCTGGGTTCTCAGCTCAGCCACCGGCCCCGTCTCTGCTTCGCTCAGAAAAGTGACAAACACAGGAAGTGCAGTGACAGCCCCCAGCCATGCCCCCCCAGCCGAGGGAGACGGCCCCTGCGTGGTTGGGTGTTCAGTAGCACCTCTGTATTCACAGGAAATGAGGAGGCAAGGGGAGCCGGCTGCAACTGGGCCGTGGGGTCGATTCCTGGACATCCCTTGCAACTGGAACCCCAAGGGGGGGGCAAAGAAGGCCCCTGCTGCTCACACGGGGCTTTCGTTTCAAAGTGTCGAGTCGCCGGGAGCAGAAGGCAGCTGGTGCCTAAGACAGAACCGATTCCAATCCTCTCCCATAGACCTGCCCTGGGGCTGGATTGGAGCCAGCGCCCCCTAGTGGGAAAGGCCCCGTGTCCATTCCCCACCACCCTGAGCCAGCCAGTCCCTGCTCTGGGGCCGGTTGGGAGCTGCCCCCCACCAGAGGGGAAAGTTCCATATTCTGTTCCGGTCTCACCTGAACCAGTTAGTCAGTGCCCCCAGTATGGGGCCGGACTCGAATCCACCGCAGGGCTTGTTACAAACAATGCACTCGCTCATCCCCACTCAGCTTCGCAATTTATGGGGCTACATGCCGAAAACCTCTCTCAGGTCTGGAACACAACCTAGCAATCCTGGTTGTGAGTCCCCCTCTGTTCTAACCCACTAGATCAGTGGTCCCCAACCTTTTTCCTCTGGCGGGCGCCAGATGACGAGCCACAGAGGACCGTGGGGGCGGACGAGCATCCGCCGAAATGCCACCGACAAGCGGTGTCATCCAGAGGCGTCGCCACCGAAATGCTGCTGAATTTTGGCAGATTTCGGCAGATGCTCGTCCGCCGGCCAGTACACGGGCGCATTTGGATGCCCCGGCGGGCACCACGTTCGGGACCCCTGCACTAGATCCTATTCCCCTCCCAGAGCTGGGGATAGAACCCAGGAGTCCTGAGTCCCAGCCTCCCCGCTCTCTAAGCACTGGACCCCATTCCCCTCTGAGTCAGGGACAGAACCCAGGAGTCCTGGCTCCCAGTCCCCACACAAGCCCCTAGACCCCACTCCCCTCTTGCGCCTTGGAGAACCCCTGTGGGGCTGATGAGGCACCATTCCGACACGCAAACACAGGCGCAGATCTCAGAAGCGCTTCCGGCTCCCCATGAGTTTTGTTGTACAGACAAAACTACACAGGGTCTTTTCAGGGGGCAAGACAAAGATGCCACATTTATTATGATAACAATTTGATTTATGACCAATAACTAATATTTTAATCCATATACACACACATTATACCTAATACCTACACACACACACAGACACACACACACACACACCCCAGATGTTCTGCAGCTGCTGCATAGTTACCAGCCCTGAACATAGCTTGAGTTCATGGCTTGAGTTTGCAGCTTGGGTTCGTAGCCTGTGGTGGCCAGGCCAGGCCAGGAAAGTCGGGCACAAGGATGGGCTGGGTCTCTGTTAGGCATGCACTGATGCCCTTCCATGTTGGCAGCAGAATGTTACCCTCCAAAGTCCCCCATCTCACCCATCCTTTTTGTAGGCTTTAGTTTGAATCCAGAGTCTCTAGGTCTTGCTGTGTCAGGCTGCCTCTGGGTTTGGTGATCGATCACCCGTCAATTGCAGGTGATTTTCATCCTGGGACCTGGCTTTGATCTTCCTTCTATTGCACCTTTTCTTTTTAGGGTGGACTCTGCTTACTTGGTTAGGGCTCTTGTCTGCATCTTGAGCCGGTGGTGTTTGAACTCCATTTCATCAGGACAGGCTGGGGCTGGAGGTTGAATCCATCACCCATCCATACCTCAGTCACACAGCTAACCTAAACTAATAAGATTACAGCAGGGTTTGCAGAAATGAAGGTTGGAGGAAGCTTTTACAAAACGCAGTGAGCGTTTTAAAATGGGGTTTGAATTACAATACGGCAAACAGTGAGAGAGGGTGGGGCACAGGGGTTTTGCTTGGTGGTGTGGGCTCTGCCTAAGTCACAGGCACTATTTGACCTGCCCGCACTCCTGTTCGGAGAGAGCTGATTAGGCTTCATACAGAGTCTTTTGGTTTGTTAAGTGACGGCTAGAGCTGAAATCACTGGTAACAGGTCTAAGTGCTTAGACCTGCTGTGGGACAGTGTTTCTGTGGAGGAGACGGCCCAGCCTGGACTTGCAGCAAGGTTCCCCCACTGAGAGCTCAGCTGAAATCACGGAGCTGGTGGAACCTCGAGAGATGGACTCGCAGAGGTCATAGTGGCAGGTGGCAGCAGAAAGTGACGGTGCAGGGCCATTGGGGATGGAGCGATAGAGTGAATGGTGGCACGATAAACAACAGTGGCCAGAGCATTTGTTTGTTGGACTGTGTTTTAGTGACTTCACTCCAGAATGCTAGATTTGTGGGAAACATATAAAAATACACATTTCCTAGTAGGCCAAGATTTAAAAAAAAGGCGTTATTTGCCAAGGTCGTTATCTCACATCATTGCTATTTTGGGAAGTTTCTGTACTAAACTTTTTAATTATAATTAATTTTTATGTAAGAATGTCCATATTGGGTCAGACCAATGGTCCATCTATCCCAGTATCCTGTCTTCCGACGGTGACTATCCCAGGTGCATCCGAGGGAATGAACAGAACAGGGAATCCTTGAGCGATCCAGCCTGTCATCCACTCCAGCTTCTGGCGAACAGAGGCTAGGGACACTCAGAGCATGGTGCTGCATCCCGGCCCATCCTGGCTAATAGCCATTGATGGACCTAACCTCCATGAACTTATCTGGTTCTTTTTTGAAACCTGTTATAATTTTGGTGTTCACAATATCCCTGGCAACAAATTCCATGGGTGACTGTACATTGGCCAATGAAATGAATAGGCAGGAGGTTTAAAACAAACAGAAGGAAATACTTCTTCACCCAACGCACCGACAACCAGTGGAACTCGCTGCTCGGGGATGCTGTGAAGGCCAAAAGTAAAACTGGGTTCAAGATGGGTCTGGGACTCAACCTTGTGCTCGGGGTGTCTGTGGTGAGCCTCACACGGCACTGCCCCTTTGTGGCAGGGGTGGGATGGGGTGTCGGAATCTCGCCACTCAGAAGTTCTCGCGCTCGCCTCTCTGTGCGTGGTCTGATATGGCCTAATGGCCTGCCTCTCCGCAATCACCCCTTGGCCGGGGTAGTGGGCCCTAACCGCTATAGTCCCTGTAAATTGCTCCCAGCGTTGGAGCAGTGTACGGCCCAATGGCCAGAGTCCATAACCCCCCCCTCGCAGGCGAGGTAGTGTAGCCTAGTTGTCAGAGTCCCAGTAACCTGCTACGAGTGTCAGGGCGGTGTGGCCCAATGGCCAGCGTCCATATAAACCACTCACCACTTTGGAGCAGTGTGGCCTAATGGCCAGAGTCTGTGCAATCCCCCTCGCAAGCTAGGTCATACGGCCTAGTGGCCGGAGTCCTTACAACTCACCCCAAGTATCAGGGCAGTGTGGCCTAATGGTCAGCATCCATCTAATCCCCTTTCAGGCAAGGTAGCATGGCCTATTGGCCCGAGTCTGTAGAGTTCCTGGGGTGCATGTGGAGGGAGGGGATGTTAGGGGGACCTGGGCCTGCCCTCTCCACCAGGTCCTGACCCAGGACCCTGACAGTGCAAATTCCCCTCGCCACCAGCTCAGTAGGGATCTGCACGCAACACACCGAACGTAGGTGTGGCTCTGTGGCGTTTGCCTCTAAAGTTCTTCTGAGTCACTTCCTACCATAAACGCCAGGTTCTCCACTTTGGGGGGTCCTCCAGTCTGTTCCCCTCCTGTGACGTCCTCCGTCTGGACGTCAGGGTGCGTCCCGGCTTGGCTGGCCTCTGGGTCCTGGTGCACTGTCTGTCCCTCTCAGGCACTGGCAGCAGCGTACCTCCTTCCCGTCCCAGGCTTTTATACCTCTTCTCCAGCTGGAGCATCTCCAGCAGAGCTTCCGGGGCGAGGCTTCCTCTGCTAGGAAGGAAGGGTTAACCCCTGAGATACCAGTGCAGGGCCGCTCATCCCCTCACAGTGTCCTAAATCTGTGGGTGCCAGGAGCCAGGACTGGATGACAGGGGATGGATCACAGGATAAATTGTCCTGTTCTGTTCTTTCCTTCTGAAGCGTCTGGCACTGTCAGAGACAGGATAGTGGGTTAGATGGACCATTGGCCTCACCCAGTCTGGCCATCGTTACGGTCTAACACAGTGGTAGGCAACCTATGGCATGGGTGCCGAAGGCGGCACGCGAGCTGATTTTCAGTGGCACTCACACTGCCCGGGTCCTGGCCACCAGTCCAGGGGACTCTGCATTTTAATTTAACTTTAAATAAAGCTTCTTAAACATTTTGAAAACCTTATTTACTTTACATACAATAGTTTAGTTATATATTATAGACTTATAGAAAGTGACCTTCTAAAAATGTATGACTGGCACGCGAAAGCTTAAATCAGAGTGAATAAATGAAGACTCGGCACAGCACTTCGGAAAGGCAGTGCCGACCCCTGGTCTAACAGCTGCTCTGAGCAACTGGCAGACCCGGGAAATGCCCTGATGCTTCTAACTAACTGTGATGGGCTGGACCAGCCCAGAGGCCCCCTGCTGGAGCCCTCAGGGTCCTGCCAGACTCGTCACAGGTCAGGAACAGTAGAGAGGTCCTCCAAGCAGGGTAGAGTGGCTGCAGGGGAAGCAGCCAATCAATGCCCAGCAGGGCTGTATAAAAAGGACCTACAGCGCCAGTGCAGCTCCTTGCTAGAGCTGGAGGCGCATGGATGGTGTGGCTGGGTGAGGGAACTGCAGCACGACGGAGAGCCCGGTGCTCGTAGGGACTGGGGGAGCAAGGAAGAGCTCCTGGCTGCTACTGGGCCTCAGGTTAGACGAGCCCTGAGCTTAGGGGAAGGTGCGGTGAAGGCTGGGCCCCTCCCATATGCCACTGGGGAAGGGCCTTCAACTGGACATCAGTGTGGCGGTGCAGGCAATGGGGAGTATTGACCTGGGGATGTTGTGTGGGAGTTTTACTAGTACTGTCTGCATTGGTGCTGGATGGTGGTGGGATAGCAGGGTGTGACTTCACTCGAGGGATGATACTTGAGCACGTAACCTGAGCCAGGAGGGAGATGGGGCCAGGTGACACCTTCTGCCCGGGAAACTGGACAAAGGCTGGAGCAGGAGCTGGGGGGTGTGGCTGGGTGAGACGGTTGGAGGGGGTTCCAGTTTGGAGCTGGCTGGGGAAATGGAGGGAGACCCAGGACTGGGGTCTAGGCTCCCTGACCCCCAACATGGATCTGATTGAGGGGGTCCTGTTGTCGGTGCCTACAAACTCTGTGTTGAACTGTGTTCCTGTCATCTAATAAACCTCTGTTTTACTGGCTGGCTAAGAGTCACAGGAAGTGGGTGATGCAGGGCCCTGACTCCCCAACGCTCCATGATGACTGGTGTTAGCGGTGGGATCTACTGCATCCCATGGGTGGTGCTTCTTGCAGTAAGTGAATGGGGAGCAGTAAAACGAAGGGGGATTGATGAGGACCAGGCACGCTGAAGGCTCGGAGAGGAGCGGTTTTTGGAGGTGGGGTGGGGTGAAGAAGCTACGCTTAACCCCTAGGAGTGTGTGACCAGCAAGAAAGACTGTTACAGTAATGGGGTCCCCCAGGGACCTTGGTGAGCGATTCCAGGGACAGAGGAGTCTGTGACTTGACCCTGGGAAAGAGAAGGACTGTTGCAGGGATGAGGTCTCCCTGGTGAATGATTCCAGGGGTGGAGGAGTCTGCGGCTTGACCCTAGGAGAGAGGTGATGACCTGGAGAAGGGCTGGAATCGGTTTAAAGACCATGGACACACCCAACCAGCAGGGCGCTTGTGAGAGGTGGGTGCTGACGCCGTTATGCTAATCCAGACAAAGGTTTCTTCTGTGAGCTGATGAGCTCTGTGTGGCTTGAAAGTGTCTCTCACCAACAGAAGTTGGTGCAATAACCGATATCACCTGCCCCACCTTGTCCTCCCAGAGGAAGGCGCTTAGCTGGGTGTCTTGGTGCCAGCTTATCGATCGCGTCTGTTTCAGCCGGGCCTAACGCCTGGCCATGGATTGAAATAGACCCAGGCAGCCAGAGGGTCGGGGAAGGAGTAGGACACCCCAAGCCGAGAGATCAATGGGATGGCAGCTGACGGCATGGCTATTTTTAGGGGTGATGGTGGGTTTAGCAAGGAGGAGATCAGCTAAATTGCCTAGGGAGGTTGTGGAATCTCCATCTCTGGAGATATTTAAGAGTAGGTTAGATAAATGTCTATCAGGGATGGTGTAGACAGTATTGGGTCCTGCCATGAGAGCAAGGGACTGGACTCGATGACCTCTCGAGGTTCCTTCCAGTCCTAGAATCTATGAACCTATAAAGGGAGTGAGAGGGCTGGGGAGAAGGGGCAGGTGTGGTGTGGTGGGGAAGAGACTATAGGGAGAGGTGGCTTGGAGCAAATGGACTGTCAGCCCATTTGAAATCTGCAGGAAGAACTCGGTATGTCCAGAGGACCCTGCTTTGCCTGCTTCTGACTCTGGCTCGGGATGGTCAGCGTCCAGGATCACACAGACCTGCCGCTCCATGCTGGCTATGCAGCTGTGTGCGTGTGTGTGGGGGAAATGCCGATGCAGTAGCCGTCGCTGTGTGTGTCTCTGAGCAGGAAGGAGACCCAGTGTTGGGTGTGTGTCGACCCTGTAATCACACGGAGGGCAGGACACAGACCCAGTGCATTGGGGCAGGGGCCAATAGCAACCCAGCCACCGCCCTGCCCTTGGAAACCGCAGGACGCAGCAGCCCAGGGGAGCCAGCCGACGCTGAGAGCCTCACAGCCGCAGAGAAACAGCTGGCGCCACTGCGGTCACAGAGATGAGTAATAGACCCACCCACTCCTGCGCTGCGCCATCACCACCTTGCAGCCATGCCTCGAGGAGCTGAAGGGAAATACTGCCTCCACAGTGTGAACAGGGTGATGGATGGTGAGATTTAATCTTTTGGTGCCCTGCCACATCTTTGATCTGAGCATCTCACCGCAGTTTGCAGCTCTGACAATCCCCGTGTGACAGAAGCGTGATCCCCAATTTAGAAATTGGGAAACTGAGGCACACAACTCAGTGGAAGGGGGAAAATCGAACCTAGGAGTTCCACATCCCAGTTTCCTCCTCTTTTGGCCACGGGCTAAGCTGCCTGCAGTCAACACAATAGGTGAGATTCAGCCGTAGGAAAGCGAAAGAGTTCTCCGCTGTGAGCAATCAAGCAAACTCACAGAGGGTTCGAGCTGGGGAATACATTAGATCGCTGAGTCCAGACTCCTCTGCTCGGCCTATGACCCTCCTGCGGACCCCATGCAGGCCAGGAGCAACGCAGACTCCGTGCTGTGGTCCAATCCCACCTCGTATAGGAGAGACACATGGGTGAGGTCAGTGCTCGGAGGGGAGATCTCTAAAGTGCTGCCGGGAGCAGGGCAGGGGAGCCTGTAGGGGGCGCTGTCCCTTCAGAGTCAGTGCTGACCTCAATCCCCGAGTGTTCCTCAATCCTCAATCCTCTAGGAGGCGCTGTGCTGTAGGGAGCAGGGCAGGGGCTCAGGAGGGGGTGTTCACACTCTGCAGTCAATGGTGACCCCAATTCCCCAGCATGGCACTAGGGGGCGCTGTGCTGTCTGGTTTGAAATGAAATACTCCTTCGTTCACCGCTTGTGGCCATCCCAGATCCCTTGGCATTTTCACGACTCGTTTTGCCTCCCTCAAATTACAGCCTCAGTTGGACCTAGGTTTCTCCAGGCCCCCATCCCCCGAACAGCTCTGCCGGGCAGCTCTTCAAGAGCTGCCACCTTCCACTCTAGAAGTGGCTGCATTTTGGTGCTGGGGGCGAGATCCACTTCCGCAGTGTTTGCCCTGAGGCTGCTAAACTGCTGTCAAACCATCCCCCAGATTTGGCTGCGTTTCAGCCCCTGGTTTCAGCCCCTTTGGAGGGGTAGCGCAATCTGTGTTAAAGAGTGGTCAGTCCTCACCCCAGAGCTGGCTGCATTTCAGGGATTTGATTAATGCAGGGGTCAGCAACCTTTCAGAAGTGCTGTGCCGAGTCTTCATTTATTCATTCTAATTTAAGGTTTCGTGTGCCAGTCATACATGTTAACCTTTTTAGAAGGTCTCTTTCTATAAGTCTATAATATATAACTAAACTATTGTTGTATGTAAAATAAATAAGGCTTTTAAAATGTTTAAGAATCTTCATTTAAAATTAAATTAAAATGCAGAGCCCCCTTGACTGGTGGCCAGGACCCAGGCAGTGTAAATACCACTGAAAATCAGCTTGTGTGCCTCCTTCAGCACCTGTGCCATAGGTTGCCTTCCCCTGGATTAATGTATCCCAGTATGAGAAGCTCTTCTGATGCTGGGGATATTGCATAGATCTCTTGCTCGCAGGCTGTACACCAGCCGTGTGTGTGTGTGCGCGCGCCTCCCTTCTGCCCCCTACTGGAGGCGATGAGATCTGGGTCAGTGTGTGTCGAGGTCCCTTAATAAAAACCAACTTGATTTCATTTTGTTTAAAGGATTTTTGAAAACACGGACCCAGAACTCCACGGCGAAGGAACAGGAGTAATAAAATCCAGGGGGTCCCATTGTAAGAGGTTTCTCACAACAAGAGGGTGCAGTGTGCATTGGAAGACGTAGGGGTAGGGGCCCCTCTGGACTATTTCACATAGTTCTGCAACAGCTTCTCTTTGACAGATTAAAACCCAAACTCCCTCCTCTAACCCATATGCTGAAACTAACCCAAGCATTAGGAATTACTGCTCTCCCCGCTCTAACCCACTCCCTTCACAGAGCCTGGCTCCCAACCCCATCCCCTGCTTGAACCCACTAACCCCACTCCCCTCCCAGAGATGGGATAGGACCCAGGAGTCCTGGCTGCCAGCCCCCCACTCACTTGCATTCAGAGTACACCAGGAAGAAGTTTGTTGCCATTAGCAGGTTTTGCAGGGAAGGGAAAGTCTGGGGAATGGGGCATTACGAAAGGTGTTCTCAGCGGGGTGGGACAGGGAGGGGAGGGGGGTGGTGGCAGAGGCCATGATCAGTAGGAGATTTCGCTGTACACCACATCCTCCGAGATGTATTTTCCTCCTCTCTGCTGGGCCACGGTGCTAGGGGGAGTCAGCATGAAATAGATGGTGTTGCTCGCCTAGAACAGAAGACAGGGCCTCATGTCAGCTGGGGGAGGAGGGGAGCGGCTGTGCTGCAGGGAGCAGGGTGGAAGGCTCAGGAGGGGGCACTCTCTGCTCAGTCCAGATCACAATCCCCCAGTGGGACACTAGGGGATGCTCTGCTGCAGGTCGTGGGATGGGGGATTGTAGTAGGGGATCTCGCTCCCTGCAGTCTGTGCAGACCCCAATGCCTCGGTGTGGTAGTAGGGGGCACTGTGCTGTGCGGAGCAGAATGGGAGGCTCAGAATGGGGGGATCTCCCCTTTGGAGTCTATGCTGACTCCTATGCAGTGACAGGGGGAGCTGTGTGGTAAGGAGCAGGGTGGAGGTGCAATAGGGGGCGCTATCCCCATGCAGTCATTGCTGACTCTAATGCCCCAGGATGGTGCTGGAGGTCACTGTGCTGCAGGGAACAGGATGAGGGGCTCAGAGGTGGGGGGCGCTCTCTCCTGATCTTACCGAGGAGTTGCGCCCTACCTTGGCATCTGCATCCTCTTCTCTCTTGCTCTTTTCCTGGGGATTTTGACCCACTCCGGGCTTCCCTCCAGGGTTGTAGGGCTGCGCTGGCTGGTTGTGGGTCACCATCTGGAGCTGCCCTTCACGGCTCCATTGCTGCAGAGCTAACCACACAACAGATCATCCCCCCTGCCCTGCGGCCCATGAGATCCCAGAGGGCAAATATCTCCTCTGTGCTGTGGTTCCCATCTTTAAGCACTAGGTGGCAATCTCACATTAGAAAAAAGAACCTGGTGGCTGAACTTTGGGACTTTGTCCTCACCCACAACTATTTCACATTTGGGGACAATATATACCTTCAAGTCAGTGGCACTGCTATGGGTACCCGCATGGCCCCACAGGATGCCAACATCTTTATGGCTGACATAGAACAACGCTTCCTTAGCTCTCGTCTCCTAACGCCCCTACTCTACTCGCGCTACATTGATGACATCTTCATCATCTGGACCCATGGAAAAGAAGCCCTTGAGGAATTCCACCATGATTTCAACAATTTCCATCCCACCATCAGCCTCAGCCTAGACCAATCCACACAAGCAGTCCATTTCCTGGACACTACTGTGCTAATAAGCGATGGTCACATAAACACCATCCTATACCAGAAACCTACTGACCGCTATACTTACCTACACGCCTCCAGCTTCCATCCAAGACACACCACAGGATCCATTGTCTACAGCCAAGCTCTAAAATACAACTGCATTTGCTCCAATCCCTCAGACAGAGACAAACACCTACAAAATCTCCATTAAGCATTCTTAAAACTACAATACCCACCTGCTGAAGTGAAAAAACAGATTGACAGAGCCAGAAGAGTACCCGGAAGTCACCTACTAGAAGACGGGCCCAACAAAGAAAATAACAGAACACCACTAACTGTCACCTTCAGCCCCCAACTAAAACCTCTCCAGCGCATCATCAAAGATCTACAACCTATCCTGAAAGATGATCCCTCACTCTCCCAGATCTTGGGAGACAGACCTGTCCTCGCTTACAGTCAGCCCCCCAACCCGAAGCAAATACTCACCAGCAACCCCACACCACAGAACAAAAACACTAACCCAGGAACCTATCCTTGCAACAAAGCCCGATGCCAACTCTGTCCACCTATCTATTCAGGGGACATCATCATAGGACCTAATCACACCAGCCACGCCATCAGGGGCTCATTCACCTGCACATCTACCAATGTGATATATGCCATCATGTGCCAGCAATGCCCCTCTGCCATGTACATTGGCCAAACTGGACAGTCTCTAAGCAAAAGAATAAATGGACACAAATCTGACCTCAGGAATCATAAAAAAACCAGTAGGAGAACACTTCAACCTCTCTGGTCACTCAGTAACAGATTTAAAGGTGGCAATTTAGCAACAGAAAAGCTTCAAAAACAGACTCCAACGAGAAACTGCTGAACTTGAATTAATATGCAAACTAGATACGATCAATTTAGGCTTAAATAGAGACTGGGAATGGCTGAGCCATTACACACATCGAATGTTAAGTATCCTCACACCTTCTGTTGTATCAGCCAGGCAAGGTGCTAACGAGCTTCAATAGAACTTTATTTGTCAGTGGAAACCTCTTCACCAAGCTGCTGCTGCACCCTCTGTAACTCTCACTCAGCCTCCTCCACTCCTCCCCCGTTCCTGTTTCCTGTCCTTTCAGAATCCCAACAGCCAGTGCTCCCAGTTCTAATAATACAAGCAGCATCTAAACACCACACTTTCTTGTCAAACTGTCTTAAATGGGCCATCTTGCTTATCACTACAAAAGTTTTTTTTCTCCTGCTGACAATAGCTCATCTTAATTAGCCTCTTAGTGTTGGTAGGGCAACTCCCACCTTTTCATGTTCTCTGTACGTGTATATATATCTCCTCATTATATGTTCCACTCTATGCATCCGATGAAGTGGGCTGTAGCCACAAAAGCTTATGCTCAAATAAATTTTAGTCTCTAAGGTGCCACAAGAACTCCTGTTCTTTTTGCGGATACATTCTCTGAAACCTCTCACATTAGAGTTTCCCAGAAGGAAGCCAGAGTGTGGCACTCAGAAATTCCCCCCTTAAAGGGGAAGTGCCCCAGAGACCCCACCCCAGGGTTCCAGAACCCCTGTCTCCCACCAGCAGGGTATGTGTCTCTGGCACCTGTGGGGGCACCTAGGAGTGTTACTCACCTGTGCCGGCCCTGAAGGGTATGTTGATATACAGGGGCCTGAAAGAGAGAGAGAACCAAGCATCAGTGGTGGCGCAGGGTCTGCTGAGCAGGGCTCAGGGTTCTGATCCCAGGGCAGGAAGATGTAGGGTCATTGTGGGAATGGTACCGGGGATAGAGTAGGTGGGTGTGGTGGTTGTGTCAAGGTTCCTATAGCTTTTGTTTTTTGCAATCATCCATTCCCATTCATTCATCTTTCTTCCTCATTCATCTCTTAGCAAACTTGGTCATTCATTCTCCTTCCTTCCTTGCTTTCTTTATTCTGTCTCTCTCTCAATCATCTCCTCTTTTTTTTCAATCTTTCTTATAATCACCTTTCTGTTCTCTTTGGTTTCCTCTGTCACACACCCCTTCCTTCTGTCTCTCAGTCGTCTCTTCTACTTCCTTCCTTCATTGAATCATCTGCTCCTTTAGTCTCGTTCTTTCATTCTGTCTCCCTGTGACGTTATTGACATAATCTGGGGCCATATAGAACATGGTTGCAACCAAAGTCCTGTAGTGGCACCGAATCTTGTATAAATGGGGTCAAATGAGGTGTCTAAGTCAAGGTTATGGTTTGCTGGTTATAATTACGGTGTTTATGTGTATGTGTCATTTTTGTAGGTGAAGTTATGAATATGGGCTCTAGACTGTCTGTACTTCAAACTTATGCTGTGCTTCTGGATGACACCCCAGACAACTTGGTGTTAGCTCTGCCTAGCCTGCTTGATGGCCCATTAAGGACCATCAGCTACACAACTGACCCACTGAGAGAAGGCAGATACGCCTTGTAACTCAATAAAGTATGCAGGGACTTGCCCATGTGACTCCAGACGCCATTTTGCTATAATTTTCCACACTAAGAACAAAATGGTTCTTACACCTGGAAAAGACTATAAAAGACTGATGCCTCATCTCCATCTTGTCTTCAATCCTGCTTCTTACCTCTGGAAAGACTTTGCTACAAGGAAGCTCTATATAAAGGACTGAATGACCCATCCCAGATGTGGATTTACTCCAGAGACTTGATTTGAAGCTGCAGTTTATTCTATCACTGCTACAAGCCTGAACCAAGAACTTTGCCATTACTGTATGTGATTGATTCCATTTAACCAATTCTAGCTCTCATCTCTACCTTTTTCCTTTTATGAATAAACCTTTAGATTTTAGATTCTAAAGATTGGCAACAGCGTGATTTGTGGGTAAGATCTGATCTGTATATTGACCTGGGTCTGGGGCTTGATCCTTTGGGATCAGGAGAATCTTTTTTCTTTTACTGGGGTGTTGGTTTTCATAACCATTCATCCCCATAACAAGTAGCACTGGTGGTGATACTGGGAAACTGGAGTGTCTAAGGGAATTGCTTGTGACTTGTGGTTAGCCAGTGGGGTAAGAGCAAAGTCCTCTTGGTCTGGCTGGTTTGGTTTGCCTTAGAGGTGGAAAAACCCCAGCCTTGGGCTGTAACTGCCCCGCTCTAAGCAATTTGTCCTGAATTGGCACCTCAGTTGGGTCCCACCAGAACCAGCATCGTTACACTCCCATTCATCCTCTCTCTCATTCATCTCCTCTCAAACTCATTCATTCATTGCATGTTCTCTTTCAATTGTAGGTTTGGGAGCATTAGATTTTCCTTGGTCAACATCAGCAAAGGTCAACTTTGCCGTACACACACAAATGGCCTTAAAAATATTTCCATTGATGATGATCAAAATTTACAAATAGGCAAAGTAAGAAAAATGCTGCCTGAGAATTGATTAGTTTGCTTTAAGGATATTTACTTTGCCTATTTTGACATGGGACGTTGGCAGTTTGTTTGAGTGGTTAGCAAGCTCTGATCTATTTGAATCTCACTGTCTCCTGTCCTTAAAGAATTAGAGTCTAAGCCCCGCTCAGAATTTCCTGCAGCTGTGAGAATCTGAAGAGGAAAAATTGTGGTGGTGGTGGGGGAAACGCTTAAAATACCCACTGATATTATCCATTTATATTGCACAAAAATGAAAACTGAATTCTGCCAAGCCTAGTCACTCTCAACGCAGTTCCTACCAGCTTGGCCAAGGGGAGAAGATGCCCCATAACACTAGGTGGCAGTGTTGCACCGCAGATTACGTGACCATAGGTTAGAAGTTGGGGACAGGGCCGCCCAGAGGGGGGGGCAAAGGGGGCGATTTGCCCCGGGCTCCGGAGGGGCCCCCAAGAGAACAGCTGAGGCTCCTGCCTCCGCCCATCTCCGGGAGCCTTAGCACATCAAGCGGTGTCCTCAGACAGCGCCGCAGCGTGTCTCCAGAGGGGCCCCTGAGCCCCGCCCCGCTCAGAGCTGCGTGGGGAGGCGGGGCTGGGAGCTCCGGCTGAGCTCAGCTGCCTCCGCTCAGCGTGGAGCTCGCAGCCCCGCCCCCTCACCACGCGGCTCTGAGCGGGGCGGGGCTCAGGGGCCCCGGCGGAGACACACTGCAGCTGTCGGGCGAGGCGCTGAGACTCCGGGCGAGGAGGGAGCCGGGGGTAAGAGGCTGGAGCCGGGGGTAAGAGGCCGGGGCCGGGGCTGGGGCCGGGGTGGTTGGCTAAGGGGCAGGGAGCCCTGGGGCCAGTCAGGGCACAGGGAGGGGGCGGAGGTTGGGGGAGCGGTCAGGGGCAGGGAATGGGGGGGTTGGATTGTGGGTGTTCTGGGGGGGGATAGGGTCAGGGCCGCCCAGAGGGGGTGGGGCAAGAGGGCGCAGGAGCTTCTTCGCTCCCGGTCTTCGCCGGCGGGGGGTCCTTCCGCCCCGGAGCGGAAGGACCCCCCAGTGGCGAATTACCGCCAAAGCGGGACCTGCCGCCGACGTGCAGCCCGGTCTTCGGCAGTAATTCGGTGGCGGGGGGCCCTTCTGTTCCGGGACCCGCCGCCGAAGTGCCCCGAAGACCCGTGGCGGGGACCCCCCCCGCTGCCGCCGAATTACCGCCGAAGACCGGGCTGCGCTTCGGCAGCGGGTCCCGCTTCGGCGGTAATTCGGCGGCAGGGGGTTCCCGCCGCGGGTCTTCGGGGCACTTCGGCGGCGGGTCCCGGAACGGAAGGGCCCCCCGCCGCCGAAGATCCCAGGCCCCCGGAATCCTCTGGGCGGCCCTGGTTGGGGACCTAGGAAATTTACCCGGATCAGATGCCGGGCTGGGGTGGCCGTTCCCCTTGCCCCTCGCCAATAACGAGGTTCTTATGGGATGGGCCAGTCTGTTGGGGTGGGCGGGCATGGACAGCCCTGCCAGGGACAGACAGAGCCAGTCCCTGAGGGAGGGGGGTGTATCGGCCTCTGGAATTGGGGCAACTTACTGTGTCTCTGCCGTGACACCACCTGTGAAGAGAAGGGGAAGCAGCCATTAAACAGGAGGGCGCTTGGTCCTGTGGACCTTGGGGCCTTGGCCAAAAGCGAAGGTCTCAGGATCGCCGTGCTCAGTGCAAGGCCTTTGAACAGGGATCCATTTTAAAGCAATGCAGGATGTTGTGCACTGAGCCTGTGGGGGGAGAAACCCACCACTTGAAAGGCAACATCGTAACCCTCTGAAGCCAGGGTGTGGCAGTCAGAAATTCCCCTCTTAAAGGGGAAGGCTTATGGTGCCTCCCCTGCCAGTGCCCAGCGGTGCTGGGTCGGGCACCTGAGGCCCTGTGGGGGTGGGGCAGTCGTTACTCACATGTATTGACCCCAGGGATGTCAGCTGACCTGTGAAGGCAGAAGTGGAGGGTCAGTGGTGGGGCGGGAGGCTGCTGGGGGCCCCTGTCCTCTATGGGGATGGGGACAGGTCATCCCATACAACCCCTGGTGCCCCACGCTGCTGCAAAGGATTTTGGGTCGCCACTTTCTCTCCTCTCCTCTTTTCCTAGCCGTCCATCCTCTTTGTCCTCCTCCATCTCCTTCATTCTCGCTCCTTCCTCCCTCCCCCTTTTCCTCCGCTCCTCCTTTCTCTCTCTTTATTCCTTTTCCTCCATTGATTTCTCCTGTCTTCCCCCCATTCCCTTCGCTCATTCCCTTCGGTCACACTCCAGTTCCCTCCTTCGTTCTCTTTTCCTTACCCTCCCTACTGATTTCCCCCCGCCCATGTCCCTCCTGTCCTGTGCACTATTTGAACCCCTTCTGTCCTAGCCTGGTCTCCCTGCCCCACATCTCTCCCTGAGATCCATCCTCGTCTCTCCCACCCTCCAAACAATCCCTGCTCCTCCCAGTGTTCCTGGGAATGTTCAAACTAACATGTAAACAATGGCGTCGGCCTGCAAACACAGTCATGCATGGGCATGTGACTTGCCCATGTGACTCCAACCTCCATCTTGCTGCTGTGATTTTCCACAGTAACTACAAAAGGGTGTCCTGCCACATGGCAGAAAATATAAAAGGCCCTGGAAACCCCTCCATTTTTTCTTCAATCCTGCTTCTGACCTTTGGAAGGACTTTGCTAGAAACTGAAGCTCTGGACAAAGGACTGAATGACCCATCGAAGCTGGGATGTTTGTACTCCAGAGATTTGATTGGTTTAAATCAGCAGTAATCCCAACAAGCCTGAACTAAGAACTTTGCAATTGTTGTAAGTATTTGATTCCATTTAACTAATTTTAAGTCTCGTCTATATTTCTTTCTTTTTATGAATAAACCTTTAGATTTTTAGATTCTAAAGGATTGGCAACAGCGTGATTTGTGGGTAAGATCTGACTTGTATATTGACCTGCGTCTGGGGTTTGTGGTCCTTTGGGATCGGGAGAACCGTTTTTCTCTTTTACTGGGGTGTTGGGTTTCATAACCAGTCATCCCCATAAGGAGTGGTGCTGGTGGTGATACAAAGGAACTGGAGAATCTGAGGGAATTGCTTGTATGACTTCTGGTCAGCCTGTGGGGTAAAACCGAATTCCTCTCTGGCTGGTTTGGTGCCTTAATAGTGAGGAATCCCCAGCCTCAGGCTGTGACTACCCTGCTCTAAGCAATTTGTCCTGAATAGATACTCTCCGTAGTGTCCTGCCAAAGGCTGCTTTGTTACACGGGTCAATATGGGGCTCGACCTGGTGTGGGGGCACTGCTGGGATTAGCTGGGCCCAGAGGGTGGTGGCTGCAATTCCCAATGTGACCACAAGGTGGTTGCGAGGTGCAGGAGGATAGAATGGGGGGTAATCAGAGAATTTTGCCCCTCCAGTGGGGGGGGCAGGTCGGGAGCCAGGACTCCTGGGTTCTATCCACAGGCGATTGAGGGACCTGATGGAACACAGCTGCCTCCCAGGGACAAATGGCTCCCGGCCTCACAGAGGGGTCTGGGGACCTGGAGGAACTTACATGGAGAGCTGGCGGGTAGCTGGGGAAGAAAGGGAAAGAGATTGAATTAAAGTGAGATTCCATGGACTCTCTCCACAGCTGCGGTGCCCCCTAAGGGGGAGCACCCTGCCATCCTGGACGCCTGGGTCCCATCCCCCCTCCCAGCTTCTCTGCCCCTGGGTCTGGGACATGAACGGCTCCCCCAGGGGTGAGGTGACTGTGCTGCTACTTGGATGCCTGTGTCACATCCCCAATCCTGCCCTCCACCCAAAGTTGGCTGGGTCTCAGCCCAATCCTGGTATTCCCTCCCCCCGCCCCAAAGCCAAGTCACTCACAATCCTTTGTATCAGGAGTCTGCTGTGCCAAGTTACCCACAGTCCTTTGCACCAGAGTCTTGTGGTACCTAGCTACCCATGATCCCTTGCATGGCTGTCCTGCTCTAGCCAGATACCCACAGTCCTTTGCAATTGGCTCTTGCTAGCCCACGTCACTCCTTGTGGGGGCTGAGAGCGCTGAAGGTGCCCCTAGGTGAGAACACTCCTGTCTCTCATGCCTGGGTCCCATCCCCCACAGGCACTGAGAGCTGCGGTGCCCACTAGGGGTGAATGCCCTGTGCTGTGGTCCTGGACACCTGGGTCCCATTCCCCAGCCTATGCCTCACGCACCTGCCTTCTTCTTCCTGCAGAGGGGGATGAGCAACAGCAGCAGCAGAGCCAGAGCTACGGCAGCCCCACTGCACCCAGCCACCAGGGGGACGGGCAGAGACCAGGCTGGTAAAAGGAGGGGATGAGTTAACAGCCAGGAACAAGGGAGGTTTCAGCATCTGGGGATCCACTAACTGCTCCAGACCCCAGCTGGGACAGGGAACAATCTGGGCCCTCCCCTTTAAGGAGGAATTTTTTTGCCTGTCAGATGCTCTTGGTACCACCCGTGGTGACATGCTGCCACCTGTTGTCAGGCTCAGGTACTGCACCCTTGGAGCCACGTGTGGTTCTGTCACCCCACCTAACACATGCTGTATCTTGGTTCCAGGGTCTCCCCCAGGGGAGCAGGTGTTGGGGTGCTGGGGTTATTGCGGGTGCAATTACAGGCCTCACCTATCACGGTGACATTCAAGGCCTGGCTCCTGGAGGATAGGATCCACCTGCCGCTCATGTTCACCTCGTACCCGCAGCTGAATTCCCCGGTGTTGCTGGGACCGGCTCGCAGGAAGCTGAGCACAGAGAAGTTCATAGAGCCGGTGCTGGGCTCTGTGGTTCTGATCTCAGACCCTGTGTCCCCAGGGACGAGCTCAGCTCCATCCTTGTAGAAGTGAAACCTCCTCTCGCTGGCGTCCCCGGGGGCCATGCAGGTGATGAGCAGGGGGAGCCCTTCACTCACCACTCCGGACGGGGGATCCACGCTCAGCGCTGGCTGGGGAGGGGGATCTGAGGGGAGCAGGACAGGGGAGAGGTCAACAGAGAAACCACAATGCTGTGTGGGGAAGGGGCGGCTGTACTGTATAATGGGCACTAGGGGGCAGCAGAGGGTGGGGGCGGGGAGGGTGGCTGTACTGTATAATGGGCATTAGGGGGCAGCAGAGGGTGGGGGCGGGGAAGGGGCGGCTGTGCTGTATAATGGGCACTAGGGGGCAGCAGAGGGTGGGGCGGGGAAGGGGCGGCTGTACTGTATAATGGGCACTAGGGGGCAGCACAGGGTGGGGTGGGGAAGGGGCAGCTGTACTGTATAATGGGCACTAGGGGGCAGCAGAGGGTGAGGGTGGGGAAGGGGCGGCTGTACTGTATAATGGGCACCAGGGGGCAGCAGAGGGTGTGGTGGGGGGAGGGGCGGTTGTACTGTATAATGGGCAGTGAGGCAGCAGGGGCAGGGCAGGACTGTCTATCATGTAGAATGGGGGCTGGGGGGGTCCGTACCAGTCACGCTCAGTGGCACCGGGTTGCTGGGGGGTGAGCGGAGGTGGCGCCCATGGAGCTCTGTGCTGTACCCACACCGGTAGTTCCCGCTGTCGCTGGTGGTGATGTTCAGGGGGAGCCGGGGCCCCGGCTGCTCTCGAAGTGCCTCCCCGTCTCTCAGCACCCAGTGGGCCCGCGGGACGTAGAGCCCAGCGGGGACGATGCACTCGGCCGTCACCGTCTCCCCCGTCACGTAGAGCGGGAGGGGCGGGATGAGCTGCAGGGACGGTGCGGCCGGTGCTGGGAACACAGAGACGGAGACGGGGTCGCTGGCATAGGAGGGCACTTCCCTCCCCTGGATCAGCTCCACGTAGGCGCAGGAGAAGGACGGGATGGGGTTTCTGGTGTTGCTGGCTTCAAGACCCGTCTGCCAAGATGAGTCCTTTCCCGGCGGGGATCCTAGGGGTGTCCTGTTCTGGTAAAACCAGTACTGCACCGGGGAGGTAGTGGTGGGAGCTAAGCAGTTAATTTTCACTTTGTCTCCAGCCACGTAGGCCAGATAGTCCGGAGACAAGGACACCGAGGGCTTCCTAGAGAAATCTGGGGGGAAAACGTGTCTCAATCTTCCTGCCGCAGAAGGTCTCCTAGCAGCGCATTGGGGAGCTGGGGAAAGCAGGTCTTTACCCTCCTACCTCTTGCTGGAGGCTGGTCCAGAGCATCCCACCCCCGATGGTCAGAAACCTTCTCCCTCTGGCCAGCCTCCAGCGAGCCCAGCCCGGCTCCTCTCATCCCCTTTGTTCTCTTGCCTCCTTTGGCTGCTATTGCACAGCCGCCCCCCTCCCCTCCGTGGTTACGGCACCATCAGACCCGCTCGGCCGGTGATTGGGGCGAACCAGCCCAGCTCCCCCAGTCCCCTCTGGTGGGCCTGGCTCTCCATACCCCTTGGTGCCCCCTGAGCCCTTCCCTGTCCCAGCTCCAGCCGGGATCCGGCCTCTTCCCAACACGGGTGCCCAGGACCGGAGTCAGGCTTCCAGCTGAGCTCTGCCAGCCGCTGGGAGCCCAGTGGGGTCACCTTCCCCCCAGACCTGGCCTGCTCTGGGGCTGCAGGGACCTGGTGGCCAGTTCCGGGGAGCTGCAGTAAGCATCACCGGGACACCAGACCCCAAACCTGCTCCAACACCCATGCCCCAGCCCTCAGCCCTCTTCTGCACCCCAAACCCCTCATCCCTGGCTTCACCCCAGAGCCATATCCCAGCCGGGGGTCTGGAGAGGGGATCTCCCCATAATACATGTTCCTGGAGTTGGAGGGGGCACATGGAGCTCAGCTGTGACAGTGATGGAGACACCACGGCTGTCGGGGACTGGATCTCCACCCAGTGTGGCGTATCCAGTATGCACAGGTGTACAACCCTGAGTCCTCCAGCCCCATTATGTTCAGGGCATGGGCATCGCTGCTCCCAGATGAGATCCTCCATCCGCCATCCCCAGAGAACCACAATCCGGCAGCCACCGGCGCCCCCTGTGTAGGGGAGCATGTGAGTGGGACAGATTCCCCAGGGTGCTACACAGGGTGCGGGGGGCTCAGGGAGAGGGATGGGGCTGCCGGGGGGCTGAAAGGGAGAAGAACAATCCTTCCCCCTCAGCGTCCAGCCAAGGAGCTCTCAGTGCTGTACCCAGGAGATCGGGGCGTTATCCTCATTTTATGGGGGGGGATGTGATGCAGCTGAGCGTGGAGCAGATCCCAGGTCTGTCACGCCCCAGCCTGGGGCGCTAATCACTAGGCAGCACTCCCACCAGGACGGGGAGCACAAAGAGGTTCCAGCAGAGAAAGTGGCTCCTGCTGAGGGGGTGAGGTGGGGAGGGGTTCGGTTCAGCACTGCAGCGGGCTGGACCACCTGCTGCCCTGGGGCAAGGGGGATGCCTTGCCACGCATATGGGGGGGGCAGAGGGAGCCAGCTGGATGGGTGTCAGGACGGGGGTGAGGTTTGCAGGGAATGGGGGATCCAGGGTAGTGGGGAGAGACCCCATAGGAGATGATACCCCCCATTTCATTCCCACCAGGGAAAGAGGCCTCACCTTGCACTGATAGGGACACTGGCTGGCTTCTCTCTGACAGGATATCTCGCCCGGATCGCAGGGTCCAGTAGGCACAGGTATACACCCTGGCTTTCCCCATCTCGGCCACGATCTCCAGCCCAGCGCCCCCAGCCAGGGCAGGGACCTTGTCATGGATCAGCCTCTCCTGTTCCCTATAGAACCTGTATCCCTGCAGCTTGGCACCCCCTGGAGCTGAGCACCTGAGGGTCACACGCTCCCCTGGGAGATATAGCGGGTGTGGGGGGTGCAGGGAGAGTGTGGGGGCTGTCGGGGGGGCTGGGATGAGGAGAGAGGAGATCACAGGGGGAGGGGAAATGAGTGAGAGTTCGGAATGAGAAATATCTGGTCAAGAGCCAATGGCCCCCACATAGGGGGAGCTGCCCCCTCCCACGTTGAGTCTGGCCCCCACCCTCTGTGCCTCCAACCGACCCTCATGTAACTCCCTTCACACCCGGCCCCCCATGTGCCCCCGACACCAGCACTCAGTCGCTGCACTTGGGGGGCAGCATCCCACTGGGCTCTGAGCACCAGCCATGCTGGGGGGCAGCAGGATGCAGTGCTGGGGGGCTAGCAGAGAGCAATAGCTGGTGGGAGCTGAACGTTGCTCAGAAGTGAATTGTGGGGGAGACCTCGGAACCTGGGCATCATTGGGGCAGGCTGTGGGGCCCAGACCCTGGTTCCCATGTCTAGGATTTGGTATGAGGCACCTGCTAGAATAATCACTGGGCCCCACCAGGATCCAGATCAGCCTCGCTGAGCTGGTCAGGCCCCCTCTCTTCCCTCCCCTTGGATCGGCCCCCCAGCCCTGTCTCCCCTGGGCGAGGGTAACAAACAGCCCTTTTTATACCTGGCCGGAGGGCACTCACCCTGCATGGCTATATAGACCTTGTTACTCTCGGCGGAGGGGATCTCCTGCCCAGCCCAATTTCTCCAGTACTGGCAGGTGTAGGGCCCCTGATTCCCCGTCTCGGCCCTGAGCTCCAGCCAGGCTGCCCTGCTGGGAGATAGGAGCTGCTCCGGGGTCTGGTCCCCTCTTCCCCTGTAGAATCTGTATCCTGTCACTGCCTCGCCACGGGGAGCTGAGCAGCTGAGGTTAACATTCTCCCCCTGGTAATACACAGGGTACTGGGAGCCCAGAGAGAGTGTGGGGGACGGCAGGGGGCCTGGAACAGAGGGAGACATTTGGGGAAAGGAAAAAGGGGCTGGTGAGATCCTGAAAACAGTGATAAAACCAGCTACATTCCCCTGCCTGCTGCGCTCCCCCAGCCTGGGAAACAGCACACGGCAGGTAATTCACAGAAATCAGGGGTCGGCAACCTTCCAGAAGTGGTGTGCCGAGTCTTCATTTATTCACTCTAATTTAAGGTCTCATGTGCCAGCCATACATTTTAATGTTTTTAAAGGTCTCTTTCTATAAGTCTATAATATATAACTAAACTATTGTTGTATGTAAAGTAAATAAGGTTTTAAAAACCTTTATGAAGCTTCATTTAAAATTAAATTAAAATGCAGAGCCCCCCCCCCCCCCCGGACCAGTGGCCAGGACCTGGGCAGTGTGAGTGCCACTGAAAATCAGCTTGCGTGCCGCCTGTGGCACCCGTGCCATAGGTTGCTTACCCCTGGAATAGATCATCCCTCACCATAGCAACCACTATGGCTGAGGGCTGCAGTACCGCTTGCTGCCACTGGGGGACCCTGGAGGGGCTATGCCCTGCAGTATCCTCTGCTGACACCTGGGAAATCCTGGTGGGGCTGGGGATGCAGTACCGCCTGCTGTCACTAGGGCGGGGGGAGGTATCCTGGTGCGGATGGGGGCTGCAGTACCACCGGCTGTCACTGGGGGATCCTGGTGGGGCTGGGGGCTGCAGTACCGCCTGCTGCCACTGGGGGCTGGAGCGGAAGGGAGGGGATGGGTGGGTTTTGGGGGGTCACTGTCTGCAGCCCCCCCACCATTTATCTAGGACACCAGGTGGTGCTTGTGGGGATGAGAGACCCCAGCAGAGACCTCCCAGCCCCCTCGCCCCACATGCCAGGAGAAGGGGGCCTCACCGGTCACTGTGATGGAGACAGGGTGGCTCTCGGGGGATGGGCTCTCCTGGCCGTCCTGCTCTACCCAGTACTTGCAGGTGTAGGTGCCGGCGTGCTTCAGGCCGAGCCAGGGGATCTGGTAGCTGCGGGAGGCCTGGGGGGCGGTCCCTAGAGCGCGCATGGACGATATACCATGGAAGAACCAGAATCCCAGCCGCCCAGCCTGCAGGGGGGCCGAGCACGTCAGGGTGACGGAGGATCCAGCGAGGTACCGGGGACCCGGCGGGTGCAGCCGCAGAGTTGGCCGTAAGGTTTCCTCAGGCACAGAGGAGTCTGGAGGGGGGGTGGGCAGGATGTGTGGTTAGATCTATGGGCACAGAGGGGGCGTGGGCGGAGGTTAAATCCAAGGCAGACACCCCAATCCCAGCTGGCAGGGTCACCCTGGATCTCCACTCAGTGTCCCAGCTCTCCACCCCAGCCCCGCACCTGGCTCCCAGGGGATCCTTCGTCCCGGATGGGCTTTGAACTCAGGGCCTGCGGGTGGTGCCAGGTCCAGTGGCGACAGCCCAGCACCCAGTTAGTGCCACAGCCCACAGTCCTGGCACGGCTCCCCCGGGATGAAGGTCCCAGCCGTTCGCTGGCTAGGGGATGGAGAGACCCCCCCAGGGTCTGTCTGTGCCCAGCATCCCCAGGAGAGAGTCTGCTCATCCCAGGCCTGGCTCTGCTGGGAGGGCCCCAGCCCCCCTCCCCAATTCCCCATCCCACCCCACCCCACGACCTGGGAGTCCCAGAGAAGGAGGCAATTCAGGGGCCGTGGTCAGAACAGACAGCTCGAGAGAGACATGAGAAATGGGGGGAGGGGACAAGAGATGGCACCCCCCAGTCAACCTGTTTCCCCCATGGTGCCATATTGGAGCTGGTGTCCCCTAAAGGGGAAAGGCCCCATGCCCTGTTCCCCAGCCCACCGAGCCAGCCAGTCCCCTTCCAACAACGACACCCATAGACCCCCCTGCACAGACCAGGGGATGAACCGGGTCCCTCATTCCTGTCGGACGACACCAGCCGGGGGAGGATCTGCAGCCAGGCTGTAAGAGAGGAGACAAGAGGGGGGTGAGAGCTCTGGGGTGGGGTGGGTGATAAGGGGCAGGAGTGAGGGGTGTGGAGCAAAGGACTCTGGATACTGGATTTATAATCTATCCTGTTATGTTATGGGGAGGAGGGGAAAGAAAGAAATAAAGAAAGATTCAGTGGATGCGGTCGGGGCTGGATGGTGAAGGGTCGGCAGATGGGTCATGGCTGGACACGGAGGAGGATTGGCAGAGAGGTTCGGGGCTAGATGTGGAGGAGAGTCGGCAGATGGGGCCTAGGCTGGACATGGAGGAGGTTCGGGGGATGGGGCGGGGGCTGGACACGGAGGGTTGGAGGATGGGCCCGGGGCTGGACTCAGAGAAGGGTGGGGAGATGGGAGGGGGATGGACACAGAGAATGGTTGGTTGGGTGACGAGAGGAGAAAGAACAGACTCAGAGGGAAGGAGACAGGGACCGAAGGAGGGGTGCAGAGGGTGACTAGGAGAGAAAGGACAGAGAAGGGGTGAGACAGGGCGGAAGGAGGGATTCAGAGAGTGACGAGGTGTGACGAAGTGGGGATTTCCCCTTTGGTCTCACCCAGTACGGCCGTTCTTATGGTCTTATGACGCTAAGTTTCTTCCCCAGGTTAAGGAGGGGGCGGGGCTATAGATGCCCATCTTGCGGCCTTTGGGAGGCTGGGAATTGGAACCAGGCTGGCCCTGTGGAAAGGCTCCGGTGTCTAGCCCCATTCCTGGGTCCCAGGCCATGGAGCTGTTTAGCCAGATGGGCGAAGTGGCCGGCTGGCTCCCACTCCTGGCCCCAGCATATATGTCTGCATGGAGTCTCCTGGGCTCAGGCCGCTCGGACCCCCAGCGGGAGCAGAAGGTGATGGTCAATGGTGAGACCTGCCTGGGGTGGTGAGACCCTGGGACAGGGAGAACTGTTGTCAGGCCCCGGCTGGTGCAGCCTCACAAGATGCTGAGGGGCTGGGTGACCTGGGTGAAGCTCCAAGGGGTGAAGCCCCTCGCCCTGCCTATGGCCCGGATCCCTGTGCAGATGCAGGAGGGGTCGGGCTGGCTGGTTGTTGGGGTTCTCCAGGATATCGGCTGGGAGGCCCTGTTAGGGGGTGACTGTGTCTCTTTGGGACAGGATCCAGGTCCTGCTCCTGTAACGGCCGAGGGTTTGAATTTGAACCCAGAGAACCATTTGGCTGGGATGGAAATGGTCAGTGAAAATGCAAATGACCTGGAGGGAGGAGCTGCTGGGCTCAGGACACCTGCCTGCCTGTAGCCAGAGCCCTGGGGCTGGGTGGGACAGAGAGATGCTCCCCACCCGCCTGCACATGGGGAGGTGGCTGACACTGGCTCTGATGCTGTGAGCAGAGCGGCGGGCTCCCTGCCTGCCCTCGCTGGGACAGCAGGGGCAGAGCTGAGCCCAGGGGGATCGGAGACCCCAGCTGAGTGTGGGGAACCGCAGCCGGGCGGGACAGCTGCCAGCCAGGGCAGCCTTGTCCAGAGGGGCAAATGGCCTGGGACAAGGGCAAAGCAGCCTTGGGACCCCTGCCTGTCATAGAGGAGCCTTTTCCGAATATTTGTGCCATTAGCCAGACCTGGGAGGACCAGGTGTCCCAAGAGGGGGCTGAGTCGCCTCCAGGATGCAGGGCTGACTGTAAAAGCTGGGGCATGCAAGGTGGGGATGGCAGAGGTGTCGTACCTGGGCCACAAGGTGGGGAGCAGCTGCCTAAAGCTGGAGTCAGCCAAGGTGGGGGCGATCAGAGCCTGGGCTGCTCCCCAGACTAAGAAACAGACCCCGGCCTTTATTGGGAGGTGGGGCAGAACCAGAGGTTTGTGCCCCACTTTAGTTCTGTGTCAGCCCCCATCACTGAGCTGTGCAGGAAGGGGAAGCCAGACAAGCTGGTCTGGGCCGGGCAGTGCCAGGGGGCTCTCTGCACGCTGAGGGAGGATCTGGTCAAGGGCCTGGAGCTGGGAAACCCAGACTGTGACAAGACACAGGGCTGGGTGCGGTGGTGAGGCAGACCAATGCAAAGGGGGAGAAACACCCCATTGTGTACCTGAGCAGGAAGCTGCTGCCCCGGGAGCAGGGCTATGCGGCCATAGAGAAGGAATGCCTGGCCCTGGACTGGGCTCCTAAATGGCTGCAGCCAGATCTATTTGGGCGGCGCTTCACTGTGTACCTGGACCACTCGCCCTGCCGTGGCTGCACCAGAGGAGAGGGGCCAATGCCAAGCCCCTGAGGTGGAGTCTGTTCTCCCAGGAGTATGAGATGGAGGTGGTCCATGTGAAGGGGAGTGCAAATGTTATAGCTGATGTTTGTCCTGGAGAGGGAGGCCTGAACTTCCCCAGGTCACTGGCTAAAGTGACCCTGCTCAGTTCGGTCTCGAAGGGGGGAGAGATGTGATGAAGTGGGGATTTTCCCTTGTTCTGTTGTGTGTGTCCTGCTGTTTTGCATGAATGCTGTGTGTGCCTCAGTTTCCCTGTGTATTGTACCAATGTCTAGATGGTGTGAATAGGGGTGTGTGACTCTTCTGGAGGCTGCTCCAGCTGCCTGCACAGATGCTATAGCCGCCCCTTTGTAATCTGAGACCCAGGAGGGGGGTGCGACCAGGTGACTCTGGCCCAGGAAGACAAAGGCCAGAGGAGGTGCAACGGGCAGGGCAGGGCAGGTGTGACATTGCATCCCATAATGCTTTATAGAAATATGAGTATGAGTGTAAATATGACATAACTGGAATAGGTTTTATGCTAGATATGCCATGTAACATATCTTTGCAAAGGTTATGATCTACTGCATGTATTCATCCTGTTCGTATGCACGTACCATTTTTATATCTGAAGTTATGAGCGTTGACTCTATGCTTGTATTTAAAGTGTTTGCTGTAGAAAGAACCTAAGGCAAATGTGATCATATTCAAGTAAATGGAAGTACTTGGCGAACAATGGACCTTGATAGAAACCAATCCACATCTGAACTTTCCTGGGAACGTTCCTGTAGAAAACTAACTCATGCATGGACATGTGACTTGCCCATGCGACTCCAAAACTCCATCTTGTAGAGGGGATTCCACACAGGGGGAGGGAGGGGTTTCCACCCACAAGACAGAAACTATATAAAGCCGTGGGAGATCCCTCTATTTTGTCTTCAGCTGGCTCCAGAGATAGTTTATCCACCCCAAAGAGATGCTTGAAAGAAACCGAAACAAAGAAGAGTAACTACAGGGGTGTGAGTGACTGCTGGACCCAGACTAGGAGGAAGTCCAGTCTGTAAAAGAAGCTTATTGGAACATCTCTGAGGGTGAGATTTAATCCATAATCACTTTCTTACTCTATTAGGCTTAGATTTGCGTATTTTATTTTATTTTATTTTGTTTTGTTTTGTAATTTACTTTGTTCTGTCTGTCATTACTTGGAACCACTTAAATCCTACTTTTTATGTTTAATAAAATCACTTTTTACTTATTAATTAACCCAGAGCAAGTATTAATACCTGGGGGAGCAAACAGCTGTGCATATGTCTCTATTAGTGTTATGGAGGGTGAACAATTTATGAGTTTACCCTGTATAAGTTTTATACAGAGTAAAACAGATTTAATAATTAATGGAGATATCCTATCTCCTAGAACTGGAAGGGACCTTGAAAGGTCATTGAGTCCAGCCCCCTGTGTTCACTAGCAGGACCAAGTACTGACTTTGCCCCAGATCCCTAAGTGACCGCCTCAGGGATTGAACTCACAACTCTGGATTTAGCAGGTCAATGCTCAAACCACTGATTTGAATCTCATTGGGACCTGGGTATCTGGGTGCTAGAGACAGGAGCACTTCTTAAGCTGTTTTCAGTTAAGCTTGCAGCTTTCAGGGCTGTGGTTCAGAGCTGGGTCGGTGTTGCAGCAGGTTAGCGGGTCTGGCACAACCAGGCAGGGCACTGAAGTCCCAGGCTGCCAGGGAAAACAGGATCAGATGTGGTCTCAGCACATCAGGTGGCAGTTCCCAAGGGGGTTTCTGTGATCCAACCCGTCACAGCAGGGGCCAGGCAGCGGGAAGCGGGTCAGTCTCGGCTGGCTTAGGGCACAGGGGAAGGATCTGAGCCCTGGTTCTGAGCTCCCTTCCCCCCAAAAATGGACTCAGCTGAAAGTCACTGATTTCTGTGCTAACAAGCTCTGTTCTACGCTGTGTTCCTGTCAACTGATAAACCTTCTGTTTTACACCGGCTGAGAGTCACGTCTGACTGTGGAGTCGGGGGTCCCTCTGGCTCCCCCAGGACCCTGCCTGGGCGGACTCGCTGCGGGAAGCGCATGGGGGGACGGGGATGCTGGATGCTCCGAGGTCAGACCCAGGAAGGTCAAAGCTGTGTAAGCTTCTTGCCCTGGAGACAGTCTGCTCCGAGAGAGGAGGCTCCCCCAGAGTCCTGCCTGGCTTCGTAGGGAGCAGTTCCAGAGCATCGCCCCAGTGACTCTGTGACAAAAGGAGAGAAAGAACAGACACAGAGGGAAGGAGACAGGGGTGAAGAAGGGGGGCAGAGGGTGACTGGGAGAGAAAGAACAGACCCAGAGGGGATGAGACAGGAAAGAGGAGGCGTGCGGAGGTTGCGTGGGATTTAGTTATTGTTTTGTGGACACAATCCGGTCAAGCTTCTTAGAGTCTTATCAGCAACACTCAAAGCGTGAGGATCCCACGAAAGAGAGTCATTTTGCAGCCCTCACCGAGTCCTAGTTTGGGGGACAGAAAGAGAGCAGAAGGAAGAGGACACAGAGAAAGAGTGAATGGGCCGGGGTGCAGGGAGGAGTGTGAGTGCGAGGAAGAGATGGAGAGAGAGAATGAAAGTGGGCGGCAGAGGAAAAGGACAATTTGCAGAGTGAGACAAAGAGCAGAGAACGAATGAGGCAGGGGCTGAAAGAGGAGGGCAGAGGGGAAGGGGGGAACGAGGCAGGGGCCAAAGGAGAGGGGCAGAGGGGAAGGGGGAACGAGGCAGGAGCTGAAGCCGGGTTGGGGGGGTCACTCACCCAGCACAGGGAGGAGGCCAGTTAGCTCCATACTGGGTTGAACTGGATGAGGCTGCCTCTCTGCTGACTGCAGCCAGGGCCCCAGTGTAGCGAAATGCAGAGGGATGCAGCCACCGCCCCGTCCCAGCACCGAGGCGTCAAGCATTGCGGGCTCAGAGCCAGGCCGACCACGGCCCAGCCTTGGGGCTCCCAGCATGCCTTGCAGCTACCAGCCCCTCTGCACTGCCTGCGCCGACCGCGCCAGTGTGAGCAGCGAGGCCTTTGTGGGTGGTCGGGGGAGGGGGACAATCCTGTTGCATCGTGTGTCCTGGAAATGCAGTCAGCTCTGGGTGGGGCGGCTAGGGGACAGCCACACATAACGCCACACGTGATGGCCTGCCTGGGGCTAAGATGCAGCCAGTTTTGGGGTGGGGCGGCTGGGGAACAGCTGGAGAGCGAAACTGCCTAGGGCCCCCTCATTCAAGGGTAACAGGCAGCACCCCCTAGTGCCGCACTGTGGCACTGAGGGCAGCACTGACTCCAGGGGGAAACTGCCCCCTGGTGAGCCCCCTGCCCCACTCCCCGCAGCACAGCGCCCCCTGCTGAGCCTCCCCAGCCCCTCACCCGGAAGCACCGGGCAGGGTCTCAGTCCAGCCCCTCTCCTCACTTCCTGCAGCGTTTCCAGGAGCTGCTATCTGGGGCCCAGGGGCCAGGTTGTGGCCGGTGCAGTCTCCATCCTGGGGACATGCTGAGGCCGGGCTGAGGGGATGTGGCTGTTACTGGAGCAGAGACCCGGCCGCGGCTGAGCTGAGAGACGACCTCAAGCCACAGAGTTCAGCTGAGCCGGCTGCAGGCTCTGGGCGCCTGGTGCTGGGGACGAGACCTGCTGCTAGTTCCCCCTGTACTGTCCCCTCTAAGGGGGGCCCCAGGGCAGGGACTGGCTGGCTCAGGCGGGATGG
Organism: Mauremys reevesii; assembly: GCF_016161935.1. Taxonomy (NCBI): domain Eukaryota; kingdom Metazoa; phylum Chordata; order Testudines; family Geoemydidae; genus Mauremys; species Mauremys reevesii. The sequence continues at coordinate 5,348,817 of NC_052635.1, forward strand.
GGGGCTCTCTGTATTGGGGGCAGGAGCGTGTGGCTGCCCCATCCCAGTCAGGGGTGACCCTGATACCCCAACTCCAGGGTGGGACCTGATATTGGCGGGGTTCAGAGATACATGGGGCATGGTGTGAGTTTAGGGGTGGGGCTTGTTGTTGAGGGGTGGAGCCAGCGCCCCCTAGAGGGGAAAGTACAGCACCAGGCGCCCAGAGCCTGCAGCCAGCTCAGCTGAACTCTGTGGGAAGCGCATGGTGGGGCAGGGGCTGCTGAATGCTCTGAGGTCAGACCCAGGAAGGACAAAGCTGTGTAAGCTTCTTGCCCTGGAGACAGTGTCAGAGAGTGGAGGCTCCACCAGAGTCCTGAATAGCTTCGTAGGGAGCAGTTCCAGAGCATCGCCCCAGTGACTCTGTGACAATCTTTCTTTCTTTCTTTCTTTCTTTCTTTCTTTCTTTCTTTCTTTCTTTCTCCTTGCTCCCCGTATCAGACTTGGATGGTCTGTAAATCCAGTATCCAGAGTCATTTGCCCCACACCCCTCGATCCTGCCCCCCATCACCCGTCCCACCCCAGAGCTCTCACCCCCCTCTTGTCTCCTCTCTTACAGCCTGGCTGCAGATCCTTCCCCAGCTGGTGTGGTCGGATTCATCCCCTGGTCTGTGCACAGGGGTCTGTGTGTGTTGTTGGAAGGGGAGGGCTTGGCTGACTCAGGGGGTGGGAAATGGGCACAGGGCATTTCCCCTCTAGGGGGGGCTGGCTCCCATAGGGCCCCTGGGTGGGGAACTGGCTGCCTGGGGAGGGGGGGGGGGATGAGCGGTTGCTGCCTCTTGTCCCCTCCCCCACTTCCTGTCTCTCACTGGAGCTGGCTGCTCTCACCACAGCCCTCCCTGCAGGGCCAGGCTCCGGCTGAGCAGAGTCTCGCCTGGGGCTGCTGGGCACAGACAGACCCTGTGGGTCTCTCCATCTCCCGGCTTGCGCTTCCAGCCTCGCCATATGGGGCCCCCTGAGTCTGCCCCCCTGCAGCCAGGGACAGGGCAGAATGCTCCTGGTGGAGACCAGAGATGCTCATTTTCCATCCTGAGGTGATGGGGGTGAACCTCTTGGCTTTGCCCCTGCCCTGGGGAGGAAGGGGTTAGACCGGTGGGGAGCCTCGCACAGGTTCAATCCTCTGGGATTGTTGGGTGGCTGGTCATGAGTCACTGCCAGAAGGTGGGCACCTTTCTGCTACGGTCAGGGCCGGCTCCAGGCACCAGCATTCCAAGCTGGTGCTTGGGGTGGCAATCTGCAAGGGGCGGCAGTCCCTGTAGTTTTGCCCCCAAGTAGCGCACCGAATTGCCGCCGCAGGCGGGGTGGGGGGCAATCTGTGTGCCCTTAGGGCGGCAGGTGCGTTTCCGCGGCAGTGGCAATTCGGCAGCAGCTTCTATGTTTAGCTGTCCGGGGCGGCTTCAGCTAAACACAGGGGGAGGTCAGCTAACAAGTGCCAAGAGGAGAGCCGGCGCCATGCCGAGCCGGTCCCGCTGGGATGAGAAGCTGGATTCTTGGCTCAGCCCCTGGCCCCACCCTCTGCCAATGCCACCGAAGAGACGCAGGCAGGGAACAGCGGCCTGAGCCCGGGTCACCTCTCAGCCCCTCCGGTGTGGCGGGAAATGGTGCAGGGCACCAGCCACATCCGAGCGGCTCTGCCATCCCTGTGAGCCTGCATGGGGCAGGGCCCCTTCTGCAAAGGCTTGTGGAAATAACCCCCGGTGGTGACGTGGGGCTGGATTGATTTCCCCTGCACACCATGGATCTGTTGGGCACCCTGGGCCAAGCTGAAAGGATGCCAGGGGGCTCCCTGGGCTTGCGCCACAGACACCCAAGCTCAGGGCTACCCCCCAGCTTCTCAACAATCATTTGGAGGAACCTCTTCCACGTGCCAGACCCCTGAGGGGACCACACGTCCTTCAGGGTCAGCCACACAATCTCCCTGCCACAGGGATTGAGCCTCTGCACCCCAGCCCTCCCTCTTCACCTCCTAAGCTCTGCCCGGCAACGGCAGATGAGAGAGACGCCTGGTAGAGGCTTGTCCACCCTTCGGGGAGCGATGTACCTGAGCCAGGATTTGCAGGGACACTTGGCAGTCAACTGCCTTATAGCAGCCTTCCCCCTTTTCCCCTCCTGCTGGGTAGCACTGTCAAGTCCAGAGGGGAAACTGAGGCACATGCCAGCATCATGAAAATATTGCCAAAAATTACCCCCTTTGTCACAGTTGGAGATGGATATAAATCCAGAAAGAACAGGGGGCAGACCAAAAAGACTGGGACCGTTCAGCTTAGAAGAGAGATGACTAAGGTGGGAGGGGATATGATTGAGGTCTGTAAAGTCATGAAGGGTGTGGAGAAGGTGAATTGAGAAGGGTTATTTACAAGGGCGAGGGGTTGCCCAATGAAATGAACGGCCAGGAGGTTTAAAACAAACAGAAGGAAATAGTTCTTCACCCAACGCACCGACAGCCAGTGGAACTCACTGCTCAGGGATGCTGTGAAGGCCAAAAGTAAAACTGGGTTCAAGATGGTCCGGGACTCAGCCCTGTGTGCTGCGTGTCCTAAACCTCTGTTGGTGTCATTAGGCATGATTCTAGGTAACTCAGGAGGGTGGAAAACCACAGTGTCAATGAAGCCTTTCTGTAGTAGGCCTGAATGAACTAAAGTCACTCCATGTCTGATCAAAGCGCTCCCATGTTTGAACTTTAATCAACCTAACAAGCTAGCAACAGAGAATGGAATGTGTAACAGCTAGTTATCAGGTGCAACCCCACTCACACCGGTACTAGGAAATAATAATGAGGCCTGTATGCCTCTGGCTAAGGGGCAAAATAACAGATCAAAGAAATAAAACAAGATAACTGTTCACAGAAGAGTTACTAACGAGCTAAAGTGGTTTTTGCCAAGTATGACTTAACTGCTTAATGTAATTGCTACTGCAAAGTGTATTTGCTGCATGGGAATGAAAGGTGGGGGGAGGGGGGTAATGAGAATGCTTAGCTGAAATCAGGTATAAAGAGGGAAAAACTGCTTGTAGGTGTGTGCTTGATCTGAGACGTGTCTGTGTCTCCCTGCACCGCTTTGAGGTCTCAAATAAACTTTGTCTGCTTCTCCACCTTGGTGTGTTTATTGGAGCGAAGCACACCGGGCAACGAACCACTGTTGCTGTCCTCAGGCCTCTGTGCCGGCAACACCTCTGTCTGCCGGGAGCTGGGACTGGATGACAGGGGATGGATTGCAGGATAAATTGCCCTGTTCTGTTCCTTCCTTCTGAAGCATCTGTTTCTGTCAGAGACAGGATAGCAGGTTAGATGGACCATTGGCCTGACTCAGTCTGAGCAACTGGCAGACCCAGAAACCATCTTGATGCTACTAACTAACTGTGATGGGCTGGACTAGCCCAGAGGCCCCCTGCTGGAGTCCTCAGGGTCCTGCCACACTCATCACAGGTCAGGAGCAGTGGAGAGGTCCTCCAAGCAGGGTAGAGTGGCTGCAGGGGAAGCAGCCAATCAATGCCCAGCAGGGCCGTATAAAAAGGAGCACCAGAGACAATACAGCTCCTTGCTAGAGCTGGAGGCGCATGGATGGTGTGGCCGGTTCAGGGAACTGCAGGACGACGGACAGCCCGGTGCTAGTTGGGACTAGGGGAAGAAAGAAGAGCTCCTGGCTGCTGCTGGTCCTCAGCTTAGCCGAGCTCTGAGCTAAGGATAAGGCAGCGGTGAAAGCTGGGGCCTGGAGCAGTGGGTGTGCCCAAGCCCTCCTGAAGGCCACTGGGGAAGGTCCTACAACTGGACATCAGGAAACCCCCCAGAAGGGAACTGAACTATCAGGAGGCCCAAAGACTGGGGCCAAAACAGACTAAGAGAGCAAAACTATTGCCTGGAAGGAGGAATCTGTGGGGGGTACAGCCCGAAGGCAGGGCTGGGACTGGTTTAAAGACCACGGACCCACCCAACCAGTGGGGGTGCTCGCGAGAGGTGGGTGCTGACCCCGTTACACTAACCGAGACAAAGGTTTCTTCAGTGACCTGACGACCTCCCTGTGGCTCGAAAGCCTGTGTCTCACCAACAGCAGTTGGTCCAATAACCGGTATCACCTGCCCCGCTATGTTTGTTTCAGCCGGGCCTAACGACTGGCCCTGGATTGAAATAGAGCAGGCGGCCAAAGGGCAGGGGAAGGAGTAGGACACCCCGAGCGGAGAGATCAATGGGATGGCAGCTGACGGCATGGCTATTTTGGGGGTGATGGTGGGTTTAGCAAGGAGGGAATCAGCTAACGGGAGTGAGAGGTCTGGGAAGAAGGGGCAGGTGTGGCGTGGTGGGGAAGAGACTATAGGGAAATGTGGCTTGGAGCAAATGGCCCATCAGCCCATTTGAAATCTGCAGGAAGATCTTGGTGTGTCCAGAGGACCCTGCTTTGCCTGCTTCTGGCTCTGCCTGGGGATGGTCAGCGTCCAGGATCACACAGACCTGCCACTCCATGCCGGCTACACAGGTGTGTTTGTGGGAGTGACACCAATGCAGTAGCCATCGCTGTGTGTGTCTCTGAGCACGAAGGAGACCGAGCGTTGGGTGTGCGTTGACCCCGTAATCACACGGAGGGCAGGACACACAGACCCAGTGCATTGGGGTGGGGGCCAATAGCAACCCAGCCACTGCCCTGCCCTTGGAAACCGCAGGGCGCAGCAGCCCGGGGGAGCCAGCTGACGCAGGGAGCCTCACAGCCACAGAGAAACAGTTGGCGCCATTGCGGTTGCAGAGATGAGTAATAGACCCACCCGCCCATGCGCTGCGCCATCACCACCTTGCAGCCGTGCCTCGAGGAGCTGAAGGGAAATACTGCCTCCACAGTGTGAACAGGGTGATGGATGCTGAGATTTAATCCTTTGGTGCCCCCGCCACATCTTTGATCTGCGCATCTCAGTGCAGTTTGCAGTGTGAAAATCCCCATGCAACAGAAGCATGATCCCCAATTTATAAATGGGGAAACTGAGGCACACAACTCAGTGGAAGCGGGGAATCGAACCCAGGAGTCCTGTGTCACAGCATCCTTCTCTTTTGGCCACTGGAGAAGCCACTTCCAGGCAACACAATAGGAGAGATTCAGTTATAAGAAAGTGGATGAGTTCTCTGCTGTGAGCAATCAAGGAAACTCAGAGAGGCTTCGAGCTGGCGATCTGGGGAGTGCGTCAGATCTCTGAGTCCCAGACTCCCCAGCTTGGCCTATGACCCTCCTGCGGACCCCATGCAGGCCAGGAGCAATGCAGACTGGTGTAGCCTCCTGTGCTGTGGTCCAATCCCAACTCGTATGGGAGAGACACATGGGTGACGTCAGTGCTCAGAGGGGAGATCTCTATAGCGCTGCCGGGAGCAGGGCAGAGGAGCCTGTAGAGGGCGCTGTCCCTTCAGAGTCAGTACTGACCTCAATCCCCGAGTGTGGCTTTAGGAGGCGCTGTGCTGTAGGGAACAGGGCAGGGGCTCAGGAGGGGGTGTTCTCACCCTGCAGTCAGTGGTGACCCCAATTCCCCAGCATGGCACTAGGGGGCGCTGTGCTGTCTGGTTTAAAATGAAATACTCCTTAGTTCACCGCTTGTGGCCATCCCAGATCCCTTGGCATTTTCACGACTTGTTTTGCCTCCCTCAAATTGAAGCCTCAGTTGGACCCAGGTTTCTCCAGGCTCCCATCTCCCAAACAGCTCTGCCAGGCAGCTCTTCAAGAGCTGCCACCTTCCACCCTAGAAGTGGCTGCATTTTGGTGCTGGGGGCAAGATCCACTTCTGCAGCGTTTGCCCTGATGCTGCTAAACTGCTGTTAAACCATCCCCCGGAATTGGCTGCGTTTCAGCCCTGGGTGAAGATCCCTTTGGAGGGCTAGTGCTAACTGTGTAAAGAGCAGTCAGTCCTCACCCCAGAGCTGGCTGCATTTCAGTGGTTTGATTAATGTTTCACAGTATTGGATGCTCTTTTGATACTGGGGATGTTGCATAGATCTCTTGCTCGCAGGCTGTACACCAGCCGTGTGTGTGTGTGTGTGTGTGTCCCTCCCTTCTGCCCCCTACTGGAGGGGATGAGATCTGTGTGTGTGTGTGTCAAGGCTACTCCCCTATCTAACCCCTTAATGAAAACCAACTTGATTTCATTTTGTTTAAAGGATTTTTGAAAACACTGACCCAGAACTCCATGGCGAAGGAACAGGAGTAATAATATCCAGGCGGGTCCCATTGTAAGAGAAGGTTTCCCACAACAAGAGGGTGCAATGTGCATTGGAACAGACATAGGGGTAGGGGCCCCTCTGGACTATTTCCCATAGTTCTGCAACCACTTCTCTTTGACAGATTAAAACCCAAACTCCCTCCTCTAACCCGTGTGCTGAAACTAACCCAAGTGTTAGGAATTACTGCTCTCCCTGCTCTAACCTACTCCCTTCACAGAGCCTGGCTCCCAGCCCCATCCCCTGCTCGAACCCACTAACCCCACTCCCCTCCCAGAGCTGGGATAGGACCCAGGATTCCTGGCTGCCAGCCCCCCACTCTCTTACATTCAAACAGCAGAAAGAAGTTTGTGGCCATTAGCAGGGTTTGCAGGGAAGGGAAGGTTGGGGGGATGGGGCGTTATGTGAGGTGTTCTCAGCATGGGGTAGGATGGGGAGGGGGTGGTGGCAGAGGCCGTGATCAGTACGGGATTTCGCTGTACACCACAGCCTCTGAGATGTACTTTCCTCCTCTCTGCTGGGCCACGGCGCTAGAGGGAGTCACCATGGAATAGATGGGATTGCTCACCTAGGACAGAAAAGACAGGGGCTCGTGTCAGCTGGGGGGGGGAGGGGGGCTGTGCTGCAGGGAACAGGGTGGGAGGATCAGGAGGGGGCACTCTCTGCTCAGTGCAGACTACAATCCCCCAGTGGGACACTAGGGGGTGCTCTGCTGCAGGCCGTGGGATGGGGGATTGTAGTAGGTGATCTCGCCCCCTGCAGTCTGTGCTGACCCCAATGCCTCAGTGTGGCAGTAGGGGGCACTGTGCTGTGGGGAGTAGGATGGGAGGCTCAGAAGGGGGGGCTCTCCCCATGTAGTCTCTGCTGACCCCTATGCAGTGCCAGGTGGAGCTGTGTTGCAAGGAGCAGGGTGGAGGTGCAATAGGGGGCACTCTCCCTATGCAGTCATTGCTGACCCCAATGCCCCAGGACAGCGCTGGGGGTTGCTGTGCTGCAGGGATCAGGATGTGGGGCTCGGGGGGGGTGTGTGCACTCTCCGGATCTTACCGAGGAGTTGTGCCCTTCTGTGGCATCTGCATCCTCTTCTCTCTTGACCCTTTCCTGAGGGTTTTGACCCACTCTGGGCTTCCCTCCAGGGTTGTTGGGCTGCGCTGGCTGGTTGTGGGTCACCGGCTGGACCTGTCCATCACGGCTCCATTGCTGCAGAGCTAATCACACAACAGATCATCCCCCCTGCCCTGCAGCCTGGTCTCCCAGAGGAGCTTATCTGTGCTGTGGTTCCTATCTTTAACTGCTAGGTGGCAACCTCAGATTAGAGTTACCCACAAGGGAGCCAGAGTGTGGCAGTCAGAAATTCCCATCTTAAAGGGTAAGTGCCCCAGAGACCCCACCATAGGCACCAACTTTCCCCGGAGCCGCTGTGTGCTCACGCCCCCTTGCCTCTGGCCCCACCCCCACTCCGCCCCCATTCCAACCCCTTCCCCAAAGTGTCTGCCCCAACTCCACTCCCTCCCTGCCCTCATTGGACGCCTGTCCCAAATCCCTGTCCCAGCCCTGCCTCTTCCCCGAGCGCACCACATTCCCTGTCCTCCCCCTCCCAGCTGTGCGAAACTGCTGTTTCATGGCAGAAGCACTGGGAGCTAGGGGGAAAAAGCGGGCACGCAGCATGCTCAGGGGACGAGGCGGAGGCAGAGTGGAGGCGGAGGTGAGCTGGGGTCAGGGGTGGGGTGGGGTGGGGAACTACCGGTGGGTGCTAAGCATCCACCAATTTTTCCCCGTGGGTGCTCCAGGCACTGGAGTCGGTGCCTATGGACCCTGCCCCAGAGTTCCAGACCTCATGTCCCCCACCAGTGGGGTATGTGTCAACTGTGGGGGCACCTGGGAGTGTTACTCACCTGTGCCGGCCCTGAAGGGTATGTTGACATACATGGGTCTGAAAGAGAGAGAACCAAACATCAGTGGTGGTGCAGGGTCTGCTGAGCAGGGCTCAGGGTTCTGATCCCAGAGCAGGAAGATGCAGGGTCATCGGGGGAATGGCACTGGGGAGAGAGGTGGGTGCGGTTTTTGGGTCAAGGTAATTATAGTTTTTGTTTTTTGCAGTCATCCATTCCCATTGATTCATTCATCTTTCTTTCTTATCCATCTCTTTGCAAACTCAGTCATTTTCTCCTTCCTTCCTTCCATCAGTCTCTCTCTCTCTCTCTCTCCCTCCCTCTCAATCATCTTTTTTCTTTCTTTCATTCATTCTTTCTTTCTCTTAATCACTTTTCTGTTCTCTTTGGTTCCCTCTTTCCTTCTGTCTCCCAATCATCTCTTCTGCTTCCTTTCTTCATTGATTCATGTGCTCATTTAGTCTCGTTCTTTCGTTCTGTCTCCCATTCATCCTCTCTCTCATTCATCTCCTCTCAAACTCATTCATTCATTCATTCATTCATTCATTCCATGTTCTCTTTCATTTGTAGGTTTGGGAGCATTAGATCTTCCTTGGTCAACATCAGAAAAGGTCAACTTTGCCGTACACACACAAACGGATTTAAAAAGTATTTCCATTGATGATCAAAATTTACAAATCGGCAAAGTAAGAACAATGCTGCCTGAGAATTGATTAGTTTGCTTTAAGGATATTTACTTTCCCTACTTTGACATGGGACATTGGCAATTTGTTTTAGTGACACTGATCTTTTTGAGTCTCAGTGTCTCCTGCCGGGGTGGCTCCAGGCCCCAGCACGCCAAGCACGTGCTTGGGGCAGCATGCTGCAGAGGGCGCTCTGCCGGCAGCCTTCCACCAAAGCCGCGGGACCAGCGGACCCTCCGCAGGCACGCCTGTGGGAGGTCCACCGGAGCCGCGGGACCGGCGACCGGCAGAGCGCCCCCCGTGGCATGCCGCCGTGCTTGGGGCGGCGAAATGTCTAGAGCCGCCCTGGTCTCCTGTCCTTAAATAATTAGAGTCTAAGCCCCGATCAGAATTCCCTGCAGCTGTGACAAGTTGAAGAGGAAAAATTGAGGGGAAAATGCTTAAAAATAACCACTGATATTATCCATTTAAATTACAGAAAAATGAAAACCGAATTCTGCCAAGCCTAGTCACTCTCAACGCAGTTCCTACCAGCTTGGCCTGGGGAGATGCCCCATAACACTAGGTGGCAGTGTTGCACCGCAGGTTACGTGACCATAGGTTAGAAGTTGGGGACCTAGGAAATTTACCCGGATCAGATGCCAGGCTGGGGTGGCCGTTCCCCTTGCCCCTCGCCAATAACAAGGTTCTTATGGGATGGGCCAGTCTGTTGGGGTGGGCGGGCATGGACAGCCCCAACGGGGACAGACAGAGCCAGTCCCTGAGGGGTGGGGGTGAATCGGCCTCTGGAATTGAGGCAACTTACTGTGTTTCTGCTGCGACACCACCTGTGAAGAGAAGGGGAAGCAGCCATTAAACAGGAGGGCGCTTGGTCCTGTGGACCTTGGGGCCTCGGCCAAAAGCGAAGGTCTCAGGATCGCTGTGCTCAGTGCAAGGCCTTTGAACGGGGATCCATTTTAGAGCAATGTAGGATATTGTGCGCTGAGCCTGTGCGGGGAGAAACCCACGAATTGAAAGGCAACATCGTAACCCACTGAAGCCAGAGTATGGCAGTTAGAAATCGCCCTCTTAAAGGGGAGGCCAGCGGTGTCCTGGAGGTGGGAGGGCTGACCCTAGTGGGAGCAGAGCAGTCATTACTTACACATATTTAGCCCGGAGATCTCGGCCGACCTGTGAAGGCAGAAGCAGAGGTTCAGTGGTGGGGTGGGAGGCTGCTGGGGGCCCCTGTCCTCAGCCCATATGACCCCCAATGCCCCATGCTGTTGCAAAGGATTCTGGGTCACCACTTTCTTTTCTCTCCTCCTTTCCTAGCCGTTCATTCTCTTTGTCCTCCTCCATCTCCTTCATTCTCTCTCCTTCCTCCCTCCCATTTTCCTCCTCTCCTCCTTTCTCTCTTTATTCCCTTTCCTCCATCGATTTCTCCTGTCTTCGCCCCATTCCCTTCGCTCGTTCCCTTCGGTCACACTCCAGTTCTCTCCTTCGTTCTCTTTTCCTTACCCTCCCCCTTGATTCCCCCCCAACCTCCCTTCTGTCCTGTGCACTATTTGACCCCCCTTCTGCCCCAGCCTGGTCTCCCTGCCCCACATCTTCCCCTGAGATCCATCCTGGTCTCCCCCAACCTCCAAATGATCCCTGCTCCCATGCTGTTCCCCACTGAGACCAGCCCCTGGGTGCATGTAGCCATCCAGTGCCCCACATGGGCCCCAGCCCCTCTATATCATTCATGGCATCACAGCTACAGAAATCCCCCCCTTTATTTTCTATGGGCCATGATCCCCCTATAGACTGACTCCCCTGGCCACCTGGATCCATGGACTGGAGCCCCTATCACTTGAGCTCAATGCCCAGCCCTCATCCAAGCTGTGCGACCCGCTATGTGTTGGTGTCACCACTAGAGGGTATGAGTGAGCCAGGCTGGGAGGGGTGACCCTAGAGCCAGTCCCCTGGGGGGGTGGGGCCAGGAGGACCAGACCCCGTCCCCTTACATACTGTCTCGCTATCCATGACTGGCACAGCGCCCCTCTCTTCCAGTAGGACCTGGAAGGGAATTGGGGGTGTAGTGTGTGTGTGTGTGTCAATATGGGGCTCAGCGTGGCAAGGGGGGACTGCTGGGATTAGCTGGGTCCAGAGGGTGGTCACTGCAATTCCCAATTTGACCACCAGGGGGTTGTGAGGTGCAGGAAAAGAGAATTGGTGGGAAGCAGAATTTTGACCTACTGCGGGGACGGGGGGGGGGGGAGATGGGAGGGGCGGTCGAGAGCCAGGACTCCTGGGTTCTATCCCCTGGGGATTGAGGGACCTGTTAGAACAGATTTGCCCTCCCAGGGACAAATGGCTCCTGGCCCCACGGAGGGCCCTGAGGACCCAGAGGACCCGGAGGAACTTACGTGGAGAGCCGGCGGGTAGCTGGGGAAGAAAGGGAAAGAGACTGAATTAAAGTGAGATTCCACAGAGTCTCTCGTACCCGTCTCTTCCCCGCTGCGGTGCCCCCTAAGTGGGAGCACCCTGCCATCCTGGACGCCTGGGACCCATCCACCCTCCCAGTTTGTCTGGCCCTGGGTCTGGGACCTGAATGGCTCCCCCAGGGGTGAGGGTGACTGTGCTGCTTCTTGGATGCCTGGGTCCCATCCCCCATCCTGTCCCCTACCTGAAGTTGGCTGGATCTCAGCCCATTCCTGGTATTCCCTCCCCCCAGAGGCAAATCACTCACAATCCTTTGTATAGGAGTCTGCTGTGCCAAGTTGCCCACAGTCCTTTGCAGCAGAGTCCTGTGGTACCCAACTACCCATGATCCCTTGCATGGCTGTCCTGCTGTAGCCAGTTACCCATAGTCCTTTGCAACTGGCTCTTGTTATCCCACGTCACTCCTTGTGGTGGCTGAGAGCGCTGAAGGCGCCCCAAGGTGAGAACACTCCTGTCTCTCATGCCTGGGTCCCATCCCCCACAAGCACTGAGAACTGCGGTGCCCCCTAGGGGTGAATGCCCTGTGCTGCCATCCCAGACGCCTGGGTCCCATTCCCCATCCTATGCCTCACGCACCTGCCTTCTTCTTCCTGCAGAGGCAGATGAGCAGCAGTAGCAGCAGAGCCAGAGCCGTGGCAGCCCCACTGCACCCAGCCACCAGGGGGATGGGCAGAGACCACTCTGGTAAAAGGAGGGGATGAGTTAACAGCCAGGAACAAGGGAGGAGGCAGCGTCTGGAGACCCACTAACTGCTCCAGACCCCAGCTGGGACAGGGAACAATCTGGGCCCTCCCCTTTAAGGTGGGATTTTTTGCCTGTCCATGAGGAACTGCTGCCACCTGGTGTCAGACTCAGGTACTGCACCCTTGGATCCACATGTGGTTCTGTTGCCCCCTCTAACACATGCTGTGTCTTAGTTCCAGGGTCTCCCCCAGGGTAGAAGTTGTAGGGTGCTGGGGTTATTGCGGGGTGCGATTACAGGCCTCACCTGTCACGGTGACATTCAAGGCCTGGCTCCTGGGGGATAGGATCCACCTGCCGCTCATGTTCACCTCGTACCCGCAGCTGAATTCCCCGGTGTTGCTGGGACCGGCTCGCAGGATGCTGAGAACAGAGAAGTTCATAGAGCCGGTGCTGGGCTCTGTGGTTCTGATCTCAGACCCTCTGTCCCCAGGGACGATCTCAGCTCCATCCTTGTAGAAGTGAAACCTCCTCTCGCTGGCGTCCCCGGGAGCCGTGCAGGCGATGAGCAGAGGGAGCCCTTCACTCACCGCTCCGGACAGGGGATCCACCCTCAGCACTGGCTGGGGAGGGGGATCTGAGGGGAGCAGGACAGGGCAGAGGTCAACAGAGAAACCATATGCTGAGTGTGGGGAAGGGGCGGCTGTACTGTATAATGGGCACTAGGGGGCAGCAGAGGGTGGGGTGGGGAAGGGGTGGCTGTTCTGTATAATGGGCACTAGGGGGCAGCAGAGGGCGGGGGTGGGGAGGGGCAGCTGTACTGTATAATGGGCAGTGAAGCAGCGGAGGAAGTGGGGAGGGGCGGCTGTACTGTATAATGGGCACTAGGGGCAGCAGAGGGTGGGGGTGGGGAAGGGGTGGCTGTTCTGTATAATGGGCACTGGGGGCAGCAGAGGGCGGGGTGGGGAGGGCAGCTGTGCTGTATAATGGGCACTAGGGGCAGCAGAGGGTGGGGGTGGGGAGGGGCAGCTGTGCTGTATAATGGGCACTAGGGGCAGCAGAGGGTGGGGGTGGGAAGGCGGCTGTACTGTATAATGGGCACTAGGGGCAGCAGAGGGTGGGGGTGGGGAAGGCGGCTATACTGTATAATGGGCACTAGGGGCAGCAGAGGGTGGGGGTGGGGAAGGGGCGGCTGTACTGTCTAATGGGCACTAGGGGCAGCAGAGGGTGTGGTGGGAAGGGGCAGCTGTACTGTATAATGGGCACTAGGGGCAGCAGAGGGTGGGGGTGGGGAGGGGCGGCTGTACTGTATAATGGGCACTAGGGGCAGCAGAGGGTGGGGGTGGGGAAGGGGCGGCTGTACTGTATAATGGGCACTAGGGGGCAGCACAGGTTAGGGGCGGGGAATAGGCGCCGCCAGATGGCTCAGGGACCTCGTCAGCTTTCAGTCCCCCTGGTTGCCTGTAGAACCTGTACCCGGCCACCCCCTCGCCCCTGGGAGCCGAGCCCCTGAGGGTCACCCGCTCCCCTGGGACGTACAACCCACTTCCTTCCGGTTCCGTTTCTCCCACCGCCAGATATTTCCTTCACCCCCCCCCCCCGTCTCTCTCGCTGACAACCCAGGGGAAAGCGCCGCCTGGGAGCTCAAAGGGCAGGGATGTAATTCAAGCCTCAGGAACCCTATGGGGGGTGTGTGTCACGATGGTTACATCCCCACTTAACAAAAGGGGAAACTGAAGCACACAGCGTGACAACCAACTCAGTGGAACGATCAGGACTAGAACCCAGGAGTCCTGTCTTCCAACCCCTTTTCATGCTCCAACCCATCTTAGACCCCACTCCCCTCTGAGAGCTGGGGACAGAACCCAGGAGTCCTGGCTCCTAATCCCTCCTTTTGCAGCAAGAGGAAAGCCGAGATCTCGACCCCGGTTCCCATTACCTGTCAGGAGCAAGGTCACTGCATTACTCTGCAGAGACTGGGAGTGAGGCTGTCTTGGGGGGCTGCTCTGGACCCGATAGGAGCAGGTGAAAGTACGTCTGAGTTCACTGTTCTCCGTGCTGATCCTCCAGGTCCCATTGCTTTGGGACCGCAGCCTCTCCCAGCTCCCACTCCTCTGCTCATAGAAAACGAACCCCAGGGCCCCGGAGCCCCTCGGAGCAGAGCACGTCAGCTGGACCTGCTGCCCCCTCACTGGACGCGGGGGGCTCAGAGACAGGCCGGGGGCTGGGGGAGCCGGGACCGGGGTGGGCAGCTGGGAATCTGGGAAAGGAGGGACCGTCAGCAGGGTGGAGAAAGAGGAGGGCAACAGCTGGGGTGCAAGGGGGGGGTCAGTCACCCCAGGGTGGGGAGCGATGGGGTCAGAGCCCCAAATTCTGAGTGTCTGTAACACAGACTCCCCTTCCCCCACCCCCTAACCGTCCTGGGACCCCACTCAATAACCCAATCCTGGCCCCTAACCTTCCTGGGACTCCACCCTACACCCCACTCCTGCTGCCCAACCCTGCTGGAACCCCATCCCTCTCTTTCCCCCCATTTCCCCTCCCTCTCAATCAGCCCTGGTGACCCCCAGACAAGCAGTATGGTCTGCATGTTGCTTGTCTCCACAGGGACCCAGGGATGACTGGCACCTCTGGAGACCCAAGGCCTCAAAAGCCCTCCCTCCATCTCCCCCCCACCCCCGAGCTCCGCCTGCCCTGCCCTTGGCTGCAGAGGAGGGGACTCAGGGGGCCCCCATTTGGCGAGGCTGGGAAGTGCAGGCCAGGGGATGGAGACACCCACAGGGTCTGTCTGTGCCCAGCAGCCCCAGATGACTCTGCTCGGCCCAGGCCTGGCTCTGCTGGGAGGGCCCCAGCCCCCCGCCGCCCGCCCCAGCCTGGGAGAAGCCGACTCAGGGTCTGTGGTCAGGAGACACAGGAAGTGGGGGGAGAGGACAAGAGATGATAACAGCCCCCCCCTCAACCCCCCCGCCATGGGGAAACCAGATGGGAGCCGGTGCCCCCTAGAGGGAAAAGGCCCTGTGCCCCATTCTCCACCCCCCTTTAGCCAGCCAGCCCCCTCTTCCAACAACACCACCCCATAGACCCCCCTGCACAGACCAGGGGATGAACCGGATCCCTCAGTCCCCTCGGATGACACCAGATGGGGGAGGATCTGCAGCCAGGCTGTAAGAGAGGAGACAAGAGGGGGGTGAGGGCTCTGGGGTGGGATGGGTGATGGGGGGCAGGATCGAGGGGTGTGGGGCAAATGACTCTGGATATTGGATTACAGACCATCCCGGTCTGTTACAGGGAACAAGGGGAAAGAAGGAAAGAAAAAGGGTTGGTGGATGAGGCCAGGGCTGGACAGGGAGGAGGGTCGGGGGATGGGGCCGGGACTGGACACAGGGGAGAGTCGGTGGATGGGGCCAGGGCTGGACAGGGAGGAGGGTTGAGGGATGGAGCCGGGGCTGGACACGGAGGAGGGTCAGCGGATGAGGCCAGGGCTGGACAGGGAGAGGGTTGGGGGCTGGGGCTGGGGCAGGACACGGAGGAGGGTCGGGGGATGGGGCCAGAGCTGGACACGGAGGAGGGTCGGGGGATGGGGCCGGGGATGGACATGGAGGAGGGTCGGGGATGGGGCCGGAGCTGGACACAGAGGAGGGTTGGGGGATGGGGCCGGGGCTGGACACGGAGGAGGGTCGGGGGATGGAGCCAGGGCTGGACACGGAGGAGGGTCGGGGATGGGGCTGGAGCAGGACACGGAGGAGGGTCGGGGGATGGGGCCAGAGCTGGACACGGAGGAGGGTCGGGGGATGGGGCCGGGGATGGACAGGGAGGAGGGTCGGGGGATGGGTCCGGAGCTGGACACGGAGGAGGGTTGGGTGATGGGGCCGGGGCTGGACACGGAGGAGGGTCGGGGGATGGAGCTGGGGCTGGACAGGGAGGAGGGTCGGGGTATGGGGCCGGGGCAGGACACGGAGGAGGGTCGGGGGATGGGGCCGGGGGTGGCTGACAGGACACCTGGGCTCTGATCCCACTAGAACTGGTAAGTGGGTCGCAGGCCGGGCTCCTGGAAGGCTGCAGGGGATCCTGGGCTCCCAGGCCCGCAGATCGGGGCAGCCCTGCCAGGCAAGGCCTCCCTGCTGCCTGCCTGGGAGCTGGGCGGCCCCGGAGCCTGGGAGCTCTGGGGGCAGAGACTGGCACATGACAGGGCCCCCAGACCCTGGCAGCTGCTGGGTGAAACTGACACGATTCTTGTCAGTTTCACTCTCTGTATTCACAAGGGGGGCCCTGATCTGTGTCCTTGCAGCACCTGCCACTAGGGGGCCCTGATCTCGGCCGGGGTCTGGGCAGTGCATGGCCTGAGGGAGCCTGTTGCTCTAGGAAATTCCCCACCAAACAACACGCTTAGGCTCCATGCTGCAGCTCCCTGCGTGATACTGGGGCCGAAGGGGGAAATGAGCCGGGGCCAAAGGAGCGGGGCAGAGGGTGACTAGCAGAGAAAGAACAGACACAGAGGGGACGACACAGGAAAGAGGAGGCGTGCGGCGGTCGCGTGGGGTTTGTTTATTGTTTCTCAGACACAGTCCGGTCCAGCCAAGCCACAGCATCTTATCAGCCACGCTCAAAGCGCGAAGACCTGCAGGAAACAGAGTCATTTTACAGCCCTAACCCGACGTGTGTCCTGGTTGGGGGGACGGAAACAGAGCGGAAGGAAGAGGGAGACAAGAGTGAACGGGCCGGGGTGGGGGGAGGGGGGGAGGAGTGGGAGTGGGAGCAAGAGATGGAGAGAGAATGAAAGTGGGTGACAGAGGAAAAGGACAAAAAGCAAATTGTAGAGTGAGACAAAGAGCAGGGAATGAACAAGGCAGGGGCTGAAGGAGGAGGGCAGATGGGAAGGGGCAAGGAGGCAGGGGCAGAAGGAGGACAGCTGGGAAAGGGGAAGGGGGAACGAGGCAGGGGCAGAAGGAGGAGGGCAGAGGGGAAGGGGGAAGGAAGCGGGGCAGAAGGAGGAGGGCAGAGGAGAAGGGGGGAACGAGGCAGGGGCCAGGGTAGGGGGGCAGAGGGGAAGGGGGAACGAGGCAGGAGCTGAAGCCGGGTTGGGGGGGTCACTCACCCAACACAGGGAGGAGGCCAGTTAGCTCCATACTGGGTTGAACTGGCCGAGGCTGGGAGCTGCATCCCCCGAGCCCGGGCCTGCCTCTCTGCTGACAGCAGCTGGGGCTACACGGGGCCACTCTTGGTGCAGCGGGAGGAAGTGTGTGACGAAGTGGGGGATTTTTTTATTTTTTTTTGTGGTTTTCCAATGGGTTGCATGCAGAGGGAGTGGGACTCAGTGTCTCTGGGTGTTACTGGTTTAACGAGGGAGGGAAGAGGGAGTTTGTTGTTACACAGGACCGGAGAGGGAACTTGGGACCCCAGCCGAGGCCTGGAGGATGGAGACCCCAGCGACTGGTGACCTGGCCCAGCTCAGGAGTGGCAGCCGGTTCTGGCCAGTGACCTGACCAGCCGGTTCCAGCAGAGGAGGGCGGAGAGGAGAGGAGGCCCAGACGACCTTGTTTACCTGGAGAGAAGACAATGGACAGAGGTGGTGCCTGGGGCTGGTGATATCAGATGCCCAGCTGGGGAGCAGGGGTCTCGGGGCTGGAGAGAGGAGGCAGGCAGGGCCGACCTGGATCCAGGGAAGACGGGGAATGTGCTGGGCTGAGGGAGGCCAGGCCTGAGGGTCAGAGAGTTTCCTGTGCTGTGTTCCATGCTCAATAAACCCTCCTGTTTTACGCTGGCTGAGAGTCACTCCGGGCTAGAGAACAGGGGGTATCAACCCCTTTGGGGGGGCGGAGGCCCTGGGGGTCCAGAGCGAGTGGACTCCCTGAGGGGCCCTGTGACGAAGTGGGCATATTCTTGATGTGTTATTTGAATGCTGAGTGGGGCGTATTGACCTGAGAAGGTTACAGGGGAGCCTGCATTGCGGAAGGGAGGACACCTGAGCATGTAACATGAGAACCCAGGAGGGGGGTTGGAGGCCAGGTGACACCTCTGCCCGGGAAACTGGACAAAGGACACAAAGGCTGGGGGAGGAGCCGGGGGGAGGCTGAGTGCAGGGCCAGCTCTACTGTTTTTTCCGCCCCAAGCAGCGCGCCGAATTGCTGCCGCGCACGGCGGGGGCAGTCCGGGTGCTGTTAGGGCAGCATGCGCGTTTCCGCCACAGTGGCAATTCAGCAACAGCTTCTGTCTTCAGCCGGAAGACAGAAGCTGCAGCGTCGCGGACAGATGAACATAGAAGCTGCCGCCAAATTTGAGGTTTTTAAGGCCTGGCTTGACAAAGCCCTGGCTGGGATGATTTAGTTGGGGTTGGTCCTGCTTTGAGCAGGGGGTTGGACTAGATGACTTCTGAGGTCTCTTTCAATCCTAATCTTCTATGACTCTATGATATCAACACTCCGGGCAGAGGTGTTACCTGGCCTCCAACCCCCCTCCTGGGTTCTCATGTTACATGCTCAGATATGCTCCCTTCCCCAATGCAGGATCCCCTGTAACCTTCCTCAGGGAATCCACTCGCAAAAACACACAGACTGCCGCCCCTTGCAGATTGCCGCCCCAAGCACCTGCTTGGGATGCTGGTGCCTGGAGCCGGCCCTGGCTGAGTGAGAGGCTGGAGGAAGTTTCAGTTTGGAGCTGGCTGGGAAATGGAGAGGGGCACCCCAACGGGGCTTGGGCTTCCCAACGGGGCTGTGGCTTCCCTGGGACCCCCCAGATGGACCTAACTAAAGGGGGTCCTGTTGCCTGTACCGGCAAGACCTGTTTTGGACTGTGTTCCTGTTGTCTAAATAAACCTTCTGTTTTACTGGCTGGCTGAGAGTCACGGTGAATCGCAGGAAGCCGGGGGTGCAGGGTCTGGTCTCCCCCACACTCCGGGACAGGCCCAGGGCGAGAAACAGACGTGCCAAGGCTCAGAGAGTGCGGCTCCAGGAGGTGGAGGGCCCTGACCCCGAGAGAGAGTGGACCCCCGAGAAGGGCTGTCGCACTGAAAGGGGCACCCCCCATGGACCGCACGATCTGTGAGTCTGTGACAAAGTGCTGTCCGAGGGACGCAGCCACCACCCCATCCCGGCACCAAGGCATCAAGTGCTGTGGGCTCAAAGCGAGGCTGACTACGGCCCAGCCTCAGGGCTCCCAGCATGCCTTGCAGCTACCAGCCGCTGTGCACCGCCTGTGCTGACAGCTCCATAGGATATCAGGGTTAGAAGGGACCTCAGGAGGTCATCTAGTCCAACCCCCTGCTCCAAGCAGGACCAAACCCAACTAAATCATCCCAGCCAGGACTTTGTCAAGCCTGACCTTAAAAACCTCTAAGGAAGGAGATTCTACCACCTCCCCAGGTAACCCATTCCAGTGCTTCACCACCCTCCTAGTGAAAAAGTTTTTCCTAATATCCAACCTAGACCTCCCTTGCTGCAACTTGAGACCTTTACTCCTTGCTCTGTCATCTGGTACCACTGAGAACAGTCTAGATCCATCCTCTTTGGAACCCCCCTTCAGGTAGTTGAAAGCAGCTACCAAATCCCCCCTCATTCTTCTCTTTTGCAGACTAAACAATCCCAGTTCCCTCAGCCTCTCCTCATAAATCATGTGCTTCAGCCCCCTAATCATTTTTGCTGGCCTCCACTGGACTCTTTCCAATTTTTCCACATCCTTCTTGTAGTGTGGGGTCCAAAACTGGACACAGGACTCCAGATGAGGCCTCATCAATGTTGAATAGAGGGGAATGATCACGTCCCTCAATCTGCTGGCAATGCCCCTACTTATACAGCCCAAAATGCTGTCAGCCTTCTCGGCAACAAGGGCACATTGTCGACTCGTATCCAGCTTCTCATCCACTGTAACCCCTAGGTCCTTTTCTGCAGAACTGCTGCCCAGCCATTCGGTTCCTAGTCTGTAGCAGTGCATAGGATTCTCCCATCTTAAGTGCAGGACTCTGCACTTGTCCTTGTTGAACCTTATCAGGTTTCTTTTGGGCCAATCCTCTAATTTGTCTAGGTCCCTCTGTATCCTATCCCTACCTCCAGTGTATCAACCACTCCTCCCAGTTTAGTATCATCTGCAAACTTGCTGAGGGTGCAGTCCACACCATCCTCCAGATTGTTAATGAAGTTATTGAACAAAACCGGTCCCAGGACCGACCCTTGGGGCACTCCGCTTGATACCGGCTGCCAACTAGACATGGAGGTGTTGATCACTACCTTTTGAGCCCGACCATCTAGCCAGTTTTCTATCCACCTTATAGTCCATTCATCCAGCCCATACTTCTTTAACTTGCCGGCAAGAATACTATGGGAGACCGTATCAAAAGCTTTGCTAAAGTCAAGGAATAACACGTCCACTGCTTTCCCCTCACCCAGTGTGAGCAGAGAGGGCTTTGGGGGTGGTCGGGGGAGGATCCTGTTGCATCATGTACCCTGGGGTGAGGCAGCTGGGGAACAGCCACAGAGAGACACTGCCTAGGGCCCCCTCATTCTGGCGTAACAGGCAGCGCTGTAAGTACAGACTACTGAGCCCCCTGCCCCACTCCCCGCAGCACGGCCCCACCTACTGACCCCTCCAGCCCCTCCCCCGAAGCACAGGGCAGGGTCTCAGTCCAGCCCCTCTCTCCACTTCCTGCAGGGGCCGGGCCATGGCTAGTGCAGTCCCTGTCCTGGGCACACGCTGAGGCCAGGCTGAGGGAATGTGGCTGAGAGCCGACCTCAAGCCACAGGGTTCATCTGAGCCGGCTGCAGGCTCTGGGCGCCTGGTGCTGGGGAGGAGACCTGCTGCTAGTCACCCCTGTACTGTCCCCTCTAGAGGGTGCTGGCTCTGATCCAGCCTCAGGGCAGGAACTAGCTGGCTCAGAGGGGCAGGGGGCTGTGTGTGTTGGGGGCAGGGGCATGTGGCTGCACCCTCCCAGTCAGGGCTGATCCTGATGCCCCAGCTCTAGGGTGGGACCTGATATTGGCGGGGCTCAGAGATACATGGGGCGTGGCCTGTTATTGAGGGGTGGAGCCAGCACCCCCTAAAGGGGAAAGTTTAGCACCAAGCACCCAGAGACGGGGCTGCACCAGCCACAGCCTGGCCCCTGGGCCTCAAATAGCAGCTCCTGGAAATGCTGTAGGAAGTGGGGAGAGGGGCTGGAAAGAGACCCTGCCTGGTGCTTCCTCTGTGGCTGTTCCCCAGCTGCCCCACCCAAGAGCTGGCTGCATTACCAGCGTAAGCAGAGTCAGGATGAACTCTACCCTAACATCTGGTGGTGAATGGTGGCGAGCGAGGAAAAGAACTTCAGGGTCTGGTCTTGTTTTCATAGGCACACCCACCCCACCTAGCATGAGCCCTCAGGTGCCCAAATGGCCACTTTGGCTGTTGTGGGATCCCCAGTTTCTCTCTTATTGGGGCAGGAAGAATAAAGTGTTGTTATCCTGATTATGTGAATCAAGGCCAGTGAAACTGTTTTATGACAGAGGGTCTCACCATCAACTAAGTAGCACTCGCTAGACAAGGGACATGTGTTCCAAAACCCAGTGAATTAAGAGAAACTGAGGACAGGTATTTGTACTTGATAGTATGGGTCTATTTTGAGGGCATGAAATACCAGTTCCCTCTTTTCTTTTTCCTCCACTGTGAAATACCAGAGTTAATTTTGATTTCATAAAGGATCTAGTTACAGACTGCTATGCTGAATTCACTTTGGGCCAATGGTGCACCAGCGCTGGGGCTCCCTTACTCCAAGCTGAAATCACTAAAGTGCTAAGATTGCCAGCTGCTCAGATCACTGAGTGCTGTGTTGACTAGTGGGGGAGCTTGAAGATATATTGCTAAGCAGCTGGCCAAGCAGAGCAGTTTGTGGGACGGCAAGTGGAGCTGAGCAGTTTGCGGGCCAGTTGGAGAGGCCTGTGGGATGGTGAATCGAGTGGAGCAGATGCCTATGGGACGTGGAGCTAAGCAGCTGGCAGAGCAGAGCAGTTTGTGGGACGGCGAGTGGAGTGGAGCGGAGCCGAGCTGAGCGGAGCAGTTTGTGGGCTGCTTGGAGTGGCCCGCAGGATGGCGAGCAGAGCAGAGTGGAGCAGTTTGTGGGACAGCGGGAGCAGCTCACAGGATGGCTGGTGGAGTGGAGCGGCTCGTGGTGAAGGCTGCAGCAGAACCCCACGGAGAGGCGGGGCAGTCGGCCTTGGACTATGTAAGGTGCCCCCTAACACTCTGTGTGCCCCTTTTCCCCCCCACCCCGAATACAGGATGTAAGAGGATCCAACCTTTCCCCCCCGGAGCCCCACCCCCACAAAGCCCTCACTGCTCACACCTGGAGCAAGTGCTTGGGAGCAGCAAGGCATTGTGGGAGCCCTGTTTCCCAGCTGTGGTTGGCCTGGCTCTGAGCCCACAGTGGTTGACACCTCCGTGCTGGGGCGGGGCAGTGGCTGTGTCTCTCAGACAGCACTTCCTCCCGCTGCACCGAGAGTGGCCCCGGGGCCCCGGCTGCTGTCAGCAGAGAGGCAGGGCCGGGCGCGGGGGATGCAGCTCCCAGCCTCGGCCAGTTCAACCCAGTATGGAGCTAACTGGCCTCCTCCCTGTGCTGGGTGAGTGACACACCCAACCAGCTTCAGTCCCTGCGTTGGTTCCCCTCTTCCCCTCCGCTGTTCTCCCTTGGCACCTGCCTCTTTCCCTCTTTCCCTCTGCTCCCCTCCTTCAGCCCCTGCCTCATTCACTCTCTGCTGTTGGTCTCACTCTTCCGTTTGCTTTCTGTCTTTTTCCTCTGTCGCCCACTTTCATTCTTTCTCTCCATCTCTTGCTCCCACTCACACTCCTCCCCACAGCCCGGCCCGTTCACTCTTTTGTCTCTCTCTTCCTTCCACTCTCTTTCTGTCCCCCAAACCCTGACACATGTTGGTGAGGGCTCCAAAATGACTCAGCTTCCTGCAGGTCTTCGTGCCTTGAGCGTGGCTGATAAGACGCTGTGGCTCAGCTTGACCAGATTGTGTCCATCAAACAATAAATAACATGCAACATCTGCGCTCCTCCTCTTTCCCGTGTCATCCCCTCTGTGTCTGTTCTTTCTCTCCTAGTCACCTCCTGCTCTTCTCCTTCAGCCTGTCTCGTTCTCTCTCTCCCTCCATCAGCCTTCCGCACCTCGGACTCCTGGGTTCCAGAGAGATTAACAGGACCAGAGTCTGTTTCCAGCAGGTCCACTTTCACACAGGCAGACTCTGCATGGCACCCCTCACACCTGCCTGGGTCTCCCTCCTTGGGGCTTTTCCCTGGTCCCCAAAGGCAGCGGCCCCTTCCCAGAGCTCATGGGGGCTCGGTATCTCCTTTGAGCTCTAGCTCTGCAGCTGGTTATTCTCTGCTGGATGAGGCTGTGCCTCAGTTTCCCCATTGCCCTGCAGCACAGTGTCTGCTGCTGTGCAGGGAGCTGCAGCACAGAGCCTCAGCGTATTGTCTAATGCAGCCCAGACCCCGCCTGAGATCAAGCCCCCCGTTGTGCCAGGTGCTGCACAGACTCAGATCAAGGCCCCCCAAGTCTTGCCGGACACTGCTCACACCCCAGCTAAGATCAGCCCCCCCCCATTGTTCAGAGGGCCCCCTTGTGAATACACACAGTGTCTCGCCACAGGGGGTGTCCCTGCCACAGACCCCACAGCAGCTGCCTGGCCTGGTAGAATCTTCTATTCATTCTCCCCTTGATGTGATCACCCATCGCCCATGGGCAGCTCCCACCGACTCCCCTAGGTGGGAAGGATGTTCTTCATGAGCCGCTTCTCCCTGGGGCTCAATGTTTCCTTCCTCCTCCCAGCAACAGAACTGCGCAGTTTGGGACAGAAAGAGTCATGTCTTTCTAATTGAAACTGAGTTTAGCAAATGCAGTGAAAGCAAGAGACAGTGATAAAGGTTAAGAATGGTAGGATGTGTGTGTGTGTGTGTGTGTGTGTGTGTGTGTCCCTGCTGCCCCCTGTTGGAGGATATGTGTGTGTGTGTGTGTCCCTGCTGCCCCCTGTTGGAGGATATGTGTGTGTGTGTGTGTGTGTGTGTGTGTGTCCCTGCTGCCCCCTGTTGGAGGATATGGGAACTTCTCTCTGTGTGTGTATATGTGTGTGTGCCTGCTGCCCCCTAGTGGCGGGGATGGGCCACGGAATTGAAAAGAAGCCGTTACATGGACTATTTTCTCTCTCAGAACCAACAGTGGAAGAAGAGAAAAATTGAGTTCCACCAGCATTTCCAAGGAGATGTTAGTGACTGTTCCTAGGACAGCACAGACGGCTACCCAGGCCCTAGTGAATTTTGGATTTGCAACCCCTTCATTCCATGACCACAGCTCTAACCCCCTGAGCTACAGAGCCCGGCCCCAGGTAGTAGCATGAGGATAATGTGCTATTAAAGAGTCTGGTGGTGTTACTATAAAGTCTAGCTATATACCCGAATGCACTGTTGGCCTTTAACACTGTGGTTTGCCATCTTTTCATACCCCCATGGGTGCAGGCATTAGGAGAGAGACAAGGTGATATCTTTTACCGGACCAACTTGTGTGGGTGAAAGAGGCAAGCTTTCTAGCTGCAGAGAGCTCTGGGGAGCGTCCCTCTTAATACTGTGCTCTATTAACTACGTTAGAGGCCCAATTATTTCCTTTTCTGAGCTTTGCCTTTAGAAACTTTCATTTCTTCTGCAACTGCACGATAGTGTCAGATCCGGTCTCTTTACATCCTATTTCATCCTAGAGGCTAGAACCTGTGTTGTTTACACTGTTGACGCTTGCTAGTCACAACATTTTATATTTTTTCCCCTATTTGCCAAGGGGCAAAAATAAAAATACTCCTAAGAACCTTACTGTGAATCTGCTGCTCCAGCCCTAAGACGAGGTGTATTTGTCATTATCTGAAGCAAAACTAAAAGAATTTAAACTTATTTCAGAACCTTACCAAACCACACTGTTTAAGGCGCTAACTCAACTCTGCATCAGTGGTTTTCAACCTCCCCACTCCCTGCATTTGCGGACCTTTCTTAGCATATGTGCAACGTGCCTCATAGAATCATGGAATATCAGGGTTGGAAGGGACCTCAGGAGGTCATCTAGTCCAACCCTCTGCTCAAAGCAGGACCAAACCCAACTAAATCATCCCAGCCAGGGCTTTGTCAAGCCTGACCTTAAAAACCTCTAAGGAAGGAGATTCTACCACCTCCCTAGCGAACCCATTCCAGTGCTTCACCACCCTCCTAGGGAAAAAGTTTTTCCTAATATCCAACCTAGACCTCCCCCACTGCAACTTGAGACCATTGCTTCTTGTTCTGTCATCTGGTACCACTGAGAACAGTCTAGATCCATCCTCCTTGGAACCCCCTTTCAGGTAGTTGAAAGCAGCTATCAAATCCCCCCTCATTCTTCTCTTCTGCAGACTAAACAATCCCAGTTCCCTCGGCCTCTCCTCATAAATCATGTGCTTCAGCCCCCTAATCATTTTTGTTGCCCTCCGCTGGACTCTTTCCAATTTTTCCACATCCTTCTTGTAGTGTGGGGCCTCATGTAGCAGGTGAGCAGAATTCATCACCAAGTTTGGCCCAGGTACTGATGGGGAGGGTTACATGAATGCAGACCCCTAAAGAATTTCAAATGGAGGTGCGGACGCCTTTGGAAATGTTAGTTTATGGACCCTGAGGGATCTGCAGACCACAGATTGAAAACCACCACTTTACATAATGCATGTCCCATTCTTTAAGGAGTAAAGCAAGTTTAGTTTCGGTAAGCAAGTAACTACCGCAGATATTTTAAGTTTTCTCAACATTTATGTGTGTGTGTGGGGGGGTGTTCCCCAAACAACACAATTTTTCCAGATGTGGGCTATGGGCTGTAATCTTCCCACCTCTGATCTAGGCCCCACATCCAGTCCAAGGGGTCATGGCTTCAGGAAGGGAGTCGGGTCCAGTGGTGACAGCACTTCAGGAGCTGGAAATCAGGATCCTGGCCTGTCAAGACAACTTGGAGTCCCAGTATATCCCCACAACACCTCCCATTTTCTCTTCATTACATAGATATTACAGATTTTGGGGGGCAAAACTCTCACCCCTCTCATTAGCCCTTTGTCTCCTGGGGTCTTCTACTCCCTGCTCTGGCAACAGAGCACTTCAACATCCACACAGCTGCTCCTTCCCACCCCCATCCTCTGCTGCCCATTATGCAGTATAGCCACCCCTTCCTTATACTCAGCACTTTGGTTCCCCCGCTGACCTCTCCCCTCCACCGCTCCCCTTAGCTCCCCCTCCTCTCCCACTGCTGAGCATGGATCGCATGTCCAGAGCAGTGCACCATGGATCCGCTAGGCACCATAGGCCAAGCTGAAAGGATGCCAAGGGCCTCCCTGGGCTTCTGCCACGGACACCCAGGCTCAGGGGATACCCCATCTTCTCCACTGTCCTTTGGAGGAACCTCTTCCATGTGCCAGACCCCTGAGGGGGACCACACGTCCTTCAGGGTTGGCCACACAACCTCCCTGTCTCCTGGATTGAGCCTCTGCTCCCCAGCCCTCCATCTTCACCCCCTAAGCTCTGCCCAGTGAGGGCAGATGAGGGAGATGCCTGGTAGAGGCTTGTCCACCCTTGGAGGAGCAATGCACCTGAGTTGGGATTTGCAGGGACACTTGGCAGTCAAATGCCTTATAGCAGCCTTTCCCCTTTTCCCCTCCCACTGGGTAGCACTGTCAAGTAGAGAGGGGAAACTGAGGCACATGCCAGCATCGTGAAAATATTGCAAACAATTCTTCCCTTTGTCACAGCTGGAGACAGATATAAATCCAGACAGAACAGGGGGCAGGCCAAAAAGACGGCAACTGTTCAGCTTAGAAGAGAAATGACTGAGGCGGGAGGGGATATGATTGAGGTCTATAAAGTCATGAAGGGTGTGGAGAAGGTGAACTTGGAAGGGTTATTTAAAAGGGTGAGGGATTACCCAATGAAATGGACAGGCAAGAGGTTTGAAACAAACAGAAGGAAATACTTCTTCACCCAACGCACTGACAACCAGTGGAACTCACTGCTCGGGGATGCTGTGAAGGCCAAAGTAAAATTGGGTTCAAGATGGTCTGGGACTCAACCCTGTGCTTGGGGTGTCCTAAACCTCTGTCTGCCGGGAGCTGGGACTGGATGACAGGGGATGAATCGCAGGATAAATTGCCCTGTTCTGTTCCTTCCTTCTGAAGCATCCGTGACTGTCAGAGATAGGATAGCGGGTTAGATGGACCATTGGCCTGACCCAGTCTGGCCGTCATTACAGTCTAACAGCTGCTCTGAGCAACTGGCAGACCCGGGAAATGCCCTGATGCTTCTAACTAACTGTGATGGGCTGGACTAGCCCAGAGGCCCCCTGCTGGAGCCCTCAGGGTCCTGCCACACTCGCCACCGGTCAGGAGCAGGGGAGAGGTCCTCCAAGCAGGGTAGAGTGGCTGCAGGGGAAGCAGCCAATCAATGTCCAGCAGGGCCGTATAAAAAGGAGCTACAGAGACAGTGCAGCTCCTTGCTAGAGCTGGAGGTGCATGGATGGTGTGGCTGGGTGAGGGAACTGCAGGACGACGGACAGTCAAGTGCTCGTAGGGACTGGGGGAGCAAGGAAGAGCTCCTGGCTGCTGCTGGGCCTCAGCTTAGCTGAGCCCTGAGCTAAGGATAAGGCAGCGGTGAAGGCTGGGGCCTGGCGCAGTGGGTGTGCCCAAGCCCTCCTGAAGGCCACTGGGGAAGGGCCTACAACTGGACATCAGGAAACATCCAGAAGGGGACTGAACTGTCAGGAGACCCAGCTGAAAACTGGGACCAAAACAGACTAAGGGTATGTCTACACTACCCGCCGGATTCTGCCGTTGACTCCTGTACTCCACCGCGGAGAGAGGCGAAAGTGGAGTCGATAGGGGAGCGGCGGCGGTCGACCTTGTGCTGTGAGGATGTGAGGTAAGTTGACCAAAGACATTCTCATAGCTGAAGTTGCGTATCTTAGGTCGATTCCCCTCCCCCTCCCACGCCTTAGAGGAAGAGAGGGAGGGAAGGAAGCCTGGAGGGAGGAAGCCGTGGGGGGGTACGGCCCAAAGGCAGGGCTGGGACTGATTTAAAGACCATGGACCCACCCAACCAGTGGGGGCGCTCGCGAGAGGTGGGTGCTGACTCCATTACACTAACCCAGATGAAGATTTCTTTAGTGACCTGATGAGCTCCCTGTGGCTTGAAAGCCTGTGTCTCACCAACAGAAGTTGGTCCAATAACCGATATCACCTGCCCCACTATGTCTGTTTCAGCCGGGCCTAATGACTGGCCATGGATTGAAATAGAGCAGGTGGCCACAGGCCAGGGAAAGGGGTAGGACACCCTGAGGGGAGAGATCAATGGGATGGCAACTGACGGCATGGCTATTTTGGGGGTGATGGTGGGTTTAGCAAGGTGGAGATCAGCTAAAGGGAGTGAGAGCGCTGGGGAGAAGGGGCAGGTGTGGCGCTGTGAGGAAGAGACTTTAGGGAGGTGTAGCTTGGAGCAAATGGCCTGTCAGCCCATTTGAAAACTGTAGGAAGATCTCAGTATGTCCAGAGGACCCTGCTTTGCCTGCTTCTGGCTCTGGCTCGGGATGGTCAGCGTCCAGGATCACACAGACCTGCCGCTCCATACCGGCTATGCAGGTGTGTTTGTGGGGGTGACACCAATGCAGTAGCCATTGCTGTGTGTGTCTCTGAGCAGGAAGGAGACCCAGCGTTGGGTGTGTGTCAACCCCATAATCACATGGAGGGCAGGACACACAGACCCAGTGCATTGGGGCGGGGGCCAATAGCAACCCAGCCACTGCCCTGCCCTTGGAAACCGCAGGGCGCAGCAGCCCGGGGGAGCCAGCCGACGCAGGGAGCCTCACAGCCGCAGAGAAACAGCTGGCGCTGTTGCGGTTGCAGAGATGAGTAATAGGCCCACCCGCCCCCGCACTGCGCCATCACCACCTTGCAGCCCTGCCTCGAGGAGCTGAAGGGAAATACTGCCTCCACAGTGTGAACAGGGCTACGGGTGGTGAGATTTAATCCTTTGGTGCCCCTGCCACATCTTTGATCTGAGCATCTCACTGCAGTCTGCACCTGTGTCAATCCCCATGAGACAGAAGCGTGATCCCCAATTTATAAATGGGAAACTGAGGCACACAACTCAGTGGAGGGGGGAAAATTGAACCCAGGAGTCCCGCATCCCAGGTTCTTCCTTGTTTGACCACTGGATAAGCTACCTCTAGGCAACACAAGTCATAGGCAAGATTCAGTCATAGGAAAGCGGATGAGCTCTGTGTTGTGAGCAATCGAGCAAACTCACGAAGAGTGTTTGAGCTGGCAATTTGGGGAATGCATCAGATCTCTGAGTCCGGACTCCCCTGCTCGGCCTATGACCCTCCTGTGAACCCCATGCAGGCCAGGAGCAACGCAGACTGGCATAGCCTCTTGTGCCATTGTCCAATCCCACCTTGTATGGGAGAGACACATGGGTGACATCAGTGCTCGGAGGAGGATCTCTACAGCACCGCTGGGAGCAGGGCAGGGGAGCCTGTAGGGGGCGCTGTCCCTTCAGAGTCAGTACTGACCTCAATCCCTGAGTGTGGCTCTAGGAGGCGCTGTGCTGTAGGGAGCAGGCCAGGGGCTCAGGAGGGGGTGTTCTCACTCTGCAGTCAGCGGTGACCCCAATTCCCCAGCATGGCACTAGGGGGCGCTGTGCTGTCTGGTTTAAAATGAAACACTCCTTCGTTCACCGCTCGTGGTCATCACAGATCCCTTGGCATTTTCACAACTCGTTTTGCCTCCCTCAAATTGCAGCCTCAATTGAACCCAGGTTTCTCCAGCCCCCTGTGATGCTCTGTACCTCAGGGGAACACCCTGCACCCCCATGTTCATCCATGTAAAATGATTCTGTGGTATCCAATGAAAAGTTTGTCATGTCAGGTGTCTTCGGAAGGCTCATGATGCTCTGGGTATTGTTGTTATAGTGATGTTATAGGTTGTAATTTCATGTATATAGTTTTGAGGCTGAACAACCCCCTTCCTTTGGGCCCTTTGGGACTATAATCAGGTAACGCTCACCTGACCCTGAAGTGGCAGGAGGGGGCGGGGGGCAAAGCCAAGAGGGAAGAAAGGACATGATAAAAGGGAGAGACGTTTGCCCTGCTCTTCCTCTCCCTTCCACCTCCATCTACAGACATCACCGCCAAGCGACTGAAGCGCTGATCAAAGGGGAGAGCCTGGCTGAAGGGCAGCCAGCCAGCCTGTGGTGAGACGCATCTAAGTTTGTAAGGGCACTGAAAGTGTTAAGACCAGCTTAGAATGCGTTTTGCTTTTATTTCATTTGACCAAATCCGACTTCTTATGTTTTGACTAATAATCACTTAAAATCTATCTTTGTAGTTAATAAATCTGTTTGTTTATTCTACCTGAAGCAGTGCGTTTGGTTTGAAGCGTGTCAGAGACTCCCCTTGGGATAACAAGCCCGGTATATATCAATTTCTTTCTTAAATTGACGAACGCATATAAGCTTGCAGCGTCCATAGGGCATAACTGGAAACTGTAGATTGGAGGTTCCTATGGTTGTGTCTGGGACCGGAGATATTGGCTAGTGTCATTCAGTTGCACAAGCCAAGGAGCAGCTGACATGCCAGAGGCTGTGCGTGAACAGCCCAGGAGTGGGGGTTCTCACAGCAGAGCAGGGTAAGGCTGGCTCCCAGAGTCAAGGACTGGAGTGACCAAGCAGATCACTGGTCTAGATAACACCAGGGGAATGTCACATCCCCATCTCTCGAACAGCTCTTCCAGGCACCTCTTCAAGAGCTGCCATGTTCCACCCTAGAAGTGGCTGCATTTTGGTACTGGGGGCGAGATCCCCTTCCGCAGTACTTGCCCTGATGCTGCTAAACTGCTGTCAAACCATCCCCCAGAAGTGGCTGCATTTCAGCCCTGGGTGAAGATCCCTTTGGAGGGGTAGCACTAACTGTGTTTAAGAGTGGTCAGTGCTCACCTCACTCACCCCCAGTGGCTGCATTTCAGTGGTTTCTTAATGTTTCCCAGTATTGGATGCTCTTTTGATGCTGGGGATGTTGCATAGATGTCTTGCTCACACGCTGTCCTCCATCCGTGTGTGTGTCCCTCCCTTCTGCCCCCTACTGGAGGGGATGAGATGTGTGTGTGTGTCGAGGCCACTCCCCTATCTAACCCCTTAATAAAAATCAATTTGATTTCATTTTGTTTAAAGGATTTTTGAAAACACCGACCCAGAACTCCAAGGCAAAGGAACAAAAGTAATAATATCCAGGGGGGTCCCATTGTAAGAGAAGGTTCCCACAACAAAAGGGTGCAATGTGCATTGGAACAGACATGGGGTAGGGGCCGCTCTGGACTATTTCACATAGTTCTGCAACCGCTTCTCTTTGACAGATTAAAACCCAAACGCCCTCCTCTAACCCGTATGCTGAAAATAACCCAAGTGTTAGGAATTATGACTCTTCCCCACTCTAATCTACTCCCTTCACAGATCCTGGATCCCAGTCCCATCCCCTGCTCGAACCCACTAACCCCACTCCCATTCCTGAGCTGGGATAGAACCCAGGAGTCCTGGCTGCCAGCCCTCCCGCCCCCCGCATTCAAAGTACACCAGGAAGAAGTTTGTGGCCGTTAGCAGGGTTTGCAGGGAAGGAAAGGTTGGGGGGATGGGGTGTTATGTGAGGTGTTCTCAGCATGGGGTAGGATGGGGAGGGGTGGTGGCAGAGGCCGTGATCAGTACGGGATTTCGCTGTACACCACAGCCTCCGAGATGTACTTTCCTCCTCTCTGCTGGGCCCCGGCGCTAGAGGGAGTCAGCATGGAATAGACAGGATTGCTCACCTAGGACAGAAAAGACAGGGGCTCGTGTCAGCTAGGGGGGCTGTGCTGCAGGGAGCACGCTGGGAGGCTCAGGAGGGGGCACTCTCTGCTCAGAGCAGACTACAATCCCCCAGTGGGACACTAGGGGGTGCTCTGCTGCAGGCCGTTGGATGGGGAGTTGTAGTAGGGGATGTCTCCCTGTGCAGTTTGTGCTGACCCCAATGCCTCAGTGTGGCAGTAGGGGGCACTGTGCTGTGGGGGGCAGGATGGGAGGCTCAGAAGGGGGGGCTCTCCCCTTGGAGTCTCTGCTGACCCCTATGCAATGACAGAGGGAGCTGTGTTGCAAGGATCAGGGTGGAGACACAATAGAGGGCGCTCTCCCCATGCAGTCGTTGCTGACCCCAATGCCCCAGGATGGCACTGGGGGTTTCTGTGATGCAGGGAGCGGGATGTGGGGCTCCGAAGGTGGTGCGCGCTCTCCTGATCTTACCAAGGAGTTGCACTCTACCCTGGCATCTGCATCCTCTTCTCTCTTGCCTCTTTCCTGTGGGTTTCGACCCACTCTGGGCTTCCCTCCAGGGTCATTGGGCGGCGCTGGGTGGTTATGGGTCACTGGCTGTACCTGCCCATCATGGATCCGTTGCTGCAGAACTAACCACACAAGAAATCATTCCCTGTGGCCTGGTCTCCCAGGAGATCCCAGGGGGTGAATATCTTCTCTTTTCTGTGGTTCCCATCTTTAATCAGTAGGTGGCAACCTCACATTAGAGTTACCCATAAGGAAGTCAGAGTGTGGTAGTCAGAAATTCCCCTCTTAAAGGGGAAGTGCCCCAGAGACCCCACCCCAGGGTTCCAGACCCCATGTCTTCCACCAGTGGGGTATGCATCTCTGTCACCTATGGTGGCACCTGGAAGTGTTACTCACCTGTGCCAGTGCTGGAGGGTCTGTTGACATAAAGTGGGCTGAAAGAAGGAGAACCAAACATCAGTGGTAGAGCAGGGTCTGCTGAGCTGGGTTGGGGTTCTGATCCCAGGGCAGGAAGATTTAAGGTTACTGGGGTAATGGCACTGGGGAGAGAGGAGGTGGCTGCGGTGGTTGGGTCAAGGTTACTGTAGTTTCTGTTTTTTTCAATCATCCATTCCCATTGATTCATCTTTGTTTCTCATTCATCTCTTTGCAAACTCGGTCATTTTCTCCTTCTTTCTTTCCTTTATTCTGTCTGTCTCTCTCAATTATTTCCTCTTTTTCTTTCATTCATTCTTTCGCATAATCACTTTTCTGCTCTCTTTAGTTCCCTCTGTCACACACCCCTTCCTTCTGTCTCCCAATCATCTCTTCTACTTCCTTCCTTCATTGATTCATGCACTCTCCTTTAGTCTCGTTCTTTCGTTCTGTCTCCCATTCATCCTCTCTCTCATTCATCTCCTCTCAAACTCATTCATTCATTCCATGTTCTCTCTTTCATTTGTAGGTTTGGGAGCATTAGATCTTCCTTGGTCAACATCGGCATAGGTCAACTTTGCCGTACACACACAAACGGATTTAAAAAGTATTTCCATTGATGATGATCAAAATTTACAAATAGGCAAAGTAAGAACAATGCTGCCTATTTAGTTTGCTTTAAGGATATTTACTTTGCCTATTTTGACATGGGAGATCGGCAGTTTGTTTTAGTGGATGTCTCCTGTCCTTAAAGAATTAGAGTGTCTTCCTCAGAATTTCCTGCGACTTTGACAATTTGAAGAGGAAAAATTGGGGGGGGGGGCGCTTAAAATAACCATTGATATTATTCATTTAAATTACAGCAAAACAAAAAATGAATTCTGCCAAGCCTAGTCATTCTCAACACAGGTCCTACGAGCTTGGCCTAGGGGAGAAGATGCCCCATCCTAGTACATGGCAGTGTTGCAGCAAATATTACATGACATAGATTAGAAGTTGGGGCCCTAGGAAATTTACCAGATTAGATGCCGGGCTGGGGTGGCCGTTCCCCTTGCCCATTGCTTACAATGAATTTCTTATGGGATGGGACAGTCTGTTGGGGTGGGTGGGCATGAATAGCCTGTGATAAATATAAATGGAAGGGTAACAACCTTTATGGATGCAGTAACATAAAATCTCTCCTGGCCAGAAGTACAGTCAGAGGTACAGAATTATTTTTAAGAAGCTGAAATAACCTGGTTGGCACCTGATGAAAAGGACCAATAAGGAAAGATGCTACTTTCAAATATGGGGAGGGGGGAGGTTTTGTTTGTGATCTCTTTGTTCCCTCTGGATAGAGAGAGAGAGACCAAGCAGGGAAGCCATCTTTTGAAAAGATACCTTGAAACGATACATCTAAAATGACATAATTGCAAGTAAGGGCAAGGAAATGCATTAGATTATCTTTTGTTTTAGCTTGTGAATTTTTCCTATGATAAGATGGAGGTTTATTTCTGTTTTTGTAACTTTGAAGTTGAGACTAGAGGGGAAACCTCTTTGTTTTAATTTTCTTTATTATCCTGTAAAATTACCTTTTATTTTGATTTTACAGAGGTGCTTCCTTTACTTTTTTCTTTATTATAAAGTTCTTCTTTTAAGAACCTGATTGATTTTAGTGTCCTAGACATAAAGGGTCTGGTCTGTACTTTTATTAAAGGCAATTGGTTGGTATATTATTCTCAAACCTCCCCAGGAAAGGGGATGAAGGGGCTTGGGCGGATATTTTGGGGAAACAGGGACTCTAAGTGGTCCTTTTCCTGAATCTTTGTCTAAATCACTTGGTGGTGGCAGCAATACTGTCCAAGGACAAAGGAAGGAATTTGTGCCTTGGGGAATTTTTTAACCTAAGCTGGTAAAAATAAGCTTAGGGGGTCCTTCATGCGGGTCCCCACATCTGTACCCCAGATTTCAGAGTGGGGAGGGAACCCGGACAAGCCCCGTGAGGGATGGACAGAGCCAGTCCCTGAGGGGTGGGGGTGTATCGGCCTCTGGAATTGAGGCAACTTACTGTGTCTCTGCCGTGATACCACCTGTGAAGAGAAGGGGAAACAGAGCCATTAAACAGGAGCCTGCATGGTATTGTGGGGCCTTGGCCGAAAGCAAAGGTCTCAGGATTGCCATGCTCAGTGGGAGGTGTTTGAACAGGGAACCACTTTAGAGCGATGTAGGATATTGTGCACTGAGCCTGTGGGGGGAGAAACCCACCACCTGAGACGGGGATATCCCTGCTCTACAGATCAGACAAGGCTGCAAGGCTGGCTGTTGGGATGAGACATACCGAAGAGAACAGAGAAGTACCGCGTTCCCAAGTACTGGCTCTCGATTGCATCTCATGGGGTCTTTTCACTTGTCACCTTCTGTTTCCAAATCCCGATTCCTGATTCTCTCTGCATCTTTACCTCTAGCCCCATGAAATAACCTTCAGTTCAGTGTCCCTGGAGACACAACCAAGCACCTCATGTGGAGGAGAACGGTGCTCTAAGGTGAAGCCAGTGAACCAGATAAACCTGAGCTGCCTGGAAGCTGAGGGACCGAGCAGGCGTGTGTGACCGAATTGGGGGCCAGTCTGCTTTCAGAGGAGCAGGGCTCAGATCTGGTGGACAGGGAGCATATCCCCTGGTGGGTGCCCACAGGGCTCCCTTCTGCTGATTGACTCTGAAAAGTGCCCCCCTCCCAAGAGTGCAGAAGGGGGAATCTGATACTGTTTTCCTCTGTCACATGCTTCTGAACTAGGTAACATCCAGGGATTATAACTAATAAAGGCCTGTTGGATCCCCCCCAAATCCCACCCCAAAATGCAGGTGCTGGCAGCAATTCAAGGCTCCTAAGTGAGAGACCCAGCTTCCACCCCTCCTCCCGGTCTGCCCTCCCCAGTACCTTTCCTCCTCCGGCAGAGGCAGATGAGGAGAAGCAGCAGGGGGAGCAGAGCTGCGGCCCCGATGCCTCCGGCCACCAGGTAGATCCACAGAGGCCAGACTGGGAATGAGAAGGGGACGGGTGAGCCGCCAGCAAATGAGGGGTATTTTGCACCCACTGCTAGAAGAGAGGAGCTGCCCTTGGCTGCAGTGCTGCCCTCCGTGGCTCAGACACAGGAGCCGCACCCCATGGGTCATAAATTCTGCCAGAGAGTCTTTCATGAGACAGGCTCTGTCCCTGCCCCCTCCATCCTTTATGCTCTATCTCCCAGGGGTGATGCCTGGCTCTGATTTCTCCCCCAGCAAGCAGCTTGCCCAGTGCTTTGAGGGTATGTCCCCACTGAGTTGTGAACATGGATGTGCGGGATCCAGACTGGTGGAGCTGGTTTTTCTCAGTCCATGCTGGGATTGCAATGGCTGCACCCAGGTTTCTGCGACATGCTAACGCATCCACATTGCACCACACAGACCTTCTGAGCCAGGTCTGGGGCTTGAGCTGTGTCCACACTAGCAATGGATGGGCTTGAATCCGCATCACAGCAGGACTTGGGCTCTGACCCACCCCCACAGCAGGGTCCCAGGACCCAGCTCCTGAGTGCTTGCTGACCCAAGTCAGACTGATTTATGTGTGGATGAGTGAGAGCCGGGCATGGTGTGAAGAGTAGACATACCCTGAATGGAGCCTGGGGAAGCCTTTGCTGTCACGGTGACATTCACAGCCCAGCTCCTGGGGGAAGGGATCCACCTCCCTCTAATATTCTTCTCGTACCCACAGGTGAATTCCCCAGTGCTCTCGGGACCGGCCCATGGGATGCTGAGCACAGAGACATTTATAGAGCCGGTGTCGGGCTCCATGGTGCTGATCTCTGACCCCACGTCCCCAGGGATGAGATCGGCTCCATCCTTGTAGAAGTGAAACCTCCGCTTGCTGGCGTCCTCAGGAGCCATGCAGGTGATGAGCAGGGGGAGCCCTTCGCTCACCGCTCCGGACGGGGGATCCACGCTCAGCACTGGCTGGGAAGGGTGATCTGAGAGGGGCAGAATAGGGGAGGGGTCAGCAGAGAAAGGACCTTCCTGAATGCTTAGTGTCAGGAAGGGGCGGCTGTACTATATAATAGGCACTAGCTGCAGCAGAGTGTGAGGGGTGGGGAAGGGGTGGCTATACTGTATAATGGGCACTAGGGGGCAGCAGAGGGTGGGGTGGGGTAGGGGCGCCTGTACTGTATAATGGGCACTCGGGGCAGCAGAGGGGGTGGGGAAGTGGCGGCTGTACTGTATAATGGGCAATAGGGGGCAGCAGAGGGTGGGGGTGGGGGAGGGGCGGCTGTACTGTATAATGGGCACTAGGGGGCAGCAGAGGGTGGGGGGGGGGAAGGGGCCGCTATACTGTATAATGGGCACCAGGGGGCAGCAGAGGGTGGGGTGGGGAAGGGGCGGCTGTTCTGTATAATGGGCACTAGGGGCAGCAGAGGGTGGGGGGAGAAGGGGCGGCTGTTCTGTATAATGGGCACTTGGGGGCAGCACAGGGTGGGGGTGGGGAAGGGCAGAGGAAGAAGAGCTTTGATGGGGGGCATCGCTCTCCCCCCCAGCCCCACTGCTCCTCTGGCTCTCTAGCACCACCTGAAATGTGGGGAGAGACCCCGGCCGGAGCATCCCAGGGGTCGTCGCCTCACCTGACACTGGTACAGTGATGCTGTTACTGTTCTCGGATACAATCTCCTGCCCGGCCTCCCATCTCCAGTACTGACAGGTGTAGGAGCCGTCATTCCCCATCTGCGCTGTGAGGTCCATCCAGGGCCCCCCGCTGGCAGTTGGCAGCTCTTCAGGGGTCTGATCCCCTCTGTGCTGGTGGAACCTGAACCCCACCACCTCCTCGCCATGGGGTGCTGAGCAGTTGAGGGTGACCTTCTCCACGGGCAGGTACACAGGGAGCTTGGGGTGCAGAGAGAGTTTGGGGACCAGAGGAGGTGCTGCAATAGAGAGAAAGGGGTCAGTACAGAGGGGCTACCCCCAGAGTCAAGAGAAGTCGATACGGGGAGTCCAGTGATCCCCCAGCCTGTGAAATACCCCACAGCAAAAACCCCACAGGGCAGATGCCAGTCCCCAGTTTGAGCAGAGTGGCATCTTGGAACTGGCAGAGCTGTGGGGGAACGGCTACAGCACCTAACCGAATAAGCACCTCAAAATACAACAGGGGAAATTCCTGGCGAGACTTTCGAGTGATTTAGAATCAGAAGTGCTGAACTTTGAGCTGCTCAACTTGGAGCAAATGAGCCTGGACCAACCCACAGTTGGCAAAGACGAGGATATGACACCAGAAGGACCTGGTGGTCTCCATAAATTTTCCTTCTCAAGAAAAATAATGGTGACACTCCTGGATAACTGAGGACGAGACACAGGTAATAACCTGTGGCGCTAAAGAGTGAGAAATGTGTTGAATGGTATAAATCACGGCTGTGGTTTGGTAGTTTAATACTAATCGTTCATGATGATGGATGTTGAATGGTCTATTTCATCGTGTGTCCTCCACGACAATCATAGGTTTCCCCAGTGCTGGGCACATGCTATGGCCCAGTCTGCAGATCTTCCCCCAGGAGCCAGCAGACCAAGAGATGTTCCCTAGTTTGTGTTTGCTGCAGTCACATGTGTCTGGGTCAGTGGACTAGCCCCACTTCCACAGATTCACTTTGGAGTTGCCAACTTTTGTTCGGAGATGATTTAAAGATCTCCAGGTCGACAAATCTTCACTCCTCTGGGGAGGCATTCAGCAAATCGCTCTACATTTTGACAACCTTGGTGAGTATTTCAAGTCATGTGTGCCATGTTTCGAGTTGTGTGGCCATGGCTTTTTTTAAGCAATTCCATTACACCTAGGAAGCCACCACTGGCCATGTATTGGGTGTCTGGGATGGCAAACACCTGCACATCACGGCCCATGTCAGACTGTCTCAATCTGCAAATCCTGCTGAACACCTACCACTGCAATATGTGGAATGGGAAAAATAAGGGCTGTTTTATTAGTTTAATCTTCATAGCTCATGACGATGTATGCTGACTGGTAAAAGAATCATGGAGTTATGCTGATGTAATGCCAATGATTTGTAACAGAGAAGAATGAGAACAACTTATGAACATTTGGGTAAATGTATAACTGGAGACACAGGATGACAGACATAGAAGAACAAATTAATGTCTAAAAAGGAAGTGACCGAGGGCCCAAAGTGGAGAACACTGGTCCAGAGACTGAGACAAATTTGGAAACTTGGGCCCCTACCTGTTCAGTCTGATCGGTCTTATAGTTTTTCACACATGTATGATCAGAATGGACAAGTGTCAATGATTCAATCAGAAAATGTATAAATAAACATAAAAAAAAATAGATTAAGCCAATATTGGGTGGGATCCTGTCTCAGTTTCCCACCTCACAGTGGTCAGTGGGATTCAACAGGTGACCATGAAGACTCTGGAGCCCATGGAAGGAGTAGGGCCTCTCCAGAACACACACCAAGGCCAAAGGGGTACTGCAGACAGGGCCGGACTCACCACTCACGGTGATGAAGACAGAATCACTCTTCCCTGACAGGATCGCTTGCCCAGATCGGGTTATCCAATAGGCACAGGAGTACGCCCCAGCATTCCCAGTCATAGCTATACGCTCCAGCCAAGGCCCCTCATCCAGCTCGGAGATCTGCTCCCTTCTTTGATGGTAGAATCTGTATCCCCTCACCTGCTCGCTGCCAGGAACTAAGCAGGTGAGCTTGACATGTTCCCCCTGAAAATAGATGTGTTTTGGGGGGTCCAGAATGATTTGGGGGGCTGGTGGGGGGAGTGGGACACCTGGAGAGAATGAAGAGCACAGAAAACAAGGAGAGAAATGGAAGGGCTCTGAATGAAGAGCCCTGGCTGATTGTGTAAATAAAATGGGGAGCTGTCACATACCCCTTGGAGAAGCTACACCCCCACTTCCACCCTTTGACAGAGAATCCCTTCATACCTCCCATTCCCTGGTAGCCACACTCTGCGCCCCAACAGCGAAGAGCAAATCAGAGCATTACTCAGCGCCAAACCTGGCCAGAAATGTAAGGATGAGTCATGTGGAGAAAGATTCCCCAAAGCCTGACTGTTCAGCCCCCTGAGATGGCTGATGTGTCCAAAGGTAGATGACACTCAAGTTCATTTGCTACCACACCATATTTCCCTCCCTGGTCACTAACGTTCCTTCCCCACCCAGTGATGTTTTCTTTGAGGAGCATCAGTTCTGGGTTCACCCACTTTTCATTTACTGATTTTTTTCCATTTTCTTGCCCATTTCAGGGAAGGTTGATTGGTCTTTAAAGACCATCAGGTGATGCTCCTGGAATCAGGCAGGTGTGAGCCTAGAGCTAACCCAACAGGCCATCCGGTGCTCGGTCTCTGTGGAGACAATGAATTTAGTAATTCCTGTGAGTCTCCCAGCAGCAGGACTGGGAACTGCAGGGAGATGCCTCTACGGACACCGATTTGGACCTGCAAGGCCAGGTTTGGACTGGCAGATCGCAAGAAATTTGCCGGCAAGGCCAAGAGGTGGGATTTCAGCAGCACCACAGCTCTCCCTTGCTGAGGAGAGCATCACAGGGACTTAGTTGCTAACACGACCTCCCTTGACAAAACAGCTCTCCTGGACAGGAGCTCTCTGATTGCCCAGAGCAATCACATTACAATGGCTGAGCATTTTAACCACTCTCTTGTGTGATTCTGTTCCCACCTTCCTTCGGAGGTTCAGCTGAAGATGGAGACCAACTGACCACTGTGAAGGTAAAGAATCCCCCATCCAAAGTGGAGTCTGCAGTCTGGCCCAGATACCAACCCCCCAATATCAGACAGGATTCATCAGCTCTACAGACAGATTGCTCAGTCCATCACAGACGTACCGGTTGGTAGCCCACAGCCTCTCCGTTCTGCAGGCCAGATGTCTGAACAGCCATCGCCTGACCCAAGAGGTGTAGATGGAAACATGACTCACCAGTCAGATGGATTGAGAGGGGGGCACTCGGCAGTGACTGGATCATTCTCCCTGAGACACTGATCTCATAGCTGCAGGTGTAAGTGCTGGTAGCGTCCAAATCAGACTGATGGAGCTGGAGACGGGCACCCGGCTGTGAGACAATGACATTCCCCTGCCTCAGGAACTGGTACCTTGTAGCCACGTGTCCCAAAGGGGCCGAGCATAGGATGGTAACAGGGCTTTTCCCCGGGGGATCAGATATCACAGAGATGGATGGAGCAACAGGGAAATCTGTGAAGAGCAACAATCAGAGAGAAGAGGGGGTGTTAATGTACCGAGAGTGTGGAAACAGCAGAGCAATTGGTGATGAGGAAGTGGGGTGTAAAGATCAAATCAAGGCATGGGCTGGGAGCTAGGATTCCTGGGTTCTATCCTCAGCTCTGAGAGGGGAGTGAATTTCAGTTCTTGAAAACCTGACACAAGTAGAAGGAGAACCAGGTAGTGAAACTGAGCTGATTCCCTTGACAGCAGCTAGATTGCTGGTTGTGTCTGAGCCCCTGGGGGGTCGGGGGGGGGAAGAAATGCCATCGACCCCAGCTCAGCCAGCCCTAGGAAACAGACGCACCAGTCCCTAGGGCCAAGCAGGGATGTCTGCGCTCTGAGATGGTCTCCCACCCAGACTTTGCTCCCCAGGACAGGCAGGTGTGTGCTTTTGGGATCCCCATCACAGCTGTGAGTCCCAGCTGAGCACCCCTGTTCTGGGCAAGGAGTGCACCCTGCACCCTGATTTTATCGCTGAAGTGATATTTCCCTCCTGGGAGCCGAGCACCGGAGAGTAACACGCTCCCCGGGGAGATAGAGAGAATGCTTAGGGGCTAGAGAGAGCGTGAGGGCTGGCTGCTCCCTGCACCCCCAGGGGCTGTGAGAAAGCGTCCTAGGAGATGCTCATTCAAACCGGGCTCCTTTAGGGCCTGATGAGGTGAAAAGGAAGAAGCCCCTGGCTTGCACTCCAGAGGCTGTGCTCACGCAACGTGGCCGGCGCAGTGCTTGTAGTGAGACCACACGGACAAAACATCAAAGTAAATAGCCTGAAATTGATCTCGTCATCATTGTTCTTACTTTGCCTAGTGGTAAATTTCAGTTATGAAGGTTGGAAATATTTCTCTGATGTGTTGTGTGTGGGCAGTGAAATTGGTGTTTACCGATTAAAATCGAACGCAGTCTCCCTGGATTCTCCATCACTGGCCATTTTTAAAACAAGGGTGGGTGTTTCCCTAGAAGATCTGTTCTAGTTCAAACAGGAATTACTCTGGGGATGTCCGATGGAGATGGGACTAGGGGATCACAGGGGCCCTTTCTGGTTTGAGAATCTGTGAAATGGTTCTGGTTTGTTTGTGGGGGTTCATTTTTTTTTGGGGTAGGTGGAGTGAAGACAACGGGACCATCCATCAAGGGTAGGAGACCCTGGGGGTTGAAGTGAGCAGGCTGGTGACCCTCCCCACATATGAGGGGTTGGGGTCTCACGTGTGATGGAGATGGGGACAGGAATCCCCTATTAGACAGCAGGAGAAAGGGGACTCACCCATCACTGGTACCGGGACGAGCTGGCTGCGTGCAGAGTAGATGGGCCGGCCGTCTCTCACTGCCCAGTACTCACAGCTGTACGCCCCGGACTTCCCCGTCTCAGCCGTCAGGACCAGCCAGGGCCCCCCAGGCAGGCCGGTGGTTTCTGTGAAGACCCGATCCCCGCGGTGATTGTAGAACTGGTAGCTGGTCACCGCCTGCCCGCTAGAGGCTGAGCATCTGAGGGTGAGACGCTCCCCCGGGAAATACACAGGGTGATGGGGGTCCACGATGATGGTGGGGGCTTGCAGGGGGGCTGAGGAAGGGCAGAGAGATTCAGGAGATGTTATACTCCCTCAGCCAAGTGCTGCCTCCCTATTTCTGTCCCCCTTGGCGGTAGCTGGCAGCCCCTCGCAGCTCTCCGTTCCTCCCACACAACAAGACAC
This sequence comes from Mauremys reevesii, assembly GCF_016161935.1. NCBI lineage: Eukaryota > Metazoa > Chordata > Testudines > Geoemydidae > Mauremys > Mauremys reevesii. The sequence continues at coordinate 5,391,478 of NC_052635.1, forward strand.
CTGGTGTCTGCACCCCACAGGCCCCCAAGCTCTGGCTGCATCTCTCGTGGCTTCACCCCTGCCCATGTGCTCCATGGGAAGGGGAAGGAGCCCCCGTCACCTCTGGGGGGTTCTGGTTCCCACCTGGCCACGCCATACGTCACGGGCTCTGCAGGGCATGGAGCAGCTCAGTCAGAACTGTGGGGGTGCTGAGACCGGATGGACGAGGGAAGTGGGAGTGGGGGTGGGAAGATGAGAGGAGATGGCAGCTAGGGAGAGAGACGTCCCGCCACAGAAGCCCCCCGGATCAAATCCCAACCCACCTCCTGGCTTGCAGCCAGCGCTGCTGAGATTTCACTCTGCGTCTGGCCCTGAGGCCACGGTTAGAGTCTGTTTCTGGGGTGCTCCATTTCAAGCAGCTTACAGGGGTCTGGTTCTAAGCAGGGGGGTGGCTCCCCCATCAGAGAATCTAGACCCTATAAGGCCTCCAGGGGACCTCAGAAAATTGAGCCCCCCAGAAATCTCCAGTCACTTTGGGAAGTCTTGCCTGGGGCCCTTGGCAGGTCCTGAATCTGGGAGCTGAGTGGAGCATAAAGAGAGTGAGACACATTCAGAGGTGGAGTGGGAAAGTCTCTGCACACAATGCCTGGAAGGGGGTGGTATCTACACACAGTGCCTGCAACCTCACACTGAGAAGCCAGGCAGAGAAGCGAATACTGGAATCAGTGTCCCCTGTCTGGTCCCATTCCCCATCCCATTGACCAGCCAGTTCCTCTGGGGCAGGATCAGAGCTGGCAGCCCCTAGAGGTGAAAGGCCCCATGTCCCATTCTCTGACCCAACCAGCCAGACCCCTTGCCATGGGGCCAGACTGGAACTTGAAGTCTGCCCCATGGGGTGACCCCCTAACATGGAGGGGACCCACCTGGACAGACAGCTGGGACATGTGTGTGGATTGAGTTCCTCCTTACCTGCAGGTGACACCAGCCGGGGAAAGATCTGGAGAGAAGCTGAAGGAGAGAAGAGATGAGATGGGGACTGAGAGCTGTGGAAACGGCACAAGCAGGAACAGGTCTGGGGAACAGGTAAAGTAATTTAGGGAGACGTGAGCCCAGGTGGACGAGGCTCAACATCTATTTCCCTAGGGCAGAGCGACAGGCAGTAGGTGGAAGGAAATGACTGTCGGGGAAAGACCAGGAGCTCGATACTCGAGTAAAGCCCTAGGAAAGAAGCCACCTGGTGACTGAGATTCTATTTGCAGAAGCCCGAGGCTCAGGGTTCATGGTCCCTGCATAGAAAGGCCCCGTTAGCCGACCCCACACAGCAGGGAAATGCCGGACGCCCCCTCAACTGCCGCTGAATGGAGGCTGGGGGACAAGAGGCCCCGAGGTGCTGGAGGAGGAAGGAGAAGGTGAGACGCATGCAGAGAAGGGGGGGAAGGAGACACAGGCTGAAGGAGGAGTGCAGGGTCGCTCACCCAGGAGATGGAGGAGCTCCATGCTGGGTGTAACAGGATGCTGCTGCTGGGTGAATCTGCTCCTGCGATGGGCTACCTAAATAGCAACTGAGCTCTTAGAAATATCTGTGACCGTCCGTCCCATGGGGCGAGACACTTCCCCAATGTCTGCACATCCGAGAGAGGAACCAGCTCCTGGGATGGGCCAGCCGGTGTCTGAAAGGAGCCCGGAAGTGTGGTGATGATGCAGCCTCAAGACCTGCTGATCACTGGAGAACACTGGTGTCCGGGATGGAGAAACCTGACAGATTAATGGGGGAGATGGAATGAAAGAGTGAGAGAGCAAAATGGGGAACTAGACAGAGGCAAAGAGATGAAGAGACAGGCTGCTTTGCAAATAGAGGAAGTGAAAGAGAGCAGGAGTGAACTGATCAGTGACATGGAGCAAGAGTGAGAAAAGGAAAGGGTGAATGAGACACTGACAAAAGGATGAGTGAAGAGGGAGAAGAAGAGACAGTGTCTGAAGAAGAGGAGTGATGCAGATGGAGAGAGTGAAAGAGAAAGAGACAGCAGGAGAAGTGCAGAAGGAGGTCTCTGACTGAGAACAAGGCGGACAGTCAGAAACAGAAAGATTGAATGAGAGACAGCGAGAAGGAGGAGTGGAGAGGGCGACTGTGAGAGAAGGAGGGGAGGGAGAGGGGGAATGAAAGTCAGACACACGGAGTGAATCTGTGAATGAGGGAGAGAGATGGAGGAGTGGGGAGGATGAAGGAGAGGGTGGCAGAGTGAGGCAGAGAAAGGGGGAGACGGAGGGAAGGCGTGAATGAGGCAGGCACGTAAGGAGGGGTGCAGGGTGAGTCATTCACCTGGCACAGGGAGACATGTTTAGCTCCATTCTGGGGGGACCAGTCTGAGCCTGTAAGCTGCACCCCCAACCTCCATCTCCTGCGAGCCGCCTGCTCCCCTCTGATCACAGCTGGAGGAAGTGCTGCCTAAGGGACGCAGCCACCTCCCTGCCCCACCATCGAGGCACCACACGCTGTGGGCTGACCACAGCCAGGTCGGGGGGCTCCCAGCTCCCAGCCACGCTGCAGGGCCTGGTCTGACAATAGCAGAGGGGTCAGCTACAGGGTAACCAGGTAACGGCTCCTCACTCCATCCATTACCCTGGCCAGGTACAGCAGGGGGCACTGGCCCAGCACCAAACCCGCACTCCTGGCTGCGAAGGGCCATGGGGCCAGCACTGGGACATGGGGGTCAGCACTGACTGGGGGGGAGACCGCCCCCTAGTGAGCCCCTCCGTGATCCCTGCAGCACGGCGCCTCCTAGCACTGCCCTGGGACACGGGGGTCAGCACTGACTAGGAGGGGAGAGCGCCCCCTAGTGAGCCCCACCATGATCCCTGCAGCACAGCACCTCCTAGCACTGCCCTGGGACACGGGGTCAGCACTAACTGGGAGGGGAGAGCGCCCCCTAGTGAGCCCCTCCGTGATCCCTGCAGCACGGCGCCTCCTAGCACTGCCCTGGGACACGGGGTCAGCACTGACTCAGAACATGTAACTGGACAGAACTGAATTAGACCTGCACTTCTCGCCCAGCTCTCCGGTCGCCGCTCTCAGGCGAACGCCGCGTGGGCAGGGGTCACGGACGTGTCTCAGCCGTCAGCGTCCCCCAGCAGCTGAGTCATGTAACTTTTTACAGGAACGGAGACGGGGCTGGTGGCTGAGCTGCAGGAACAACCACACGCCAGAGACTGTTCAAGCTGATGCGGAGGTGGAGTTTGGCCTAAGTTTGGTGCCTCTTTTTTTATCCCTCTGTCTCTCTGTGTCCTGTCCCTCAGCCTCTTCCTTCCTTTGTAGTACAACAGACGAGGTCTCTCTCCTCCTGAGTCCTCTGCCCCATATGCCCTCCCACTTCCTCCCGTCACCCTCCTGGGTCCCCATCCCACTTTCCAACTGTTCTCCTGTTTCCAGTGGTATTATGGCTAATTTGGGGTGTGACGGTGAAGGCTGAAGTGGCTTTGCAGCTGTTTCTGGGGAGCTCTTCCCAAGCATGGGGGCAGATTGGAGAAAGCACAAAGGGACTGTAACGATGCTGGGTTTGGTGGGACCCAACTGAGAGTACCAACTCAGGACAAATTGCTTAGAGCAGGGCAGTTACAGCCCAAGGCTGGGGTTCCTTCGCAGACCAAGGCAAACCAAACCAGCCAAATAGAGAAGACTTCAGTTTTACCCCACTGGCTAACCACAAGTCACACAAGCAATTCCCTTAGACACTCCAGTTTCCCAGCATCACCACCAGTGCCACTCATCCTGGGAACGAATGGTTATGAAAACCAACACACCAATAAAAGAAAAAGGTTCTCTTGATCCCAAAGAATCAAGCCTCAGCCCCAGGTCAATATACACATCAGATCTTACCCACAAATCATGCTGTTGCCTATCCTTTAGAATCTAAAATCTAAAGGTTTATTCATAAAGGGGAAAAGATAGAGATGAGAGCTAGAATTGCTTAAATGAAATCAATTCCATACAGTAATGACAAAGTTCTTTGTTCAGGCTTGTAGCAGTGATGGAATAAACTGCAGGTTCAAATCAAGTCTCTGCAACATCCCCAGCTGGGATGGGTCATTCAGTCCTTTGTTGAGAGCTTCAGTTTGTAGCAAAGTCCCTCCAGAGGTCAGAAGCAGGACTGAAGACAAGATGGAGGAGTTTTCAGGGCCTTTTTATATTCTCTGCCTGTGGGAGGATGTGATGGAGTAGGGACTGTCTGTACCGGAAGAGGTTCTGGAGTCAGCATAAAACCCGTGATGTCACATACCTACAACTAGTCAACTGGGCGAAGGGGTATGCCTGCAAATGGACAGCTGGGGCCCAAACTAAAGAGGACCTGCTTGACCTATTCATACTGGAGCACCTGTATGCGCAGTGCCCACCCAACCTGAGGCTCTGGTTGATGGACCAGAAGCCGGAGAACCTGCAGCACGCAGGCCGGCTGGCTGACCAATTTGTGGACAGTCGGGCAGGGGATAACAGGGAGAAGTCTCAAAGGAGCAGGCCTGCCTCAACGCAGAGAGAAAGTCACCATGGGACCTCCTAGCGGGGGCCTATGGAGAACCCCCACCAAAGGGGAACATCCAGTGTCAGGTCCATCCGACCCACTCGAGGGGACCCACTAGACATGGGCTGCTATCAATGTGGCCAACGAGGCCACATACGGGCCCAGTGCCCCAAGCTCAGAGACAGACCAAGAAGACCCAACCCGCAGAGGGTTGACTGGGTAAAGACCCAGTCGGATGAGGGGCAACATTCCCAGGAAAAGGGGGCTGGCAGCATACTACCTGGGAAGGAGGGAGGAGGGCCCCAGGTCAGCTCCTCTGGGGGGCTGGATGCTCCAGACTCTGGGTTTTTGGTTTACAGGGTGGGCACGGGGCTGCCCCTCTGGAGACAGTGCCTTGTTCCCCTGGAGGTAGATGGGAGGAAGGTCACTGGGTACTGGGACATGGGCGCAGAGGTGACGCTGGCCCGGCCCAGGGTGGTGGCCTCAGATCAGATGGTGCCCGACACCTACCTGACCCGGATGGGTGTGAGTGGGACCCCATTCAAGGTGCCTGTGGTGAGGGTGCACCTGAAGTAGGGGGCCAAGGAAGGCCCCAAGAACGTGGGGGTACACCCACATTTGCCCATGGAGGTGTTAATGGGGGGGGACCTCGAGGACTGGCCAAGCAACGCCCGGGATGCCCTGGTTGTGACCCGTAGTCAGAGTCGGCGCAGGGCACTGCGCCCTGACAACAAGGAAGGTACTTTGCCCAAGGCACAGGACCCTAACCTGATGGGAAGGGAACACCCAGAGACATGGCTTAGAAAGGCTGCGGCCTCAGACCCAGTCGGTGAGAGAGAGCAGGTCCCCATCTCTGTCCCAGCTGCTAAGTTCCAGGCCGAGTTGCAGAAAGATCCCTCCTTGCGGAGGCCAAGGGACCTGGCCGACCTCAGTGCGGTACAGACCATGAGGAGAGGTTGCAAGGAGAGGTTCCTGTGGGAGAAGGGGTTCTTGTACTGAGAATGGGCTCCCCCCGGGGAAGTGGAGTCATGGGGGATCAGGAGGCAGCTGGTGGTTCCCCAGAAGTTTCATCACAAGCTACTGTACCTGGCCCATGACATCCCCCTCGCAGGGCACCAGGGAATCTGGCGCACCAGGCAGAGGCTGCTACAGAACTTTTACTGGCCTGGGGTCTTTACCCATGTCCGACAGTACTGCTGATCCTGTGACCCCTGCCAGAGGGTGGGGAAGGCCCGGGACAAGGGGAAAGCAGCTTTGAGGCCTTTACCCATCATAGAAGAACCTTTCCAGAAGGTGGCCATGGACATAGTGGGACCTCTCAGCAAGACAACTCGGTCAGGGAAGAAATACATTCTGGTGGTGGCAGATTTCACCACTCGCTACCCCGAGGCGGTGGCCTTGTCCTCTATTAAAGCAGACACCATGGCAGATGCGCTGCTGACCATTTTCAGCTGGATGGGGAAGTCTTAACGGACCAGGGGTCCAACTTCATGTCGACCCTGCTCCGGTGCTTGTGGGAAAAATGTGGGGTCCGGCACAACTGGGCCTCAGCCTATCACCCCCAGTCCAATGGGCTGGTGGAAAGGTTCAGTGGGACACTAAAGATGATGCTAAAAACATTTATGAACCAGCACCTGCAGGACTGGGACAAGTACTTACCTCACCTGCTGTTCGCGTACAGGGAAGTGTCCCAGGAGTCTACTGGGTTTTCGCCTTTTGAACTATTATATGGAAGGCAGGTAAGGGGGCCCCTGGACCTGATGAGAGACGAATGGGAGGGGAAGGCCGCTCCCGATGGAGAGTCAGTGGTGGAGTATGTCCTGACCTTCCGGGAAAGACTTGCCGAGCTCATGGGCCTGGCCAGGGAGAATCTGGCCCGAGCCCAGAGGAAGCAGAATGTCTGGTATGACTGCACGGCGCGGGCCTGCGCCTTTGCCACCGGGGATCAGGTGATGGTTCTCATCCCCGTGAGAAAGAACAAACTCCAGGCCGCCTGGGAAGGGCCCTTCAAGGTTATCAAGCAACTAAATGAGGTAAACTATGTGGTGGAGCTGTCAAACTGGGCACACCACCGCCGGGTGTACCATGTGAATATGATGAAGCCATACTATGACAGGGGGAATGTGGAGCTGGCCGTGTGTGGACACTGGGAGGAGCAGGGAGAGGACCCTTTAGTGGATCTATTCCTGGGGACAAAAGCTGGTTCCCCCTGGAGGCAATTCCCCTCTCTGATCAGCTGACCCCGGCCCAGCACGCTGAGATCAGAGCGGTGCTGCATCTGTACTGACAGCTGTTTTCCAACCAGCCTGGGCGCACTAATTTAACTGTCCACCGGGTGGAGACCGGGTCATACCCCCCTATAAGATGCTCCCCTTTTCGGGTAACCAGTAAACCTGCCCAGGACCTAGAAAGAGAGGTCAGGGACATGCTGGCCTTGGGGGTGATCCAGCCGTCTTCCAGCCCTTGGGCCTCGCCGGTGGCGCTGGTCCCCAAGAAGGACGGGTCGATCCGGTTCTGTGTGGACTATCGAAAGCTCAATGACATCACCGTATCTGGTGCCTACCCCATGCTCAGGCCTGACAATCTCCTAGACAGGCTGGGAGGCGCTTGGTACCTCACTACCATGGATCTTACAAAGGGCTACTGGCAAATGCCGCTGGACATGGATGCCAGGCTGAAATCGGCCTTCATCACCCCTCTGGGGCTCTATGAGTTTCTGACCCTGCCCTTCGGCCTCAAGGGAGCACCGGCCACCTTCCAGCGCCTGGTGGATCAGCTACTGAGGGGGATGGAGAGTTTTGCCGTGGTGTATATTGACGACATCTGCGTCTTCAGCCAGACCTGGGAGAACCATGTGTCCCAGGTTAGACGAGTGCTGGACCGACTCCGAGAGGCTGCGTTAACCGTAAAGGCTGAGAAGTGCAAGGTGGGGATGGCTGAAGTATCTTACCTGGCCATCGGGTGGGGAGCAGCTGCCTAAAGCCGGAACCAGCCAAGGTGGAGGTGATCAGAGACTGGCCCGCTCCCCAAACCAAAAAGCAGGTCCAAGCCTTTATTGGGATGGCGGGGCACTATCGAAGGTTTGTGCCCCACTTTAGCGCCATAGCCACTCCCATCACTAAGCTGTGCAAGAAGGGGAAGCCAGACAAGGTGGTCTGGACCGAGCAGTGCCAGCAGGCTCTTTGGGTGCTGAAGGAGGCTCTGGTTAGTGGCCCAGTTCTGGCAAACCCAAATTTTAACAAGCCCTTTATGGTGTTCACCGATGCCTCAGACATGGAACTGGGGGCGGTGTTAATGCAGGAGAATGAAAAGGGGGAAATGTTACCGAAATATTGGGTCTGCCTAGCTGAGAGCCAATAACAGCCTGACAGGGATAAGGAAAAAATGCTTTATTTTGCAGAAGAAAGGAGAGCTCTGTAGTAGATACAGAAAACTCTACTGCACACAAGTTTCACAAGCTTTTTATACACTTTCAGACAAAGACCATGCCGTGTTAACACTTCATTGGTGGTTACTAAACCCCGTAACACCGTTATCTGGTAAGGAAAAACTGGCTTAAAGCAGGATCTTTTTCTGCCTCTGGCAAGCAAAAAAGATTAGTTACAAAGTTCAAGGTACTGTGTACGTGAGGCCTTTTGGAGGCTTTTGCCTCCACCTACTGACCATTTGCAAAAACTATTAATAAGGGGGTGGGGGCTACCCCAAATAGCTTTCACAGTTCCCCCATTCGGGCCTGATAAGCTGAGATTATTCAGGCCCGTTACGTAACTTACGATCAAGCTGAAGAGACAGGTATTGGGTTGTCAGGTACACCTCATCGTGTACCTGAGCAAGAATTTGCTACTCCGGGAGCAGAACTACGTGGCCATCGAGAAGGAATGCCTGGCCATGGTGTGGGCCCTTAAAAAACTAAAGCCGTATCTCTTTGGGCGCCACTTCACCGTGTACACCGACCACTCTCCCCTGACCTGGCTGCACCAGATGAAAGGAGCCAACGCCAAGCTCCTGAGGTGGAGCCTGCTCCTGCAGGACTATGACACAGACGTGGTCCACGTGAAGGGAAGCGCCAACCAGATAGCGGACGCGTTGTCCCGGAGAGGGGGCCCTGAACTTCCCCAGGTCACTGGGCAAAGTGACCCCGCTCAGTTCAGTCTCGAAGGGGGAAGAGATGTGATGGAGTAGGGGCTGTCTGTGTGGGGGATGGGAGAGCCGGGGAGGACTTTAGGTGATGGACAATACCTGAGCCTGTAACCTAAGCTAGGCAGAGGGAAGAGGAGGTCAACACCTTTGCCTGGAAAGCTAGACAAAGGCAGAGAGCCGGCTGTAGGGAGTTGGGTCAGTTTCGGTTTGGGGCTGGGGGGTGCAGTGCAGGGAATCCCAAGCTGGGAACTAAGCTCCCTGCACCCCCAGACAGACCGGTTTAAGGGGTCCTGGCTGTATTTCCAAGCTCTGTGGTATCCTTCATTCCTGTTGTCCAATAAACCTTCTGTTTTACTGGCTGGCTGAGAGTCACTCTGAGTCCCAGGAAGAGGGGTGCAGAGTCGGACTCCCCCACACTCTGTCACAGAGGACACCTCTTTGTTCTTACTGTGGAAAATCACAGTAGCAAGATGAAGTCTGGAGTCACATGAGCAAGTCACATGTCTATGCATGAGTCACTTCTTTAAAGGCAGCAACCATTACTCAAGTGCTATCTTGAAAGTTCCCAGGAAGACTTCATATGTGGATTGGAGTCTTCCAAGGTCCATTGTCAGTTAAGTGTTTCTTGACTGGGCATTTAATTTACAAATTCCTTTCTCAAGAAGCTGACCAAATGCTTCACTAATGCTATTTAGAATTAAATGCATTGCGATACAAGTACAGAGCCAATATTCCTAACGTCAACTACACAAACGATACACAGATACAGATAGCATAATTATAATGAGCAAATCATAACCTTTCCATAGACACCTTACACGACAACCTTTGTACAATATTTCATGCAAATATATAACAGTGGCTGTATCAGTGATCTATACTGTCACAGGTTATGTCAGTAACGTCTAGAGACTTGTCTGAAAATTTCACATGTGTGCCATGCGGGTTGTCATCGCGGGCAGATGCAACTCGCTGGGCTAGAGGCAGGGTTGGGGCCAGTAACGAAGAGAAAACTGAAGGAAAACAGAAACCAGGGAGAAAACTAAGAGGGTTTCATTGGGACTGGGAAATTTCCCTCCTGAGCGGCCCCGAGAACCTGTGCCAGAGAGACAGAACAGCCAAGGAAAGGCTCTGGCTTCCTGGGGTTAGCTCTGATGCTGCTGCTGAGATCCTGCTGACAAACTGCTCCCCTAAACACCCCCTCTGGGCTCATTAGCCCTGGCACCCCTGGAGACCCTGACGTGCCCCAAATTCCCCAGCTCCAATCAAAGCCTCTTAAAGTTCTTTCAAATTTTCAAACAAGCCCTTTGGTGTCCCAGCAGGGCTGTGATATCTGCGTCTGGCCAGTTTCTCAATATTACACCCACGGGGAGGGACGCATGTGCCACAAGCCACTGGCTGGCTGATTACCTTGTCATGGCCTCTTCCCGGACCCCAGACTGGCTAAAGAACCCCCAGAGTCATGGGGGGGGGGTCTTGTGCCTAGTGGAAGCCAGTGTCTGAATGAGCTCCCCCTTGCCACCTAGCGATGAACTGGGGAGGGGGGGCAGTCTTCGGGGGCAGTGCGTCTATTTGCATCAATACAGCTACTCTACCTGGGTGTTCAGTAGCCAGGGCTGCTTTGCCAGTGATCAGTTGGGGCCGTTCCAGGATGAAACTCCCTTTAGGATTGAACACCGGGGTAATGAAACGTTGTGTATTTAACTGTACAGCAAAGGGCAGCAGAAGTGTCCTTAGCAGGCCCTGACTGAGGGCATCACCAACAGTCGTGGTGGATTCTCCGTCACTGGCAAGTTTTAAAACAGGAGTTGGGGGGTTTCCTAGTAGTTCTGCTCTAGGGATTGTTTTAGGGAGGTGTTACGCAGGGGCTCAGACGGGATGGTCACCGATTATGAAGCCAGAAGGGGCCATTATGATCAGCCCCATGGCTATGGAACTCATCTAGGATGGAGAAGACCAAGAGTCAACTGCTCGACACAGACCAGAGACCTGAAACTGGGTTCTCCACATCCCAGAGCAGGTCTGTGAAGAGAAATTTGAGGGCCTTGTACATCATGTTCACTTGGGCCTCACTCTCTCCCCTGTTACACACATGCGGGGGGTGGGGGTGGGGGAATTCAAAACTGTGCCCCAATTGTTTCATCTGCATGCGGCAAAGAAAAATATTTGAAATTTCAAAACATTTCCCAGGCCAAGACAACCCTTTCCCACTGGCTCTAGAGGTGGGTTCAATTCCTAGCAGGGGGAAATGGAGGCAAGGAGTAGGGAAGTGCAAGAGTTTGGAAAGATCAATAAAAATATTTTGGAGGGGGACTGGGGATTTAAAATCCATATAGATCCACCCCTCGGGGGGAATTGCCAAATTCAGAAATGACAACAAAGGGGTGTCACTAAAAATCACTTACTTCATAGCACATCTCAGGTTTGGACTTTTGCTCCTCAATTCTAGGAGAACCCTAGTTAGTGGCTGTGGATCTCACTGAACTCGAAGGAGTCAAATAAATCAGGATCCTTCTTGCGCGGGGTGACAGTGGAGAGAGGCCAGAAGTGAGAAGAGATGAGAACTCCAGGGACAGGAAAGAGAGAGAGAGGCAGGGGGATAAACAGAGAGTCAGCCACTGACCCAGAACAATGAGAACACGTTCAGTCACCACGGTGCCTTGAATAACCTGTGGTTTGAGCTTGTTTTTTCCGCTCAGCCGCCTGTCCGGTCTCTGCTCTCATAGAAAACAACAGCTGCTTCCCCCTCGAGCCACGTGGGGTTGAAATGATCCCAGCCCCAGGGACCGCAGACACCTACTCCTGGTTACAGCTCCCCGCTGAGACACAGCAGGGCACGAAATAGCATGCCCTGCAAATGCGACATACGGCTGAGACCTGAAGCCACAAGACTGGAGTGACGATCTTAGCTTAAACTGGGGGAGGGGTCTCAATGTGGCTCCAATGTCCCACTGCAACACTAGAGGGTATTGGGTTGCAGAGGGCAGAGTGTAGCTCTGTAGGGGGCGCTCTCCCCTCACACCCAGTCCTGGCCCCCATGTCCTCATTCAGTGCTAGGGGGCGCTGTGCTGCAGAGAGTGGTTAGGAGGCTCAGTAGGAGGCGCTGTCCCCTACGAGTCAGCATTGATCCCCATGCCCCATTTAATACAAACAAGTACTTCTTGTTTGTACTAAACCTGCTGCCTCTTCATTTCATCGTCACCCCTTCCCCACCCCCACCCTTTGCTGCCCCCTAGTGCCCATTATACAGTACAGCCGCCTCTTCCCCACCCCTACCCTCTGCTGCCCCCTAGTGCCCATTATACAGTACAGCTGCCCCTTCCTCACCCCTACCCTCTGCTGCCCCCTAATGCCCATTATACAGTACAGCCGCCCCTTCCCCACCCCCACCCTCTGCTGCCCCCTAGTGCCCATTATACAGTACAGCTGCCACTTCACCACCCCCACCCTCTGCTACCCCAGTGCCCATTATACAGTACAGCCGCCCCTTCCCCACCCCCACCCTCTGCTGCCCCCTAGGGCCCATTATACCGTCCAGCGGCCCCTTCCTCACCCCTACCCTCTGCTGCCCCCTAGTGCCCATTATACAGTACAGCCGCCCCTCCCCCATCCCCACCCTCTGCTGCCCCCTAGTGCCCATTATACAGTAAAGCAGCCCCGTCCCCACCACCACCCACTGCTGCCCCCAACTGCCCATTATACAGTACAGCCGCCCTCCCCATCCCCGCCCTCTGCTGCCCCTAATGCCCATTATACAGTACAGCTGCCCTTCCCCACCCCCACCCTCTGCTACCCCTAGTGCCCATTATACAGTACAGCCGCCCCTCCCCCATCCCCGCCCTCTGCTGCCCCCTAATGCCCATTATACAGTACAGCTGCCCCTTCCCCACCCCACCCTCTGCTACCCCTAGTGCCCATTATACAGTACAGCCGCCCCTTCCCCACCCCACCCTCTGCTACCCCTAGTGCCCATTATACAGTACATCCTCCCTTCCCCACCCCACCCTCTGCTGCCCCTAGTGCCCATTATACAGTATAGCCGCCCTTCCCCACCCCCACCCTCTGCTGCCCCCTAGTGCCCATTATACAGTATAGCCCTCTTCCCCACTGCCCATTTTACAGTATAGCTGCCAGTTTTCTCATAATTTGCTGGTCAATATTGTCTGCATAAAATATCTGGCAACATTGTGTGGAAAGTTATAACATTTCCCCGTATGAGGTTCCACATGTTCGAAACCCCACACCCTGCTGAGACAGAAGTCCAATAACAGGTTTGTCTTGAACAAGGAGCATGTGTTTGCTTAGTTTGATTTAAGCTGTAAACAGTCATGAGGCAGGAAGGGAGGAAAATGGAAGTTCAAACAGGTGAAAAAACCATCAGGGAACATCCTTCCACAGAGACTCTTTGGCTCCTGGTTCTCAGCTGGAAACACTTTTCAAGAGGGGGATGAAAAGGGGGGGAGAAACACCCCATAGAACTCCTCTGTCTCTGCCCCTGCCCCTCTCAAGGTAGGTGCAGTGATAGCTTGTATTGGCCCAGCGTCTTTCACCAACAGAAGTTGCTTCACTACAAGATATTTCCTCACCCAACTTGTGGCTCTGTAATGGAAGAAAACTCTATTAACTTCTCGGCAGCAGCATCAGAGCTCACCCAGGGAAATTGGGGCCTTTCCACGTGTCATAAACAGATAGTTAAGGGTTAAAGTCTGTTTTACCTGTAAAGGGTTAACATGCAGTACCTGGTGACCACCTGACCAAAGGACCAATCAGAGACGAGATAATTTCAAATCTCTGTGGAGGGAAGCCTTTGTCTGTGTTCTTTGTCAGTTCTCTTTTTGAATCTAACAGAGACAGTCATGTCTCCAAGTTCTTCTGGAGTAGTTTCTACTAATTAATAGTGAGTATTAATTAGAAAGGCGAATTAGTCTTATGATTTGATTTCTATATTTGCAATTGTGTGTTTGCTAAAGGAAATGCTTTATTCCTGTTTGCTGATATTGCTTTTTACTGAGAAAGGGGGAGGGGGGATTCTCTCCAGAGATTGATAAGGTTATTCCCTATGAGTGTCCAGCTTGGGCTCATAGAGATTCTGTATTTCCTTTTTAGTCTTTAATAAATTCTTTTCTATTAAGGACTTGTTTGGTCTTTCCTTGGGTGGATTCTCAGGGGAAGATGAGGGGGAGGTATCCCTCTGTAGTTAGATCCCGGTGTCTCTCCTAGGAAAAGGAAGGGGGGAGGAAGCAGGGGGAATGGTTTGTTTCTCCTGGGTGCAAGAACTCCATGGATTTGGGGCTCTTGGAATCCCCTAGGATTTTGGGGAAGGACTGTGTCTCAATCCACATTTCCTGATTGAGTGGTGGCAGCTTACTAGATCTAAACTAAAATTTTAGTTTAGAGGGAAGCCAAGTCAGGTCCCCACATTGGAGCCCAACAGTTCCAAGTGGGGGTGAGACCTTTGACACCACGGCTGTCCTTTCTCTCTGGCATATGTGCTCAGGGACGGCTCAGGAGGGAAATTTTCCAGCTCCATTTAAACCCTCTTAACTTTCTCTCCATCCCTGTTTCTCTTCTGTTTCCCTGCTTGCCCGGCTGCCTTAACGTTACAGGCCCCGACCCTGCCTCTAGCCCAGTGAGTCGCATCTGCCCACGATGCCAAGCTGCATGGCCCACGTGACATTTTCAGCGAAGGCCTTTTGTGCTTTCTCCAGCCTGGCCCCGTGCTAGGGAGGAGTTCCCCAGAAACAGCCGTGAAGCGACCTTGAGGTTCAGCCACTGTCTCCATTCCTTGAAAAAGTAACAGCCACTTCCCCACTGGGCTGTGTGAGGATGAAACGCCCCCAGTATGATGGACCCTACAGCTCAGCTCCTGTGTGATGTTGCCGGCTGAGACACGTCCGCCACCCCTGCCTACACTGAGAGCGGCGACCACAGGGCTGGGGTGGGAAGTCCAAGTCTAATTCTGTCTCTCTGCCGCTACGTGTTCTGAGTTGGGGCTGACCCTGGGACCTTGGTGTGACGCCAGGGGACGCTGTGCTGCAGGGACTGTGTTGGGGGCCCAGCAGGGGGTGTTCTCCCCTCCTGGTCATTGCTGACCCCCATGTCCCAGTGCAATGCTATGGGGCACTGTGCTGCAGGAATCACGGTGGGGCTTCAGTAGGGGTTGCTCTCCCCTCCCAGTCAGTGCTGATGACCATGCCCCAGTGCTGGCCCCATACCCCTGCAGAGCAAGGACCACGGGTTGAGTACTGGGGCAGCACCCCTTGTGCAGCGCTGGTGTCCTGGTACCTGGCCAAGGTAATGGATGGAGTGAGGAGCTGTTACCTGGTTACCCTGTATCGCCAGGGCTCCTTCACTGATCTCCTCTGCCATTGTCAGCCCAGGCCCTGCAGAGCAGCTGGGAGCTGCAAGGCATGCTGGGAACCCCCAGTCCTGGCCATGGTCAACCCACAGGACATGGTGCCTCTGCAGTGAGGTGGGGAGGAGTCTGTATCGCTTAGACAGCACTTCCTCTGGCTGTGATCAGAGAGGAGCAGGCTGCTCGAAGGAGACAGGGGCTGGGGATGCACCTTCCGGACTCAGCCTGGCCCCCCAACCACGGAGCTTAAACATCTGCCTGCTTGCACCAGGTGAACAACTCCCTCTGCACCCCTCCTTCCATGTCTGCCTCATTCACGCCTTCCCTCAGTCTCCCCCTTTCCCTGCCTCCCTCCTCTTCATCCTCCCCACTCCTACTTCTGTCTCTTCCTCACTGACTTTCATTCCCCTCTCTCTGTGCCTCCTTCTCTCATGATCGGCTTCTCCACTCTGCCTTCTGGCTGTCTCTAGTTCAACCCTTCTTTCTGTTTCTATCCTCCTTGGTTAGCATCCTCCTTCTGCACTCCTCCTGCTCTGTCTTTCTCTTTTACCCTCTACATCTGCATCTCTCGTCTTCTTCAGGCACTTTTAGTCTCCCTCTTCACTTATCCTTTGGTCAGTGTCTCATTCACCCTTTCCTTTTCTCACTCGTGCTCCGTGTCACTCATCTGTTCACTCCCATTCTTTTACTTCTTCTATTTGCGAAGCAGCCTGTCTCTTCATTCTTCCATTTGCCTCTGTCTCAGTCCCCCTTTCCCTTCATTCTCTCGGCCACGTTAATCTTTCAGGTTTCTCCATCCCAGACGCCAGAGTTCCCCAGCGGTCAGCAGGTTTTGAGGCTGCATCTTTACCCCCCATCCCTGCTCCTTTCAGACACCGGCTGGCCCATCCCAGGAACTGGTTCCTCTCTCAGACGCGCAGACTTTGGGGAAGTGGCTTTCACCACAGGTTCGATGAGACGGCCACAGATATTCATAAGAGCTTACTTGCTATTAAGGTAGCCCATTGCCATTGAAAGAGCAGATTCACCTGGCAGCAGCATCCTGTTACCCCCAGCATGGAGCTCCTGCATCTCCTGGGTGAGTGACCCTGAACTCCTTCTTCAGCCTGTGTCTCCTTCCCCCCTTCCCTGCATGTGTCTCACCATCTCCTTCCACCTCCAGCTCCTCGGGCCCTCTCATCCCCCAGACTCCATCTCCAGCCTCCATTCAGTGACAGTCTAGGGGGCGTCTGGCATTTCCCAGCCACGCAGGGTTTGTTCATGGGGCCTTTCTGTGCAGGGAGCATGAACCCTGAGCCTCGGGCTTCTGCAAATAGACTCACAGTCACCAGGTGGCTGCTTTCCTAGGGCTTTACTCGAGTATCGAGCTCCTGGTCTTTCGCTGATGGTCGTTTCCTTCCACCTACTGCCTGTTGCTCTCCCCTGGGGAAATAGATGTTGAGCCTCATCCACCTGGGCTCACATCTCCCTAAATTACATTCCCTGTTCCCCAGCCACCTTCCCTCCTGTGCCGTCCCTGGAGCTCTCACTGCCCATCTCTCTTCTTCTCTCCTTCAGCTTCTCTCCAGATCCTTCCGCGGCTGGTGTCACCTGCAGGTAAGGAGGGACCCAACCCACACACATGCCCCAGCTGTCCATCCAGGTGGGTCCCATCGGGCAGACTTCAAGTTCCAGTTCAGCCCCAGGGTGGAGACAGTGGCTGATTGGCTCAGGGGGGCAGGAGGCCTTTCACTCTAGGGGGCGCTGGCTCCATTCCCACCACAGAGGGACTGGCTGGCTTAGGGGGGTGGGGAATGGGATCAGACAGGGTACACTGGTTCCACTATTCCCTTGTGTGCCTGGCTTCTCACTTTGGGGTCCCAGGCACTGTGTGTAGGGATCCCCCAGGCATCGTGTGCAGGGACCTCCCCACCCTGTTTATGCTCCTCTCAGCTCCCAGATTTGGGATCCACCGGACTTGGGCAAGACTTGCCAAAGTGACTGGTGATTTTGGGGGGACTGAATTTTCTGGGGTCCCCTGGAGGCCTTAGCGGGGCTGGATTCCCTAACAGGGCTGAGGTGCCACCTCCTTAAAACCAGGCCCCTTTAAGAGGCTGCAAATGAAGCTCCCCTAAACCAGACACTCTTGACCCTATCTCTGTCCCGCAGTCCACGATCAGTGTAGCGCCGGCTCAAGCCAGGGGGTGAGTCTGGGGGGCTCCCTGGGGAAAGTCTCTCTCCCTTGCCACCATCTCCCCACTCCCACTTCCCTCATCCGTCCGGTATCAGCACCCAAATGGAGCCAACCCAGCTGCACCGGTCCCTGCAGAGCCCATCACACACAGCACAGCCAGGTGGGAACCGGCACCCCCTAGAGGTGACAGTGGTTCCTGCCCCTAGCCCTGTGCAGTGCAGGGTGGGTGTGAGGCTGGGGGGATGCACCAGGGCTTTGGGGCACAGACACGTGGCATCAGGCATCTTGCTGTGTGGGAGGAACGGGGAGCTGTGAGGGGCTGCTGGCTCTAGCCAAGGGGGGCAGGAATTGGAGAGCGTAACTTCTCCTGCCTCTCCTTTCCTTCCTCAGCCCTCCTGCCACCCCCGACGGTCATCATGGACCCCCAGCACCCTGTGTATTTCCCGGGGGAGCGTCTCACCCTCAGATGCTCGGCCCCTGGTGGGGAGGTGGTGACCAGTTACCAGTTCTACAATCAGCATGGGGAGCAGGTTCACACGGAAACCACCGGCCTGTCTGGGGGGCCCTGGCTGGTCCTGACGGCTGAGATGGGGAAGGTCGGGGCATACAGCTGTGAGTACTGGGCAGTGAGGGACGGGCGGAACATCTACTCTGCACGCAGCCAGCCTGTCGCGGTACTAGTGATGGGTGAGTCCCCTTTCTCCTGCTGTCTAATAGGGGATTCACTGCCCCATCCCCATCATGTGTGAGACCCCAGCCTAGCCCCTCATGTGTGGGGAGGGTCAGCAGCTTGCTCACTTCCATCCCCAGGATCTCGTGCCCTTGGTGGATGGTCCCGTTGTCTCTGCTCCACCCGCTTCTCAGCCTGACCCCACCCATTGCTCTCACCACTAGACCCTCCCCAGACCTGTCACTGTCTCTGCTATTTCTACCTTCACTCATGAACATTCTTCCTTCTCCCCTTTCATTTCTACTCTCAGATCGTCCCGCAGCCCCGTCCATCTCTGTGACTGCAGGTGGCCCCTGGAATGACTCTGTCACCATTGCATGCTCACTGCCCGGGAGCTACATGTCTACAACTTTCCAAATGCTCAAGAATGGGCACCTCGTACTGTTGGAATCCACCCCCTCCTTGCAGGGGGTCCGTCTCCAGCTCCATACGGCCGATCCAGATATTGCTGGCTCCTACACCTGTAGCTACGAGATAGACATGTCCGGGAGGAAGATGCAGTCGAATCCGAGTTCTCCCTTCTCAATCCATTTGCCAGGTGATTAAGTACATTCAACCGTCACGTCCGTGTGATATTTCTCCTGAGGTCATTGGCAGGGCTGTTTGGAAAATGCCAATTGTATTTGGTGTGAAATTTTGAAACAAATTTGGTTTTCCACCCCAAAATTTTTCACTTTTTCTATGAAAATTTGAACACTTTTGTATAAATTTTTTCAGTTCAAACAGCTGGTTTCCAAAAAAAACAAAAACAAAAAAACCCTTCAGTTACTTGGCTAAATTATTTTTTTGCCGAACAATTTCAAGATTTGGTTTTGTTGGACAAAAACACTTAGAACATTTAAGCCATAATGATTTTTTTCTGGTGAAAATGTTTATTTTGGTCAAAAAGCCATTTTTGATTTAAAAAATGGTCATGACAACCTTTTTTCCACCAGCTCTGGTAGTCCCTTACTAAATTACTAGGGCTTCTGTTGCTACTTCATTTTCTAATGTTATTGATGCCTGGTCTATTTTAAAATATGCTACTACTGTACTATTCTAATTATTATTGATTATTTGTATTGCTGTAGTGCAGTTAGGGATGGTAGGATAGTGAAGAACTCAACGTCGAACTTATAAGCAGAGCAGGGCAGAGAGAAGTAAGCGGAGCGATCTGAGATAGGAGAATGCCTCTTATGTTGATCAGCAAGATCTACACAATGAATATTAGGCCTGTAGATTTGTAGAGCTCCAAATGTTGAGGGGTGAGGAAAAGACCAGGCAGATCTCGAATGCTGTGGAAATGAAAATGTTAAGATGGAATCTTGGAGTTGCAAGGATGGGCCATGCTCGGAACAAATGAATCAGGTGAAGTGTGTAGCGGTTATTGAAAAGCTG
Source organism: Mauremys reevesii (assembly GCF_016161935.1). Taxonomy (NCBI): domain Eukaryota; kingdom Metazoa; phylum Chordata; order Testudines; family Geoemydidae; genus Mauremys; species Mauremys reevesii. Next base: position 5,410,746 of record NC_052635.1, read on the forward strand.
AGAGACTCCCAGCTTTGATGGTTTCGGCATGTGAAAAGAAGAATATATAGGCAAGAGGACATTACGTTTAGAAGGAGAAGGTTAAAGAAGGGGTGGAAGGATGTTATATGCAAGGATCTGATTAGCTGCGGCGTTTGTGAGGAACTGCTGCATGGCAGCCTGGAATAGAGAAGGACTGAAACAGTCAACCCCATGTAGATGGGACTAAGGCTAGAAGAAGTTAGAGTTGGCTGGGAATTTATTGACAGAAGTTTTTCCCACTCAAAAATGCAGATTCATCAAAACTGACACCCTCTGCACACAGTTTGAAGCAAAGTAATGAAATCCACATTTATCCATCCAACCCCATACTCCCCATATGCCCCCTCTATCTATCCTCATCCACAAAGGAAACCTGCCCAACACCTTCAAACAACGAGCCTCGGAACTTAATTCCTAACCTGTTGGACATGATAAACCAGGAACTGAATAGAGACACTGGTTTTATGGCTCATTACGACAATCTGTAACACATGCTACTACCTGCTAACCTACGGCTGCCCACTTCATGGTGTCCTTCAGCATGTGTGAGCCCCTTATGCTTAATCTGTTCCACCTTGTTTGTAGCTTAGACATTCTGGTTATCCGCTGGAGAGCCGAGGAAGAGCTCTGTGGAGCTCAACAGCTTGTCTCTTTCACCAGCAGAAGTTGGTCCAACAAAAGATATCACCTCTGCCACCTTGTCTCACTAACATTCTGGGACCAACGTGGCTACACAAAGACTGCACATATCAATATGTACACATCCATCCATCCATCCTTTCCTCCCACCCCGATCCATGCATCTATTCATTAATCCATCAACCCATCCATACCTTCCATCTATCCTCATACATGGCCCCGTCTATCCATCGAGCCCCATACACTCCCCTCTGTCTAGCTAACCCCACCCCCCCACACGGCAGTATGGAAAGGGCAGGAGCAACGCCAGCCCAGCCAGGCAACCCCTGGTGGTGGGAGGCAGTATTGCACCCACTGCAGCTGCACTGTAATTGCTGCACATTGGCTGAGACTTTCCAAGCCGCTGAAGGTGGTTGGGATCATTGCTACTGGGAGCCGGGCCAGCAATCGCGGCATTTGTCCATGGTGGCTCCCCGCAAAGCTCATCTCTGGGGCTTCTAGCAGCATTGCCAACCATCAGCCTGAGGGGCAGGGGGTTGTGTTCCTGCGTCGCCCCGCTGGGCGGGGTTTGCATTTCACGTTGGCTTTTGCTTTGTCACCAGGGCTGAGTGACTGAGTCACCTGCCAGGGAGCCCAACCCACTTCTGCGAGGCCCCCTGCCATTGCATGGGTTGCAGGTGCCTAACACCACACTGGGGGCAGCTTTGGCATCTAAGCCAGGGGCTGCAGACTGGCAGAGGGCCAGGGGTATCACTGAGGCTGTCCCAGCTCCTCTCGCTCCAAGCCCCTTTCTCCTTATCACTGTTTGTCTTTTCCAGCACCCCCTGGAGCCCCATCCCTCTCCTTGAGCCCCCAGTTTACCGTGTACCTCCTGCGAGAGACTGTCACCCTCACGTGTTCGGTCCTTCCTGGAGCTCAGACGGTAACAGGATTCCAGTTCTCCAAGGACAGCGGAAGGAGGGTCTTGCCTGGAAGCAGCAACACCCACACCCTGAGCCTCACGGGGTTGGGGGACTCTGGCTCGTACACCTGTGCATACTGGATACGCCCCTCCAGCTGGGGGATCTGATCCAGGGAGAGCCAGGCAGTCTCCATCTCTGTCACAGGTGAGCAGTGCGCCGACGCCAACTCTCCTGGGAGGGTTTCAAGGAGATCCTGCGAATTCTGGGAGACTCCAGACCTGGCTGTGATCTGCCACCAACCCCACGGCTAAATCTGAGTGGTCCCAGCCACTCCAAGTGTGGCTGCTATTAGTGGATGGACGGCTCGCTCCAAATTGCCCTGTTCACTCTCCTACAAGCTTTGCTAGTGGCCATTGTTGGAGACAGGCTACTGGGCTAGATGGACCATGGTCTGACCCAGTCTGGCCATTTTTATGAGGGTGCAAACCCTGTGGTGACCGAGAACTCAGCGACTCCACTTACAAGGCCAGAAGGGACCATTGTGACCATCTAGTCTGACCTCCTGTGTCACACAGGCCAGAGACCTGCCCCACAACAATTCCCAGGGCAGATCTTTTAGGAAAACATCCCACCTTGATTTAGTAATTGTCACTGATGGAGAATCCACCATGATCCTCCATAAGTCATTCCAGCGGCTCATTACTCTCATTACTCAAACGTACCCCTTCCTTCTGGTCTGTATTTGCCTAGCTTCAACTTCCAGCCATTGGATTGTGTTAGACCTTCCACTGCTAAATTGATGAGCCCATTATCAAGTATTGGTTCCCCATGTAGATACTTAAAGACGGGGCTCAAGCCAGCCCTTAACTTTCTCTTTGTTGAGCTACATAGACTGAGCCTCTGGAGTCTATCACTGTAAGGCAGGTTTTCAAATCTCATAGAACATAGCCACCCCTTCCCTACACTCAGCAGGGTAATTCCTATGCTGACCCCTCCCTTATCCTGCTCCCCTCAGATCCCCCTCCCCAGCCATCGCTGAGCATGGATCCCCCGTCCGGAGCGGTGAGTGAAGGGCTCCCCCTGCTCATCACCTGCATGGCCCCCGGGGACGCCAGTGAGAGGAGGTTTCACTTCTACAAGAATGGAGCTGATCTCATCCCTGGGGACGTGGGATCTGAGATCACTGCCATGGAGCCCAGCACCAGGTCTATGAATGTCTCTGTGCTCAGCATCCCACAGGCTGGTCCCAAGAGCACCGGGGAATTCACCTGTGGGTACGAGGAGAATATTAGAGGGAGGTGGATCCCTTCCCCCAGGAGCCGGGCTGTGAACATCACCGTGACAGCAAAGGCTTCCCCAGGCTCCATTCAGGGTATGTCTACACTTCACACTACACTTGGCTCTCACTCATCCACACATGAATCAGTCTGACTCGGGTCAGCAAGCACTCAGGAGCTGGGTCCCGGGACCCTGCTGTGGGGGTGGCTCACAGCCCAAGTCCCACTGTCATGGGGATTCAAGCCCAGTCAGTTTGCAGTGTGGACACAGCTCAAGCCCCAGACCTGGCTCAGAAGGTCTGCGTGGGGCAGTTTGGATGCATTAGAATGGCCCAGAGACTGGGTGCAGCCATTGCAATCCCAGCATGGACTGAGAAACAGCAGCTCCACCAGCCTGACTCCCGCACATCCGGGTTCACAATGCAGTGGGGACATAGCCTCAGATACACCCCCAAAGCACTGGGCAAGTTGCTTGCCTGGGGAGAAATCAGAGCCAGGCATCACCCCTGGGAGATGGAGCATGAGGCATGGAGGGGGCAGGGACAGAACCTGCCTCACCAGACACACACTGGTGGGATTTATGACCCGTGGGGTGCAGCTCCTGTGTCTGAGCCACAGAGGGCAGTACTGCAGCCGAGGGCAGCTCCTGTGTTCTAGCAGTAGGCGCAAAATACCCCTCGTTTGCTGGCGGCCCACCCATCCCCTTCTCATCCCCAGCCTGGCCTTCGTGGATCCCTCTGGCGGCCGGAGGCATCGGGGCCGCAGCTCTGCTCCCCCTGCTGCTTCTCCTCATCTGCCTCTGCAGGAGGAGGAAAGGTACTGGGGAGGGCAGACCAGGAGGAGGGGTGGAAGCTGGGTCTTCCACTTAGGAGCCCTGAATTGCTGCCAGCACCTGGATTTGTGGGTGGGAGAAGCTGGGACTGGGGAGTTGGGGGGATCCCACAGGCCTTTATTAGTTATGATCCCTGGATGTTCCCTCGTGAAGAGCTCAAAGCACATGACAGAGGAAAACAGTATCAGATTTTCCCTTCTGCAGACATGTGGGGCGGGGGGGGGGCACTTTTCAGGGTCAATCAGCAGGAGGGAGCCTGGTGGGCAGCCACCAGGGGATATGCTCCTTGGCCTCCAGCTCTGAGCCTTGGTCCTCTGAAAGCAAACTGGCCCCCAACTCAGGTGGTGGGTTTGTCCCCCAAACAGGCTCAGCGCACAATATCCTACGTTCCTCTAAAATGGTTCCCCGTTCAAACCTCTCACACTGAGCACAACAATCCTGAGACCTTCACTTTCAGCCGAGGCCCCAAGGTCCACAGGACCAAGCACCCTCCTGTTTAATGGCTGTTACCCCTTCTCTTCACAGGTGGTGTCACGGCAGAGACACAGTAAGTTGCCCCAATTCCAGAGGCCGATACACCCCCACCCCTCAGGGACTGGCTCTGTCTGTCCCTGGCGGGGCTGTCCATGCCCACCCACCCCAAAAGACTGGCCCATCCCGTAAGAAACTCATGGCTAGCAAGGGGCAAGAGGAATGGCCACCCCAGCCCAGCATCTGATCTGGGTAAATGTCCCCAAATTTCTAAACTATGGTCACGTAATCTGCGATGCAACACTGCCACCTAGTGTCATGGGGCATCTTCTCCCCTTGGCCCAGCTGGTAGGAGCTGCGTAGAGAAGGACTAGGCTTGGCAGAATTTGTTTTAATTTTTCTGATATTTAAATGGATAATATCAATGGTTATTGATAAATTGTCACAGTTGCAGGAAATTACAAGCAGAGATTAGACTAATTATCTAAGGACAGTAGATGCTGAGATTCAAACAATGCAAACTACTAAAAAAAATTGCCAATGTCTCATATCAAAATAGGCAAAGTAAATATCCTTGAAGCAACGCAATCAATTTTCATGCAGCATTATTCTTACTTTGCCTATTTGTAAATTTTGATCATCATCAATGGAAATATTTTTTAAGTCCATTTCTGTGTGTACGGCAAAGTTGATCTTTGCCGATGTTGAGAAAGGAAGATCTAATCCCCCCAAGCCTACAAATGAAAGAGAGAACATGGAATGAATGAATGAATGAGTTTGAGAGGAGATGAATGAGAGAGAGGAAGAATGGGAGACAGAACGAAAGAAGGAGACTAAAGGAGAGCAAATGAATCAATGAAAGGAGGAAGTAGAAGAGATGACTGTGAGACAGAGAAGGAAGGGGTGTGTGAAAGAGGGAACCAAAGAGAGCAGAAAAGTGATTATGAGAAAGAATGAATGAAAGAAAAAGAGATGATTGAAAGAGACAGAATAAAGGAAGTAAGGTGAATGAATGACTGAGTTTGCAAAGAGATGAATGAGAAAGAAAGATGAATGAATGAATGAGAGGGAATGGATGAATGCAGAAAAATGAAAGCTGTAGTAACCTTGACCCCACCACTGCATCCACCTACTCTATCCCCACTGCCTTATCCCTAATGACCCTAATCTTCCTGCCCTGAGATCAGAACCTCACACCTGCTCAGCAGGCCCTGCGCCACCACTGATGCTTGGTTTTCTCTCTTACAGGCCCATGTATGTCAACAGACCGTCTGGGGCCGGCACAGGTGAGTAACACTCCCAGGTGCCTCCACAGGTGATGGAGACGCATACCCCATTGGTGCGAGACATAGGGTCTGGAACCCTGGGGTGGGGTCTCTGGGGCACTTCCCCTTTAAGGGGGTTATTTCTGACTGCCACACTATGGCTTCCTTGTGGGTAAATTCTAATGTGAGGTTGCACCTAGTGGTTAAAAATGGGAACTACAGAAAGGAGATATTTGCTCTGGGCTCTCCTGGGAGACCAGGCCACAGGGCAGGGGGGATGATCTGTTGTGTGATTAGCTCTGCAGCAATGGAGCCGTGATGAGCAACTTCAGCCAGTGACCCACAACCAGCCGGTGCTGCCCAACAACCCTGGAGGGAAGCCCAGAGTGGGTCAAAACCCCCAGGAAAAGGGGCAAGAGAGAAGAAGATGCAGATGCCAGGATAGGGTGCAGCTCCTTGGTAAGATCAGGAGAGAGTGCCCCCCGTCTGAGCCCCACATCCCACTCCCTGCAGCACAGTCCTGCGGCATTGGGCACAGTAAGGACTGCGTGGGGAGAGCGCCCCATATTGCGCCTCCACCCTGCTCCTGCACAGTGCCCCCTACTGCCACATTGAGGCATTGGGGTCAGCACAGACTGCACGGGGATAGGTTCCCCTACTACACCCCCAGCATCCAATGGCCTGCAGCACAGTGCCCCTTAGTGTCCCACTGAGCAGAGAGCACCTCCTACTGAGCCTCCCACCTTGCTCCCTGCAGCACAGCACCGCCTAGCTGACATGAGGCCCTGTCTTTTCCTTCCTAGGTGATCAATCCTGTCTATTCCATGCCGCTCCCCTAGCTCCATAGCCCATCAGAGAGGAGGGAAGTACATCTCACAGGCTGTGGTGTACAGCGAAATCCCCTCCTGATCACAGCCTCTGCAACCAACCCATCCCCGTCCCACCCCACACTGAGAACATTTCGCATAATACCCCATCCCCCTAACCTTCCCTTCCCTGCAAAACCTGCTAACGGCCACATACGCCTTCCTGGTGTACTTTGAATTTAAGGGAGTTGGCGGCTGGCAGCCAGGACTCCTGGGTTCTTTCCCAGCTTTGGGAGGGGAGTGTGGTCTAGTGGGGGTAGAGCAGGGGGTGGGTTGGGAGACAGGCTCTGCAAAGGGAGCAGGGAGAGTAGTAATTCCTAACGCTTGGGCTATTTCCAGCATACAGGTTAGAGGAGGGAGTTTGGGTTTTAATCTGTCAAAGAGAAGCGTTTGCAGAACTATGTGAAATAGTCCAGAGGGGCCCCTACCCCTACGTCTGCTCCAATGCACATTGCACCCTTTTGTTGTGGGAAACCTTCTCTTACAGTGGGACCCCCTGGATATTATTACTCTTGTTCCTTCGCCATGGAGTTCTGGGTCGGTGTTTCCAAAAATCCTTTAAACAAAATAAAATTAAATTGGTTTTCATTAAGGGGTTAGATAGGGGAGAGGCCTCCACACACACACAGACACACACAAACAGATCTCATCCCCTCCAGTAGGGGACAGAAAGGAGGGACACACACACACACACACACACAGCTGGTGTACAGCATGCGAGCAAGAGATCTATGCAACATCCCCAGCATCGGAAGAGCATCCCATGCTGGGATACATTAATTGAACCACTGAAATGCAGCCAGCTCTGGGCTGAGGAAAGACTACTCTTTAACACAGTTAGCGCTACCCCTCCAAAGGGATCTTCATCAGGTGCTGAAATCCAGCCACTTTTGGGGGAGTCATTTGACAGCATTTTAGCAGCGTCAGGGCAAACACTGAAGAAGGGGATCCCTCCTCCAGCCACTTCTAGGGTGGAAGGCGGAAGCTCTTGAAGAGCTGCCCGGCAGAGCTGTTCGGGGGATGGGGGCCTGGAGAAACCTGGGTCCAACTGAGGCTTCAATCTGAGGGAGGCAAAACAAGTCGTGAAAACACCAAGGGATCTGCGATGACCATGAGCGCTGAATGAAGGAATTTTTCATTTTAAACCAGACAGCACAGCACCCCCTAGTGCCATGCTGGTGAATTGGGGTCACCATTGACTGCAGGGTGAGAACACCCCCTTCTGAGCCCCTGCCCCACTCCCTACATCACAGTGCCTCCTAGAGCCACACTCAGGGATTGAGGTCAGCACCGACTCTGAAGGGACAGTGCCCCCTACAGGCTCCCCTGCCCTGCTCCCGGCAGTGCTTTAGAAATCCTCCTCTGAGCACTGATGTCACCCATGTGTCTCTCCCATATGAGGTGGGATTGGACCACAGCACGAGAGGCTACGCCAGTCTGCATTGCCCCAGGCCTGCATGGGGTACTCAGGAGGGTCACAGGCCGAGCAGTGGAGTCTGGACCCCAAATCGCCAGCTCAAACGCTTTCTGTGAGTTTGCTTGGTAGCTCGCAACAGAGAACTCATGCACTTTCCTACAACTGAATCTCACCTATTGTGTTGCCTGGAGGTGGCTTATGCAGTGACCAAAACAGGAACACGCTAGGATGCAGGACTCCTGGGTTCAATTTCCCCCCCTCCACTGAGTCGTGTGCTTCAGTTTCCCATTTATAAATTGGGGATCACACTTCTGTTACACGGGGTTTGTCACAGCTGCAAACTGCACTGAGATGCTCAGATCAAAGATGTGGCGGGGGCACCAAATGATTAAATCTCACCACCCATAGCCCTGTTCACACTGTGGAGGCAGTATTTCCCTTCAGCTCCTTGAGGCAGGGCTGCAAGGTGGTGATGGTGCAGTGCGGGGGACGGGGGATCTATTACTCATCTCTGTGACCGCAACGGCGCCAGCTGTTTCTCTGTGGTTGTGAGGCTTGCTGCGTCGACTGTCTCCCCTGGGCTGCTGCATCCTGCGGTTTCCAAGGGCAGGGCAGTGGCTGGCTTTCTATTGGCACCTGCCCCAATGCACTGGGTCTGTGTGTCCTGCCCTCCATGTGATTACAGGGTTGATGCGCACCCCATGCTGGGCCTCCTTCCTGCTCAGAGACACACACAGCGATGGCTACTGCATTGGCATTCCCCGCTACACACACACACAGCTGCATAGCCATTATGACAGGTCTATGTGATTCTGTACTCTGACCATCTCTAGCCAGAGCCAGAAGCAGGCAAAGCAGGGTCCTCTGGACTTACCGAGATATTCCTACTGTTTTCAAATGGGCTGATGGGCCATTTGCTCCAAGCCACCTCTCCCTATAGTCTCTTCCCCATAGCGCCACACCTGCCCTTTCTCCCCAGCCCTCTCACTCCCCTTACCTAATCCCCACCTTGCTAAACCCACCATCACCCCCAAAATAGCCATGCCATCAGCTACCATCCCATTGATCTCTCCGCTCGGGGTTTCCTACCCCTTCCCCTGCCCTGTGGCCGCCTGCACTATTTCAGTCCATGGCCAGTCGTTAGGCCCAGCTGAAATAGACGTGATAGATAAGCTGACACCAAAACACCCAGCTAAGCGCCTTCCTCCAGGAGGACAAGGTGGGGCAGGTGATATCGGTTATTGGACCAGCTTCTGTTTGTGTAACACACGTGCTTTCAAGCCACACAGATCTCATCAGGTCACTGAAGAAACCTTCCTCTGGGTTAGTGTAACAGGGTCAGCACCCACCTCTCGCGAGCGCCCACTGATTGGGTGGGTCCATGTTCTTTAAACCAGTCCCAGCCCTGCCTTCAGGCCGTACCCCCCACAGATTCCTCCCTCCAGGCAATAGTTTTGCTCTCTTAGTCTGTTTTGGCCCCAGTCTTTGGCTGGTCCTCCTCACAGTTCAGTTCCTTTCTGGGGGTTTCCTGACGTCCAGCTGTAGGCCCTTCCCCAGTGGCCTTCAGGAGGGCTTGGGCACACCCACTGCTCCAGGCCCCAGCCTTCACCACTGCCTTATCCTTAGCTCAGGGCTCTTCTAAGCTGAGGCCCAGTAGCAGCCAGGAGCTCTTCCTTGCTCCCCCAGTCCCTACTAGCACTGGGCTGTCCATTGTACTGCAGCTCCCTCACCCAGCCACACCATCCATGTGCCTCCAGCTCTAGAAAGGAGTTGTACTGTAGCTGTGGCTCCTTTTATATGGCCCTGCTGGGCATTAATTGGCTCGTTCCCCTGCAGCCACTCTACCCTGCTTGGAGGACCTCTCCACTGCTCCTGACCTGTGACGAGTGTGGCAGGACCCTGAGGGCTCCAGCAGGGGGCCTCTGGGCTAGTCCAGCCCATCACAGTTAGTTATAAGCATCAAGACAGTTTCTGGGTCTGCCAGTTGCTCAGACTGGGTCAGGCCAATGGTCCATCTAACCCGCTATCCTGTCTCTTTCAGTGCCAGAGCTTCAGAAGGAAGGAACAGACCAGGGCAATTTATCCTGCGATCCATCCCCTGTTGTCGAGTCCTGGCTTCTGGCAGACAGAGGTTTAGGACACGCAGAACACAGGGCTGAGTCCCGGACCATCTTGAACCCCGTTTTACTTTTGGCCTTCACAGCATCCCCAAGTTCCACTGCTTGTTGGTGCCTTGGGTGAAGAAGTATTTCATTCTGTTTGTTTTAAACCTCCTTCCCATTCATTTATTTGGGCAATCCCTTGCTCTTGTAAATAGCCCTTCCCAATTCACCTTCTCCACACCCTTCATGACTTTAGAGACCTCAATCATATCCTCTCTTCCTTTAGTCATCTCTCTTATAAGCTGAACGGTCCCAGTCTTTTTGGCCTGCCCCCTGTTCTATCCAAATTTATAGACCTCTCCAACTGTGACAAAGGGAGGAATTTTTGGCAATATTTACATGATGCTGGTATGTGCCTCAGTTTCCCTTCTGGACTTGACAGTGCTACCCAGCAGGAGGGGAAAAGGGGGAAGGCTGCTATAAGGCACTTGACTGCCAAGCGTTCCTGCAAACCCAGCTCATGTGCATCGCTCCCCGAAGAGTGGACAAGCCAGGCATCACTCTCATCGGCCCTCTCTAGGCAGAGCTTAGGGGGTGAAGATGGAGGGCTGGCAAGTAGAGGCTCAATGCAGGAGGCAGGGAGGTTGTGTGGCCAACCCTGAAGGACGTGTGGTCCCCCTCACGGGTCTGGCATATGGAAATGGTTCCTCCTAATGACTGTTGAGAAGCTGGGGATAGCCCTGAACCTGGGGGTCCCTGGCACAAGCCCAGGGAGCCCCTTGGCATTCTTTCAGCTCAGCCTAGGGTGCCCAGAAGTTCCATGGTGCAGGGGAACTCAATCCAGCCCAGCCTCAGTACTAGGGATTATTTCCACAAGCCTTTGCAGAAGGGGCCCTGCCCCGCACAGGCTCACAGGGGGTGGCAGAGCTGCTCAGATGTGGCTGCGCCCTGCACCACTTCCTGCCACACCAGAGGGGCTGAGAGGTGACATGGGCTCAGGCCGCTGTTTCCTGCCTGCGTCTCTTCAGTGACATTGGCAGAGGATGGGGCCAGGGGCTGAGCCAAGAATCCAGTTCCTCACCCCAGTGGGACTGGCATTGCGCCAGAGTAGTATACCTCTCGATAGCATTCGTCACCATGCATTTTATGACAGGTTTCCACGCCCCTTTTAGGGCTTATGTCCTGCCTTCCGACCCCGTTTCCATTGGCACCAAAGTGTGGCGCCATCAGCCATTTTGAAAAAATGTCTATGTGTATGTGTTTGACTAGGGGACTTGCTGTGTATGTTTGTGCTCGGGTACATGGAGAGAAAAAGGTTGAAAGAAGAGAGTGAGAGAGTTTAAAGATGAAAAAAGAAAGTTTGAGTAAGGTTTAGAGACAAAAGGAAATTTGAATGAAGAGAGGTAAGTTATTGAGGAAAAGAGGCTGGTAAAGGCAGGTTATGAAAGAATAGAAAGATTTTTGTTTTTAAAGGGTTAGTTAGCTTGAAAGAAGAGAGATTTTTAGTGAGTTTGAGTAAGGAGAGATGATGGTAAAGGTCTAGTTTGGTAGGCTATTAAAGAATAGAAAATTTTGAGATAAATGTAAAAGGTGTATTAAATATCAGGGTGGGTTAAGAAAAAGGTTAAATAACATTGAAAACTAGGTTTAAAAAAGGAATTTACTAAGGCAAAACCTGTTTGGTAAGCACAGGATAAAAAAGTGAATAAAAAAGCATTGAAACTATTCACTATCAGAGTAGGTTAAAAAAAAGGTTAAAGAAGAAAAGGGCAAGAAAAGGGAAAAGAGAGCCCCTTTTGCAAAGGGCAAAGATAGACAGCACATGGTGGAATCAAAAAGAGAGAGAATGAGAGAGAGAGAGAGAGAGAGAGAGAGAGAATGATGTTGGTGCCAAAGTTTGGTGCTGTCAGCCATTTTGAAAAGAAATTGTGTGTGTGTTTGAATAGGGGATGTGTTGTGTGTGTTTGTGCTTGGTTACATTCTGAGAAAAAGGTTGAAAGAAGAGTGTGAGAGAGTTTAAAGATGAAAGACATTTTGAGTAAGGTTTAGAGGAAAAAAAGGAAAGAAAGGTTACTGGATGTAAGTGATTAAGCAGTGAGGCTGGTAAAAGCAGGTTATTCAAGAATAGAAAGATAGAACTTAAAGAAAAAAGGAAATATTTGTTTTAAAAGGGTTAGTTTAAGAAAAGAGTCAAATAATATTGAAAACTAGGTTTAAAAAAGGAAAGGCAAAACCTCATTGGTAAGCATTTGGTAAAAAAGTGAATAAAAAACATTTAAAAACATTAAAACTAGGTTTAAAAAGGGAATTACTAAGGCAAAGCCTGTTTGGTAAGCACACGGTAAAAAGTGAATAAAATGCATTTAAACTATTCAATACCAATGTAGGTTAAGAAAAAAAGAGAGGTTAAAAGAACGAACAGGACAAGAAAAAAGATAAGAGATTTTTTGCAAAAAGCAAAGATAGACAGCACATGGTGGAATCAGAATGAGAGAGAAGCAGTTAGAGTCTGTTTAGTAAGCACATGGTAAAAAAGTGAATAGAAAAGCATTCAGTATCAAGGTAGGTTAAGAAAAAAAGAGAGGTTAAAAGAAAGAACAGGGCAAGAAAAGGGAAAAGACAGCCCCTTTGCAAAGGGCAAAGATAGCACGTGGTTGAGTCCGAGAGAGAGAAAATGAGAGAGAGAGAGAGGGAGAGAATTCTCACCTTTTAAGTCTTTCTGTCCCTGGTTCAGACCCTCTCAAGCTTGTTATCAGCACCTTTGGATTGTACCAATTAGAGTTTGTTTTACAACGGTGTCATAGAATTCATTTTCCTGAAGCAATCCTAGAGTCCCAAGATTTTAAACAAGAGCCAATCCCCTCCTTTCCCCCTCCCCTCCTCTCTCCCCCTCGCTTTTAACTGTTTTATTCTTATCTAAAGAAACAGACCCCCAGCATTTTCCCACCATGTAGCCCTTTACTGAGGAGTTTTGATAAAAGTTAAAACCATAAGTTTTTACTAACACAATTTTTAAAAGTTTTCCCCCTAGGTTTTAGACTAACATGAGTTAATTATTTAGTAAGCACAGTGTGAAGCTGCAGCAAAGCTCCTGTTAGCAAAGCAGCCTTTGTGAGTCAGTGGATCACAGAGAAGGCGTTTGCTTCTTTACCTGCCTTTTAACAAACACATGTTAAAGTTACATTAAGTTTTGCAAAGGGATAATGACTTGAAAAGACAAACCTAAAACACATCCCTTTTGTATGTGTTGCAATAAAAAAAGAGCAGGAAGAAGCACCCTTAAAACCCCAGGTTTGTAGTAACAGACAGTTTATAAACCCCTTATTTTGTAAACCATTGAATTAGAAAGAAGAAGATTGCTTCTTCCCTCACTTTTTAACAAAGAGAAGTGAAAAGCTTGTAAAGGAATAAACAGTTGAAAAGACAAGCCTAACTGAAGACTCATTCCTTCATTTAGCCTCTTAGGCATAGGTGTTTCAATAACATGTAAGTCTGCAGAAGCAAAAACACATCCAATAACCTTTTTTTCCCCTTTTTTCCTCTAAACCTTACTCAAAATAGACATACACATTTTTTCAAAATGGCCGACGGAACCAAACTTTGGTGCCAATGGAAATGGGGTGGGAATGTGGACAAGCCTCTACCAGGCATCACTCTCATCGGCCCTCTCTGGGCAGAGCTTAGGGGGTGAAGATAGAGGGATGGTGAGTAGAGGCTCAATGCAGGAGGCAGGGAGGTTGTGTGGCCAACCCTGAAGGACGTGTGGTCCCCCTCAGGGGTCTGGCATATGGAAGAGGTTCCTCCTAATGACTGTTGAGAAGCTGGGGGTAGCCCTGAGCCTGGGGGTCCCTGGCACAAGCCCAGGGAGCCCCTTGGCATTCTTTCAGCTCAGCCTAGGGTGCCCAGAAGTTCCATGGTGCAGGGGAACTCAATGCAGCCCAGCCTCAGTACTGGGGATTATTTCCACAAGCCTTTGCAGAGGGGGCCCTGCCCCGCACAGGCTCACAGGGGATGGCAGAGCTGCTCAGATGTGGCTGGCGCCCTGCACCACTGCCTGCCACACCGGAGGGGCTGAGAGGTTACATGGGCTCAGGCCGCTGTTCCCTGCCTGCATCTCTTCAGTGACATTGGCAGAGGATGGGCCGGGGCTGAGCCAAGAATCCAGCTCCTCACCCCAGTGGGACAGGCATCGCACCAGAGTAGTATACGTCGTGATAGCATTCGTCACCATGCATTTTATGACAGATTTCCATGCCCCTTTTCGGGCTTATGTCCCGCCTTCCCACCCCATTTCCATTGGTGCCGAAGTGTGGCACCATCAGCCATTTTGAAAAAATGTCTATGTGTATGTGTTTGACTAGGGGAAGTGTTGTGTATGTTTGTGCTTGGGTACATGGAGAGAAAAAGGTTGAAAGAAGAGAGTGAGACAGTTTAAAGATGAAAAAAGAAAGTTTGAGTTTGCTTCTTTACCTGCTTTTTAACAAACACATGTTAAAGTTACATTAAGTTTTGCAAAGGGATAATGACTTGAAAAGACAAACCTAAAACGCATCCCTTTTGTATGTGTTGCAATAAAAAAAGAGCAGGCAGAAGCACCCTAGGCTTAAAACCCCAGGTTTTTAGTAACAGTTTATAAACCCCTTATTTTGTAAACCATTGAATTAGAAAGAAGAAGATTGCTTCTTCCCCCACTTTTTAACAAAAAGAAGTGAAAGGCTTGTAAAGGACTAAACAGTTGAAAAGACAAGCCTATCTGAAGACTCATTCCTTCATTTAGCCTCTTAGGCATAGGTGTTTCAATAACATGTAAGTCTGCAGAAGCAAAAACACATCCAATAACCTTTCTTTCCTTTTTTTTTTCCTCTAAACCTTATTCAAAATAGACATACACATTTTTTCAAAATGGCTGACGGCACCAAACTTTGGTGCCAACGGAAATGGGGTGGGAATGTGGGACATAAGCCCTAAAAGGGGCGTGGAAACCTGTCAAAAATGCATGATGATGAATGCTATCGAGCAGTATACTACTCCTAATAAATGAGCGTATCCCAAGAAAACAGGAAAAAATGGTAACACATCCCAGACATCAGGTCAGGTTGGGACCCAGCACTGCCTGCCCCACGCGTCCATACACTCCCCATGGTTTTACAGGGGCCCTTCTGTTCCAGGGGAGTGGGGAGCCCCCCCCACCACGGGGCACCCACCTCTGCTGCTGCTCCCACGAGAGGAGTTCCCCAAGTAAGTGTGTGCCTCAAGCTGAAGCTTGGATGTGTGTTTTTTTGTCTCCCTTCCTGACCCTGGCTGGGCTGGCAGGAGTGCTTCCCCTCCTCAGCCCAGCTGGCTGGCCGCAGGTAAGATCACCTGTGATGTATCAAATGCACCCACAGCAGCAGGTCATCCTGGGCAACTGCCCTTACCACCCTGGTCAAAGGCTGGCCATGCTGCCTCTGCCTGCCATGGAGCCTCTCCTTGTAGCCGGTAGCAGCTGGAGAAGGAGTGCAGTGAGGAGCTGCTCAGGGCAGGCAGGAACGCTCAGTGGAGGCACATGGACACTGGTGGAGCCAGGCCCCCGGACCTCTGAATTTGCTGGAGCTCGGGAACACAGGTCCATACAACTTGCCGCCCCTTGGTGCTGTTGCAGTCACAGACATGATTAATAGCTCTACCTCCCCTGCACTGCACCATCACCACCTTTGCAGCCCTGCCTCGAGGAGCTGAAGTGAAAGAGTTCCTCTGCAGTGTGAACAGGGCAATGGATGGTGAGACTTCTTTGATCTGAGCATCTCACCACAATTTGCAGCTGCAACAATCCTCGTGTAAGAGAAGCATGATCCCCAATATATAATGGGAAAACTGAGGCACAAGACTCAGTGGAGGGGGGGATTCAGTGGTGACCCACCGTCCTCCTCTTTTGGCCACTGGATAAGCCATCTGCAGGCAACACAATAGGTAAGATTCAGTCTTAGGAAAGAGGTTGAGTTCTCTGCTGCGAGCAATCAACCAAATTCATGGAGAGTGTTTGAGCTGGTGATTTGGGGAACACATCAGATGTCTGCGAGTCTGGACTCCCCGGCTTGGCCTATGACTTTCCTGTGGACCCCATGCAGGCCAGGAGTAATACAGACTGGTGTAGCCTCCGGTGCCGTGGTCCAATCCCACATCATATGGGAGAGACACATGGGTGATGTCAGTGCTCAGACGGGAGATCGCTAGAGTGCTGCTGGGAGCAGGGCAGAGGAGCCTGTAGGGGGCACTGTCCCTTCAGTGTTGGTGCTGACCTCAATCCCCGAGTGTGGCTCTAGGAGGCGCTGTGCTGTAGGGAGCAGGGCAGGGGCTCAGGAGGGGGTGTTCTCAGCCTGCAGTCAATGGTGACCCCAATTCACCAGCATGGCACTAGGGGGCGCTGTGCTGTCTGGTTTAAAATGAAATACTCCTTCGTTCACCGCTGGTGGCCATCACAGATCCCTTGGCGTTTTCACGACTCGTTTTGCCTCCCTCAAATTGCAGCCTCAGTTGGACCCAGGTTTCTCCCTGCCCCCATCTCGCAAACAGCTCTGCCAGGCAGCTCTTCAAGAGCTGCCACCTTCCACCCTACAAGTGGCTGCACTTTGGTGCTGGGGATGAGATCTCCTTCTGCAGCATTTTCACTGAGGCTGCTAAACTGCTGTCAAATCATCCCCCCACCCTCACCAAATCCCCTGGAAGTGGCTGCATTTCAGCCCTAGGTGATAGTCCCTTTGGAGGGATAGTGCTAACTGTGTTAAAGGGTGGTCAGTTCTCACCCCAGAGCTGGCTGCATTTCAGTGATTTGATTAAAATATCAGAGTATGGGACGGTCTTCCAATGCTGTGATGTTGCATAGATCTCTTGCTCGCAGGCTGTCCGTCAGCCATGTGTGTGTTGTGTGTCCGTCCCTCCCTTCTGCCCCCTACTGTACGGGATAAGATCTCTCTCTGTGTGTGTGTGTGGAGGCCCCTCCCCTATGTAACCCCTTAATGAAAACCAACTTGATTTGATTTTGTTTAAAAGATTTTTGAAAACACAGATCCAGAACTCCACGGCGAAGGAACAAGAGTAATAATATCCAGGGGGTCCCATTGTAAGAGAAGGTTTTCCACAACAAAAGGGTGCAATGTGCATTGGAACAAACATAGGGGTAGGGGCCCCTCTGGACTATTTCACATAGTTCTGAAAATGCTTCTCTTTGACAGATTAAAACCCAAACTCCCTCCTCTAACCCGTGTGCTGAAACTAACCCAAGCATTAGGAATTCCTACTTTCCCTGTTCTAACCTACTCCTTCCGCAGAGCCTGGCTGCAAACCACACTTTCTGCTCTGCTCCTACCCACTACCCCACTCCCCTCCCAGAGCTGGGGATAGAACCCAGGAGTCCAGGCTGCCAGCCCCCCCCCCCACTCTGTTAAATTCAAAGTATGGCAGGAAGAAGTTTGTGGCCGTTAGCAGGGTTTGCAGGGAAGGTAAGGTTAGGGGGATGGGGCATTATGTGAGGTGTTCTCAGCGTGGGGTGGGACGGGGTGGTGGCAGAGGCTGTGATGAGTAGGGGATTTTGCTGTACACCACAGCCTCTGAGATGTACTTTCCTCCTCTCTGCTTGGCCACGGCACTAGGGGGAGTCACCATGGAATAGACAGTGTTGATCGCCTAGGATAGAAAAGACAGGGCCTCATGTCAGCTAGGGGGGCTGTGCTGCAGGGAGCAGGGTGGGAGGCTCAGGAGGGGGCACTCTCTGCTCAGTGCAGATCACAATGCCCCAGTGTGAGACTACGGGGTGCTGTGCTGCAGGTCGTGGGATGGGAGATTGTAGTAGGGGATCTCGCCCCCTGCAGTCTGTGCTGACCCTAATGCCTTGGTGTGGCACTAGGGGGCACTGTGCTATGGGGAGCAGGGTGGGAGGCTCAGCAGGGGGGGCTGCTGACCCCTATGCGGTGAAAGGGGGAGCTGTGTTGTAAGGAGCAGGGTGGAGGTGCAATAAGGAGTGCTGTCCCCATGTAGTCATTGCTCATTCCAATGGCCCAGGATGGTGCTGAAGGTCACTGTGCTGCAGGGAGCGGGATGTGGGGCTCTGAATTGGGGAGCTCTCTCCTGATTTTACTGAGGAGTTGTACCGTACCCTGGCATCTGCATCCTCTTCTTTCTTGCCCCTTTCCTGGGGGTTTCGATGCACTAAGGGCTTCCCTCCAGGGACGTTGAGCTGCACCGGCTCATTGTGGGTCACCGGCTGGACCTGCCCATCATGGCTCCATTGCTGCAGAGCTAATCACACAACAGATCATCCCCCCTGCCCTGCGGCCTGGTCTCCCAGGAGATCCCAGAAGGCGAATATCTCCTCTGTGCTGTGGTTCCCATCTTTAACCACTAGGTGCAACCTCACATTAGAATTATTCACAAGGAAGCCAGAGTGTGGCAGTCAGAAGTTCCCCTCTTAAAGGGGAAGTGCCCCAGAGACCCCACCCCAGGGTTTGAGACTCCATGTCTCCCACCAGCAGGGTATGTGTCTTCATCACCTGTGGGGACACCTGGGAGTGTTACTCACCTGTGCCGGCCCCGGAGGGTCTGTTGACATACACTGGCCTGAAGGAGGGAGAACCAAATATCAGTGGTGGAGCAGGGTCTGTTGACCAGGGCTGGGGTTCTGATCCCAGGGCAGGAAAATGTAGGGTAATCACGGGAACAGCACTGGGGATACAGTAGGTGGGTGCAGTGGTTGGGTAAGGTTACTACAGCTTTCGTTTTTTGCATTCATCCGTTCCCTTTCATTCATTCATTCTTTCATTCATTCATCTCTTTGCAAACTCGGTCATTTATTCTCCTTCCTTCCTTCCTTTTTCCTTCCTTATGGGATGGGCCAGTCTGTTGGGGGTGGGCATGGACAGCCCCGCCGGGGACAGACAGAGCCAGTCCCTGAGGGGTGGGGGTGTATCAGCCTCTGGAATTGGGGCAACTTACTGTGTCTCTGCCATGACACCACCTGTGAAGAGAAGGGGAAACAGCCATTAAATAGAAGGGTGCTTGGTTCTGTGGACCTTAGAGCCTCGGCCTAAAGCGAAGGTCTCAGGATCGCTGTGCTCAGTGTGAGGCGTTTGAACGGGGAACCGTTTTAGAGCAATGTAGGATATTGTGTGCTGACGCTGTGGGGGGAGAAACCCACCATGTGAAAGGAGGATCTCCCGACTCTGTGGATCGGACAAGGCTGCAAGGCCGGCTGTTGGGGTGAGACCTACTGAAGAGAACAGGGAAGTACCATGTTCCCAAGCAGTGGCTCTCGCTGGCACCTCATGGGGTCTTTTCACTTGTCACCTTCTGTTTCCAAATTCTGATTCCTGCCTCTCTGCATCTTTACCTCTAGCCCCGTGAAAGAACCTGAAGTTCGGTGTCCCTGGATACACGTCCGAGCACCTCGCGTGCAGGAGAACGGTGCTCTAAGGTGAAGCCAGTGAACCAGGTACATCCTGGTCGCCTGGAAGCTGAGGGAATAGGCAGGCGAATGTGACCAGGTTGGGGCGCCAGTCTACTTTCATAAGAGCAGGGCTTGGAGCTGGTGGCTGGGGAGCATATGCTCTTGCAGCTGCCCACCAGGCTCCCTTCTCCTGATTGACCCTGAAAAGTGCCTCCCACGTGTCTGCAGAAGGGGGGGGGGTGGGAATCTGATACTGATACATGTGCTTTGAGCTCTGCACAGGGAACATCCAGGGATTATAACTAAAAGCCTTATGGATCCCCCAAACTTCCAAGTCCCAGCTTCTCCCACCCCCAGATCTGGGTGCTGGCAGGAATTCAGGGCTCCTAAGTGGGAGACCCAGCTTCCACCACTCCTCCCCATCTCCCCTTCCCCAGTACCTTTCCTCCTCCTGCAGAGGCAGATGAAAAGCAGCAGGGGGAGCAGAGCTGCGGCCGCAATGCATCCGGCTGCCAGGTAGATCCACAGAGGCCAGGCTGGGGATGAGAAGGGGCTGGGTGAGCCGCCAGCAAACGAGGGGTATTTTGCGCCCGCTGCTAGAACACAGGAGCTGCCCTCGGCTGCAGTGCCACCCTCTGTGGCTCGGACGTGGGAGCTGGACCCTAGGTCATAAATCCCACCTGAGTGTGTCTAGCGAGGCAGGTTCTGTCCTGGCCCTTTGCATCCCTTATTCTCCATCTCCCAGGGATGATGCCTGGCTCTGATTTCTTCCCTGGCAATTAGCTTGCCCATTGCTTTGGGGGTGTATCTGAGGGTATGTCCCCACTGCATTGTGAACCCGGAAGTGCGGGACTCAGGCTGGTGGAGCTGGTGTTTCTCAGTCTAGACTAGGATTTCAATGGCTGCACCTGGGTCTCTGGGCCTTGCTAACACATCTGCATTGCACCACACAGACCTTCTGAGCCGGGTCTGGGGCTTGAGCTGTGTCCATACTGCAAATGGAGTGGGCTTGAGTCCGCATCACCGTTGGGCTTGGATTCTTACCCGTCCCTGCAGCAGGACCCAGCTCCTGAGTGCTTGCTGACCCAAGTCAGACTGATTTATGTGTGGATGGAATAAGGGCTTGGGTTTAAACCTGAGTGTGAGCCGGGCTTAGTGTGAAGTGTAGACATACCGTGAATGGATCCTGGGGAAATCTTCGCTGTCACAGTGAGGTTCACAGCCCAGCTCCTAGGGGACAAGATCCACCTTCCACTCATGTTCTTCTCGTACCCGCAGGTGAATTCCCCAGTGCTCTCGGGACCGGCCCGTGGGATGCTGAGCACAGAAACGTTCGTAGAGCCAATGCTGGGCTCCGTGGTGCTAATTTCAGACCCCACATCCCTAGCGACAATCTCAGCTCCATCCTTGTAGAAGTGAAACCTTCTCTCATTGGTGTCCCTGGGGGCTGCACAGGCGATCAACAGGGGGAGCCCCTCACTCACCACTCCGGATGGGGGATCCATGCTCAGTACTGGTTGGGGAGGGGGATCTGGGGGAAGCAGCAACAGAGAGGGGTCAACCGGGGAATCACAACACTCAGCATAGGAAAGAAGACAGAGGGTGAGGCATGAGAATGGGGCAGCTATACTATCTAATGGGCACTAGGGGCAGCAGAGGGTGGAGGTGGGGAAGGGGCGGCTGTACTGTACAATGGGCATGAGGGGGCAGTAGAGGGTGGGAAGGCGGCTGTACTGTATAATGGGCACTAGGGGCAGCAGAGGGTGGGGGTGGGGAAGGCGGCTATACTGTATAATGGGCACTAGGGGCAGCAGAGGGTGGGGGTGGGGAAGGGCGGCTATACTGTATAATGGGCACTAGGGGCAGTAGAGGGTGGGGGTGGGGGAGGGGCGGCTGTACTGTAGAATGGGCACTAGGGGGCCGCTGAGGGTGGGGGTGGGGAAGGGGGGGCTGTCCTGGATCATGGGCACTAGGGGGCAGCAGAGGGTGGGGTGGGGAAGGGCGGCTGTACTGTATAATGGGCACTAGGGGCAGCAGAGGGTGGGGTGGGGAAGGGGCGGCTGTACTGTATAATGGGCACTAGGGGGCAGCAGAGGTGGGGTGAGGAAGGGGCAGCTGTACTGTATAATGGGCACTAGGGGCAGCAGAGGGTGGGGTGGGGAAGGGGTGGCTGTACTGTATAATGGGCACTAGGGGCAGCAGAGGGTGGGTGTGGGGAAGGGGCGGCTCTACTGTATAATGGGCACTAGGGGCAGCAGAGGGTGGGGAGGGGAAGGGCAGCTGTACTGTATAATGGGCACTAGGGGCAGCAGAGGGTGGGGAGGGGAAGGGCGGCTGTACTGTATAATGGGCACTAGGGGCAGCAGAGGGTGGGGCGGGAAGGGCGGCTGTACTGTATAATGGGCACTAGGGGCAGCAGAAGGTGGGGTGGGGAAGGGGTGGCTGTACTGTATAATGGGCACTAGGGGGCAGCAGAGGGTGGGGGTGGGGAAGAGGCGGCTGTGCTGTATAATGGGCACAAGGGGGCAGCAGAGGGTGGGGGCGGGGAAGGGGCGGCTGTACTGTATAATGGGCACTAGGGGGCAGCAGAGGGTGGGGGTGGGGAAGGGGCGGCTGTACTGTATAATGGGCAGCAGAGGATGACGAGTGGAGAAGGGCAGAGGAAAAAGAGATTTGGTGAGGGAGCGCATAGGGGGTATCTCTGTTATCCTCCCTGCCCCACTGCTCCTCTGGCTGTCTAGCACCACCTGAGATGTGGGGAGAGACCCTGGCGGGAGCATCCCAAGGGTCAGAGCCTCACCTGACACTGGTACAGTGATGCTGTTACTGTTCTCGGATACAATCTCCTGCCCAGTCTCCCGTCTCCAGTACTGACAGGTGTAGGAGCCGTCATTCCCTGTCTGTGCCATGAGGTCCATCAAGGGCCCCCCGTTGGCAGCTGGCAGCTCTTCAGGGGTCTGATCCCCTCTGTGCTGGTGGAACCTGAACCCCACCACCTCCTCGCCCTGGGGGGCCGAGCAGTTGAGGGTGACCTTCTCCCTGGGCAGGTACACAGGGAGCTTGGGGTGCAGAGAGAGTTTGGGGGCCAGTGGAGGAGCTGCAATAGAGAAAGGGGCAGTACAGAGGGGAAACCGCCCAGAGTCAAGAGAAGTCGATACGGGGAGTCCAGTGATCTCCCAGCCTGTGAAACACCCCACAGCAAACACCCCACAGGACAGATGCCAATCCCCAGTCTGAGTGGAACAGCATCTCACAACTGGCAGAGCTGTGGGAGAACGGCTACAGCACCTAACCGAATAAGCACCTCAAAATACAACAGGGGAAATTCCTGGTGAGACTTTCGAGTGATTTACAATCAGAAGTGCTGAACTTTGAGCTGCTGGAAGTGTAAGGACAAGCCAGGTGGAGAAAGAGCCCCAGAGACTGACTGTCCAGCTCCCTGAGGTTGACCATCCAGTTGCCTGGTCTCTGTTGCTCTCCTTGCTGTGGAATGCTCTGATGGCCAAAAGCATATCTGGGTTCCCAAAAGTACAGGATCCATTCATGGAGGACAGGTCCATCAATGACACAACCCCATGCTCGGGGTTAGGCTGAACCTCTGACTACTTCAAGCCACAATGGAAGCCTGGGCTGAATCCTTTCATAACTGCCCTGTTCTGTACGCTCCCCCTGACGCTCTGGTATGGGCCACCATTGGAGACAGGCTACTGGGCTAGATGGACCAGGGACCAGCATGGCAGCTCTTATGTTCTGATGCTGGTCCCTGCTGTCACATGCTGAGAGCTGGGAGCGGAGCACGTCAGAGGAACAGACTCACCAGTGGTGAACTCAGGACCCATTGGGGACATCCGCAGATTTGGCCAAAAGGTTTACGGGACCATGGAAGGCTCTGAAGAGAGATTGTAGTGACTGAGCCCTAAAACAACAGCCCCCAGGGCTACGGAGCTCCCCCCACCCAATCCCAGGAGATGGCTGATGTGTCCAGAGGGAGATGACACCCAAGTTCATTTGCTACCACGCCATATTTCTCTCCCTGGTCACTAACATTCCTTCCCCACCCAGAAATGTTTTCTCTGCGGAGCCTCAACTCTGGGTTCACCCACTTTTCATTTACTGATTTTCTCCATTGTCTTGCTCATTTCAGGGAAGGTCGATTGGTCTGTAAAGACCATCAGGTGATGCTCCTGGGACAAGAAAGGTGTGAGCCTATAGCTAACCCAACAGGTCAACCTGTGCTCGGTCTCCTTGGAGACAGTGAATTTAATAATTCCTTTGAGTCTCCGAGCAGCAGGACTGGGAACTGCAGGGAGATGCCTCGGGGGACATCAACGACTCTCTTGTGCTATTCTGTTCCCACCTTCCTTCAGAAGTTCAGCCAAAGACAGAAATCAATTGACCACAGCAAAGGTAAAGAATCCCCCATCCAAAGTGGAGTCTGCAGTCTGGCCCAGATACGAATCCCCCAGTATCAGACAGGATTCATCAGCTCTACAGACAGATTGCTCAGTCTATCGCAATGTACCGGTCGGTAGCCCACAACCCCTCTGTTCTGCAGGCCAGACGTCTGAACAGCCATCGCCTGACCCAAGAGGTGTAGATGGAAACATGACTCACCAGTCAGATGGATTGAGAGGGGGGCACTCGGCAGTGACTGGATCATTCTCACCGAGACACTGATCTCATAGCTGCAGGTGTAAGAGCCGGTAATGTCCAAATCAGACTGACGGAGCTGGAGACGGGCACCCGGCTGTGAGACAATGACATTCCCCTGCTTCAGGAACTGGTACCTTTTAGCCACGTGTCTTGGAGGGGCCGAGCATAGGATGGTAACAGGGCTCTTCCCCGGGGGATCAGATATCACAGAAATGGATGGAGCAAGGGGGAAATCTGTGAAGAGCAACAACAGGAGGGAAGAGGGGGTGTTAATGTACTGAGAGTGTGGAAACAGCAGAGCAATTGCGGATGAGGAAGTGGGGTCTAGAGATCAAATCAAGGCATGGGCTGGGAGCCAGGACTCCTGGGTTCTATCCTCAGTTCTGAGAGGAGAGTGAATTTCAGTTTTTGAAAACCTGACACAAGTAGAAGGAGGAGAACCAGGTAGCGAAACTGAGCTGATGCCTTTGACAGCAGCCAGATTGCTGTTTACATCTCAGCCATTGTAGGGGGAGAAATACCATTGACCCCAGCTCAACCTGCCCTAGGAAACAGATGCACCAGTCGCTAGGGCCAAGCAGGGACAGCTGTGCTCCGAGATGGTCTCCCACCCAGACTCTGCTCCCTAGGACGGGCAGGTGTGTGCTTTTGGGATCCCCATCACAGCTGTGAGTCCCAGCTGAGCACCCCTGTTCTGAGCAGGGAGATCTGCAGAGACCTGCACCCCGATTTCATCCCTGAAGCAATATCTCCCTCCTGTGAGCCGAGCACTGGAGAGTAACATGCTCCCCGGGGAGATAGAAAGAATGCTTAGGGGCTAGAGAGAGCATGAAGGCCGGCTGCCCCCTGCACCCCCAGGGGCTGTGAGAAAGCGAACTAGGAGATGCTGGTTCAAACCGGGCTCCTTCAGGGCCTGATGAGGTGAAAAGGAAGAGGCCCCCGGCTTGCACTCCAGGCTGTGCTCACGCAACATGGCCGGCCCAGTGCTTGTGGTGACACCACGCGGACAAAATATACAAAGTAAATAGCCTGAAATAGATCTCGTCATCATTGTTCTTACTTTGTCTAGTGGTGAATTTCAGTAATGAAGGTTGGAAATATTTCTCTGTTGCATTGTGTGTGGGCAGTGAAATCGGTGTTTACTAACAAAAATCGAACACAGAATGGACTCCTGTTCCGGACTACGTCTGCCAAGAGGCACAGCGCTCACCCCTCTAGTTGAACTGCTGCAATGCAACATGGGGGCTTAGTTCTGAGAGGGGGGCTGGCCAGGAAAGGAGGATGGGGCCACGAAACACCAGCACTGAAACTCCCATCAGGCACCACAGCTGCTCTGGGCAGATACAGGATACGAACAGAGCCAAAAATAAAGGATTTTGTTTCAAGAGGAAGGAACATGTCTCATTCCGATCCACAATCTTTAAATGAAACATTCTGACGTGTCTGCAACGAATTTCAAGCCTCCCCTCCCGTCCCATGCGAGGACTTTGGAGGACAGAGTGAGAATTCAAAGAGCCACGAGAACTATAGAACAATGTGCCATATCTGCAATGAAAGGCCAGAAGGGACTGTCAGGAAGCACCTTCAAGCCAGAATCAAACCAGCGACCTAAAGCTTAGCCACGTTCTTGAAATCTACAGTCCACCTCGCCACCAGCTCAGGTGCTAAAGGAACCTCTATAGCTCGATATCTTTAGCTTAACCAAGGTGAAGGGGGATTTGATCATAGTCTTTAAGTACCTAATGAGATGACAGAAATCTGATACCAAAGGGGTCTTCAATCTGGCAGCCAAAGATCTAACAGGATCCAATGGATGAACACTGAAACTAGACAAATTCTGACGGGGAATAATTTGGAAATTTTCAACAGGGAGGGGAATTCACCACTGGAAGAACGTACCCACAGTTGTGGTGGAGTCTCCATCACTGGCCATTTGTAAAACAAGGGTGGGTGTTTCCCTAGAAGATCTGCTCTAGTTCAAACAGGAATTACGCTGGGGACATCTGATGGAGATGGGACTAGGTGATCACAGAGACCCTTCTTGGTTTGACAATCTGTGGAAGGGTTCTGGTTTGTTTGGGGGGGGGTTCATTGTTTTTTTGGGGGTAGGTGGAGCAAAGACAATGGGACCATCCATCAAGGGTAGGAGACCCTGGGGGTTGAAGTGAGCAGGCTGGTGACCCTCCCCACATATGAGGGGTTGGGGTCTCACGTGTGATGGAGATGGGGATGGGAAACGCCTATTAGACAGCAGGAGAAAGGGGACTCACCCATCACTGGTACCGGGACGGGCTGGCTCCGTGTGGAGCAGATGTGCCGTCTGTCTCTCATTGACCAGTACTCACAGCTGTACGCCCCAGTCTTCCCCGTCTCAGCTGTCAGGACCAACCAAGGCCCCCCAGAGAGACTGGTGGTTTCTGTGTTGACCTGTTCCCCGTGCTGATTGTAGAACTGGTAGCTGGTCACCGCCTCCCCACCAGGGGCCAAGCATCTGAGGGTGAGACGCTCCCCCGGGAAATACACAGGGTGTTGGGGGTCCACGATGATGGTGGGGGCTTGCAGGGAGGCTGAGGAAGGGCAGAGAGATTCAGTGGAAGTTTCGCTCCCCCAGCCAAGTGATGCCTCCAAGTTTCTGCCCCCCTTGGCTGTAGCCAGCAGCCCCTCACAGCTCTCTGTTCCCCCCACAGAACAAGACACCTGGTGTTTGCACCCCACAGGTGCTAGAGCTCTGGCTGCATCTCTCCTAGCCTCACACCTGCCCCTGTGCTCCCTGGGGATGGGGCAGGAGCCTCCGTCACTTCTAGGGGGTTCTGGTTCCCACCTGGCCACGCCATACGTCACGGGCTCTGCCAGGCATGGAGCAGCTCAGTCAGCTCTGTGGGGGTGCTGAGACAGGATGAATGAGGGAAATGGAAGTGGGGCTGGGGAGATGAGAGGAGATGGCAGCTAGGGAGAGAGACCTCCTGCCACGGAAGCCCCCAGGCTACATCCTGGCTTGCAGCAAGAGCTGCTGAGATTTCACGTCTGGGGCCAGGGCTAGAGTCTGTTTCTGGGGTGCTCCTTTTCAAGCAGCTTACAGGGGTCTGGTTCTAAGAGGGGGTGGCTCCCCCTATCAGAGAATGCGGCACCTGTAAGGCCAGGGGACCTCAGAAAATGGAGCCCCCCACAAATCACCAGTCACTTTGGGAAGTCTTCCCGGGCTCCCCTGCAAGTCCCAAACCTGTGAGCTGAAAGAAGCAGAAACAGAGTGAGACAGACTCAGAGGGTCCCTGCACACGATGCCTGGAAGTGGGAATCTCTACACACAATGCCTAAGACCCCACAGTGAGAAGCCAGGCACAGAAGCGAATGCTGGAATCAGTGTCCCCTGTCTGGTCCCATTTCCCACCTCACTGACCAGCCAGTTCCTCTGGGGCAGGATCAGAGCTGGCAGCCCCTAGAGGTGAAAGGACCCATGTCCCATTCTCTGACCCAACCAGCCAGACCCCCGCCATGGGGCCACACTGGAACTTGAAGTCTGCCCCATGGGGTGACCCCCTTTCATGGAGGGGACCCACCTGGACAGACAGTTGGGTGTGTGTGTGTGTGTGGATCGGGTCCCTCCTTACTTGCAGGTGACACCAGCCGGGGAAGGATCTGGAGAGAAGCTGAAGGAGAGAAGGGAAGATATGGGCAGTGAGAGCTCCAGGGACGGCACAGGAGGGAAGGTGGCTGGGGAACAGGGAATGTAATTTAGGGAGACGTGAGCCCAGGTGGACGAGGCTCAACATCTATTTCCCCAGGGGAGAGCGACAGGCAGTAGGTGGAAGGAAACGACCATCAGGGAAAGACCAGGAGCTCGATACTCGAGTAAAGCCCTAGGAAAGCAGCCACCTGGTGACTGTGAGTCTATTTGCAGAAGCCCGAGGCTCAGGGTTCATGCTCCCTGCACAGAAAGGCCCCGTGAGGAGAACCCACATGGCTGGGAAATGCTGGACGCCCCCCCGAGTGCCCAGGGATGGCTCTAGCCATTTTGCCGCCCCAAGCACAGCGACACGCTGCGGGGGGCGTTCTGCCGGTCACCGGTCCCGCGGCTCCGGTGGACCTCCCGCAGGTGTACTTGCGGATGCTCAACCGAAGCTGCGGGACCAGTGGACCCTCTGCAGGCATGCCTGCAGGAGGTCCTCCGGAGCCGCCTGCCGCCCTCCCGGCGACCGGCAGAATGCCCCCTGCAGCGTGCCGCCCCAAGCACGCGCTTGGCGTGCTGGGGCCTGGAGCCACCCCTGCGAGTGCCACTGAATGGAGGCTGGAGATGGAGTCTGGGGGATGAGAGGCCCCGAGGAGCTGGAGGTGGAAGGAGATGGTGAGATGCATGCAGGGAAGGGGGGAAGGAGACACAGGCTGAAGGAGGAGTGCAGGGTCACTCACCCAGGAGATAGAGGAGCTCCATGCTGGGTGTAACAGGATGCTGCAGCCAGGTGAATCTGCTCTTTTAATGGGCTACATAAATAGTAACCGAGCTCTTACAAATATCTGTGACCGTCCGTCCCATGGGGCAGGACACTTCCCCAAATCTGAGCATCCGAGAGAGGAACCAGCTCCTGGGATGGGCCAGCCGGTTTCTGAAAGGAGGACGGAAGTGTGGTGATGATGCAGCCTCAAGATTTGCTGATCGCTGGGGAACTGGGATGGAGAAACCTGACGGATTAACAGGGGAGATGGAATGAAAGAGTGAGAGAGGGAAAGGGGGACTGAGACAGAGGCAGAGAGATGAATGAAGAGACAGGCTGCTTCACAAATAGAGGAAATGAAAGGGAAAAAGAAAGAGAGTAAATAGATAAATGGCAGAGGAAGAGTGAGAAAAGGAAAGGGTGAATGAGACACTGACAAAAGGATGAGTGAAGAGGAAGAAGAAAAGACAGTGCCTGAAGAAGAGGAGAGATGCAGATGGAGAGAGTGAAAGAGAAAGACACAGCAGGAGAAGTGCAGAAAGAGGTCACTGGCCAAGAACAAGGAGGACAGTCAGAAACAGAACGATTGAATGAGACACAGCCAGAAGGAGGAGTGGAGAGGGCGACTGTGAGAGAAGGGGAGGGGCAGAGGGAGGGGAATGAAAGTCAGACACATGGAGGGAATGGGAACGTGTGAATGAGGAAGAGAGACAGAGGAATGGGGAAGATGAAGAGGAGGGTGGCAGGGTGAGGCAGGGAAAGGGGGAGATGGAGGGAAGGCATGAATGAGACAGGCACACCGCGATCCCTGCAGCTCAGCGCCTCCTAGCACTGCCCTGGGACATGGGGGGGTCAGCAGTGACTGAGGGGGGAGAGCGCCCCCTAGTGAGCCCCTCTGCGATCCCTGCAGCACAGCACCTCCTAGCACTGCCCTGGGGCACGGGGTCAGCACTGACTGGGAGGGGAAAGTGCCCCCTAGTGAGCCCCACCGCGATCTCTGCAGCACAGCGCCCCCTAGCACTGCCCTGGGGCATGGGGGTCAGCACTGACTAGGAGGGGAGAGCGCCCCCTAGTGAGCCCCACCATGATCCCTGCAGCACAGCGCCCCCTAGCACTGCCCTGGGACACGGCGTCAGCACTGACTCAGAACATGTAACTGGACAGAACTGAATTAGACCTGCACTTCTCGCCCAGCTCACCGGTCGCTGCTCTTAGGCGAACGCCACGTGGGCAGGGGTCACGGACGTGTCTCAGCCGTCAGCGTCCCCCAGCAGCTGAGTCATGTAACTTTTTACAGGAACGGAGACGGGGCCGGTGGCTGAGCTGAAGGAACAACCTCACGCCAGAGACTGTTCAAGCTGATGCGGAGATGGAGTTTGGCCTAAGTTTGGTGCCTCTTTATTTATCCCTCTGTCTCTCTGTGTCCTGTCCCTCAACCTCTTCCTGCCTTTGTAGTACAGTTGATGAGGCGTCTACCCTCTCAAGTCCTCCGCCCCACATGCTCTCCCCCTTCCTCCCATTCCCCTACTTGGTCCCCATCCCACTCTCCAACTGTTGTCCTGTTTTCAGTGGTATCACGGCTAATTTGGGGTGTGACGGTAGAGCCTAGGATGGCTTTGCAGCTGTTTCTGGGGAGCTCTTCCCAAGCGTGGGGGCAGATTGGAGAAAAGACAAAGCGACTTCTCTGAAAATTTCACACGTGTGCCAGGCAGGTTGGCATCATGGGCAGATGTGACTCGCTGGGCTAGAGGCAGGGTTGGGGACAGTAACAAAGAGAAAACTGAAGCAAAACAGAGACTAGGGAGAAAGCTAAGAGGGTTTCATTGGGATTGGGAAATTTCCATCCTGAGCGGCCCCAAGAGCCTGTGCCAGAGAGACAGGACAGCCAAGGAAAGGCCCCAGCTTCCTGGGGTTCGCTCTGATGCTGCTGCTGAGATCCTGCTGACAGACTGCTCCCCTAAACACCCCCTCTGGGCTCATCAGCCCTGGCACCCCTGGAGACCCCAACGTGCCCCAAATTCCCCAGCTCCAATCAGAGGCTCTTAACATTCTCCCAAATTTTCAAACAAGCCCTTTG
Source organism: Mauremys reevesii (assembly GCF_016161935.1). Lineage (NCBI taxonomy): Eukaryota > Metazoa > Chordata > Testudines > Geoemydidae > Mauremys > Mauremys reevesii. The sequence goes on from NC_052635.1 coordinate 5,441,116, forward strand.
GTGTCCCAGCAGGGCTGTGGTATCTGCATCTGGCCAGGTTCTGAATTTACACCCAAGGGGAGGGACGCATGTGCCACAAGCCCCTGGTGGGCTGATGACCTTGTCAGGGCCTCGTCCTGGACCCCAGACTGGCTAAAGGACCCCCAGAGTCATGTGGGGGCTCTTGTGCTGAGTGGAAGCCAGTGTCCGAATGAGCTCTCCCTTGCCACCCAGTGATGAACGGGGGCAGGGGCCAGTCTTCAGCAGAAGTGTGTCTATTTGCATTGACACAGCTACTCTACCTGGGTGTTCAGTAGCCAGGGCTGCTTTGCCAGTTATCATTTGGGGACATTCTGGGATGAAACTCCCTTTAGGATTGAACACCAGGGTAATGAAACGTCATGTCTTTTACTGTACAGCAAAGGGCAGCAGAAGTGTCCTTAGCAGGCTCTGACTGAGGTCATCACCAACAGTCGTGATGGATTCTCCATCACTGGCAAGTTTTAAATCAGGATTGGGGGGGTTCCTAGTAGTTCTGCTCCAGGGATTGTTTTAGGGAGGTGTTACGCAGGGGCTCAGATGGGATGGTCACAGATTATGAAGCCAGAAGGGGCCATTATGATCAGCCCCATGGCTACGGAGCTCATCTAGGATGGAGAAGACCAAGAGTCAACTGCTCGACACAGACCAGAGACCTGAAACTGGGTTCTCCACATCCCAGAGCAGGTCTGTGAAGAGAAATGTGGGGCCCCGTACATCGTGTTCACTTGGGCCTCACTCTCTCCCTTGTTACAGACATTGGTGGGGGGGTCCCAATTGTTTCATCTGCATGTGGTAAAGAAAAATATTTGAAATCTCAAAACATTTCCCAGGCTGGGACAACCCTTTCCCACTGGCTCTAGAGGTGGGTTCAATTCCTGGCTGGGGGAAATGGAGGCAAAGGGCAGGGAAGTGCAAGAGTTTGGAAAGATCAACAAAAATATTTTGGAGGGGGACTGGGGATTTATAATCCATCTAGATACCTCCCCGTGGGGGAATTGCCAAGTCCAGAAATGATAACAAAGGAGTGTCACTAAACATCACTTATTTTGTAGCGTGTCTTAGGTTTGAAATTTTGCTCCTCGACTCTAGAAGATCCCTAGTTAGTGGCTGGGGATCTCACTGCACTCAAAGGAGTCAAATAAATCAAGACTCTTGTGCAGGGGTCACACTGGAGAGAGGCCGGAAGTGAGAAGGGATGAGAACTCCAGGGACAGGAAAGAGAGAGAGAGGCAGGGGGATAAACAAACAGTCAGCCACTGATCCAGAACAATGAGAACACATTCAGTCACCACGGTGCCTTGAATAACTGTGGTTTGAGGTTGTTTCCGTTCAGTCAACTGTCCCGTCTCTGCTCTAATAAAAAACAACAGCCACTTCCACCTTGGGCCACAGGGGGATGAAATGACCTTCACCCCAGGGACCGCAGACACCTGCTTCTGGTTAGAGCTCCCTGCTGAGACACAGCGAGGCACAAAATAGCATGCCCTGGAAATGCGACGTACGTCTGCAACCACAAGACTGAAATGACGACCTTAGCTTAAAATATGATGTCTTGCAACACAGGCTACTTTGCAGGTTGGGGGAGGGGTCTCAATGCGGCTCCAATGTCCCACTGCAACACTAGAGGGTATTGGGTTGCAGAGGGCAGAGTGTAGCTCTGTAGGGGGCGCTCTCCCCTCACACCCAGTCCTGGCCCCCATGTCCTCATTCAGTGCTAGGGGGCGCTGTGCTGCAGAGAGTGGTTAGGAAGCTCAGTAGGAGGTGCTGTCCCTTAAACATCAGCATTGATCACCATGTCTTATACAATACAAACAAATACTTCCTCTTGTTTGTATTAAACCTGCTGCCTCTTCATTTCCTCAAGTCACCCCTGGTTTTTGTGTCATGGGAAAGGGTAAATAACACTTCCCCACTCCCCTTCTCCACACCATTCCTGATTTCAGAAACCTCGGTCATATCCTCCATTAGTCATCACTAATCTGTCCTTCTACTGAAGCTGCTCCACACCCTCAATCGTGCTTCTTGCCCTTCTCTGAACCTTCTCTGGTTCCCTTTTGAAATGGGTCAACCAGAACTGGATGCAGCATTGAAGGGGTGGGCGTACCATGGATTATATAATGTCATCATCCTGTCTTCTTTTCTTATCCTTTTCCTAACGTACTAGTAGCCTTTTGGACACCCCATCTGGGAGGCTTTTCAGAGCAGGCCTGATGGGGAAGGGGATAGAGAGGAAAGAGAGTAATGAAGACAGGGGTGTTTGGCTGCAAATAGCTGAAAAGGCTGGTGAGGGTGTGGTGTGGGAATGGCAGGGATGTGGGCTTCAGGGTATGGTGGTATGGAATTGCACAATTAGTGGCTGGGATTTGCCCATGAAGAGGCACAGGGGATCATTGCTTGGGATCAGGGTGAAAGCATCACCCTGGAGCTTGCTGGATGACCCCACAGACTTCAGGGCTAGGGCGGGATGGGAAGCTGTACTATACCATTTATTGTCATTATTATTAATTAATTAGCAGTCTTAAGGCAGCACCTGGAGGCTGTGACCAAGATGAGAGCCCCACTGAGTACGCCGGATGCTGCCCAGATCCCCACTGAGATCAGGCCTCCACTCCATAATGCTACGTATTGCACAGACCTCGACCAGGAATCCCCCCCGCCCCGCCCATCATACCAGGTGCTACCCAGACCCTGACTGAGCTCAGGGCTCCCCCGTTACTGTACCAGGAACTGCACAGACCCCAAACTGAGATCAGGCCCCCTCCAATCCAACAGTATTTTTCTGGTGTGGGAAGTAAATCCCTTCTTGCAGCTGCTCAAAGCGCCCAAATTTCCTAAAGATGCGAGCATCATGCACCTTTCTCCGCCATCCCACACTGATGTTGGTGAAACATCCCTTGCGATCCACCAGCGCTTGCAGCACCTTTGAGAAGTACCCCTTGCGTTGTATGTACTGTTTGGCAAGGTGATCCAGTGCCAAGATGGGGATATGGGTTCTGTCTATCGCCCCACCACAGTTAGGGAACCCCATTGCAGCAAAGCCATCCACTATGACCTGCACATTTCCCAGAGTCACCACCCTTGATTGCAGAACGTCAATGATGGCTTTGGCTACTTGGATCACAGTAGCCCCCACAGTAGACAGGGGTCAGAGCAGCTCTCATCTTGGTATTTCTGCACTTCAGGGTGGGGGAAAGCAACTCACAGAGTTTCAGGAAAGTGGCCTTACGCATGCGAAGGTTTCGCAGCCACTGGGAATCATCCGATACCTGTAACACTATGTGGTACCACCAGTCTGTGCTTGTTTGCCGGGCCCAGAATCAGCGTTCCATTGTATCTACCTGCTCCACTGCCGGCATGATGTCCCAATTGCCAGAGCCCGTGCTTTCAGGAATCTCTGTATCCATGTCCTCATCACAATTGTCCTTGTGCTGCCGTCTCTTAGCCAGGTTCTGCACATACTGCAGTGTAATGTGCGAGGTGTTTACAATGCTCGCAACAGCAACAATGAGTTGAGTGGGCTCCATGCTTGCCCTGCTATAGCGTCTGCATGGGTAAACCAGGCAAAAAGGCGCAAAATGATTGTCTGCAGTTGCTTTCATGGAGGAAGGGGTGACTGACGACATGTATCCAAAACCACCTGCAACAATGTTTTTGCCCCATCAGGCATTGGGAGCTTAACCCATAATTCCAATGGACCGCGGAGACTCCGGGAACCATGGGATAGCTTTCCACAGTGCACCGCTCCATGAGTTGATTCTAGCCATGGTAGTGAGGATGGACGCCACTGACTTAATGTGCTTAGTGGGGACATACACAATCGACTGTATAAAATCGATTTCTAAAAGTCGACTTCTATAAAATTGACCTAATTTCATAGTGCAGACATTCTCTGAGGCTGTTCCAGCTCCTCTTGCTCCAAGCCCCTTTTTCCTTATAGATAGACATTGTTTCTCTTTTTGAGCACCCCCTGGAGCCCCATCTCTCTCCCTGAGCCCCCAGTTTACCGTGTAACCCCCAGGAGAGACTGTCGCCCTCACATGTTCGGTTCCCGCTGGTGCTCACACAGGATTCCATTTCTCCAAGGACAGTGGAAGGAGGGTCTCGCCTGGAAGTAGCAACATGCACACCCTGAGCCTCATGGGGCCGGGGGACTCCAGCTTGTACACCTGTGCATACTGGATATGCCCATCCAGCTGGGGAATCTGATCCAGGGAGAGCCATCCAGTCTCCACCTCTGTCACAGGTGAGCAGTGCACCGACGCCAACTCTCCTGGGAGGGTTTCAAGGAGATCCCATGAATCCTGGGAGACTCCAGACCTGGCTGTGATCTGCCCCCAACCCAATGGCTAAATCTGAGTGGTCCCACCCACCCCAAGTGTGGCTGCTATTAATGGATGGGTGGCTCTCTTCAACTTGCCCTGTTCACTCCCCCACAAACTCTCGTATTGGCCACTGTTGGAGACAGGCTACTGGGCTAGATGGACCATGGTCTGACCCAGTCTGGCCATTCTTATGAGGGTCCAAGCCCTTTGGTGACCGAGAACTCAGCAACTCTGATTCCAAGGCCAAGAGCTGCCATTGTGATGATCTAGTCTGACCTCCTGTGTCACACAGACCAGAGACCTGCCCCACAATAATTCCCAGGGCAGATCTTTTAGGAAAACATCCCACCTTGATTTAGTAATTGTCACTGATGGAGAATCCACCACGAGACTCTGTAAGTCATTCCAACGGTTCATTACTCTCACCGTTGAAATTTTCCCCTTCTTTCTGGTCTCTATTTATCTTCCAGCCATTGGATTGTGTTAGATCTTCCACTGCTAGATTGACGAGCCCATTATCAAATATTGGTTCCCCATGTAGATACTTAAAGATGAGGCTCAAGCCAGCCCTTAACTTTCTCTTTGTTGAGCCTCATAGACTGAGCCTCTGGAGTCTATCACTGTAAGGCAGGATTTCGAATCTCATGGCTGACCCCTCTCCAGTTTACCCTTTTAGGGTTGCCAACTTTGTAATGTTTAAAAACCAGACACTCCAGCAGGAGTACCGGAACCTCTCCTGCCCACCCCCCAAGGCTCCACTCCTGCCCCTTTCCCTCAGATCTCATCCCTGTCCCGTGTCTTGCCCCAATCCCTGCTCCTACCCCTTCCCTTCCCCCTGAGTCCACACCTCCTGTTCACTCCTCTTTCCCCCTCCCTCCATTGCTTACTGCTTTTCCCCTCCCCGCCCCCGTGTGGGTCTGGAGGGATTCACTTGCAGAGCCGGGGCTGGGAGCTGCAGCCACCTGATGCAAATAGGAGCTGGCTCTGGCTGAATAGGGGCTGGCACGGGTGATTACTCGGTACCTCACCACTTGCAGTAACTGGACTTTGGGTGTCCATTCAGTAGATCTGACCGGATACCGTCAGCTCCCCTTTTTGACTGGACTTTCTGGTAAAAAAACAGACAGGTGGCCACCATATGGTATTCCTGTGGCCATCAGAGGAGAGGGCCCTGAAGGACACTCTGATGTGGGTATTGGCTGCTCCATACCTGGTACTCAGGGTAAACCAGGCACCCGCCCTATGTCCTAGTGATGAACGCTCCATCGGTTATCGCCTTCCCCACTCTCTCCACCCAAGACCCTGGCAGCCGCTAACCCTGTCGTCCCCCTACTCCGTGCTACCCCTTCCCACCCACCCACTCAGCCCCAATTCTGATCTAGGCCACAGGGCACCCAGTAGGAGGGGCTCATGGGGTTAACGGTACCGTTTGTCACAAGGCAGCAGAGATGCTGCTGAAGAGTGAGCTGAGGTGCAGGGACTCTGTTGGGGAGCACAGGGACCCACTGAAGAGGGGTGGCAGGGCTTTTGGGGGCATCTCTACTGCACATTGAGGCTGGGTTCTGATTCAGCTGTGAACCCAAGCTTCCCTTCTGTCCACACACAAATTAGCCTGACCCAGGGCCTAGGGCCCCACTGGGGGCGTGGGTCAGAAGCCAAATCTCATGGCGATTTGGGTCCCAGCCCCGTCGCTTTGCAGTGTGGATGCAGCCCAAGGTGTGCATGGTGCAATATGGACGTGTTAGCATGGCAGAGAGATCTGGGCCCAGCCCTGGGAGGGCCAGGTTCGCGGTGCAGGACCGACGCTCACACGTGGGCTTGTGCACACAGAGTCCACCAGCCCGGGTCCAGCAGATGCCCTGGGGTGGGGGTGGGGGTGGGGGGCGGGGTCATCCCAGGGAAGGTGCTGCAGATAGAGCTTAATTAATTAACAGGACAATTCACCCCACAGGAAATCCGCCCCATTGCCTGCTCTCTGCTGCCCCTAGTGCCCATAACACAGCACAGCCACCCTTTACCCACCCCCCCACTGCTGTTCCTAGCACCCATTATACAGTACAGCCGCCCCTTCCCTACAAGCAGGAGGGTAATTCCTATGCTGACCCCTCCCTTATCCTGCTCCCCTCAGTTCCCCCTCCCCAGCCCGTGCTGAGCATGGATCCCTGGTCCAGAGCTGTGAGCAAAGGGCTCCCCCTGCTCATTAGCTGCATGGCCTCTGAGGATACCAGTGAACGAAGGTTTCACTTCTACAAGAGTGGAGCTGAGCTCATTCCCGGGGACATGGGGTCAGAGATCAGCACCATGGAGCCCGGCACCGGCTCTATGAAAGTTTCTGTTCTCAGCATCCCATCGGCCCAGTCCCAAGAGCACCGGGGAATTCTCCTGTGGGTACAAGGAGAATATTAGAGGGAGGTGGATCCCGTCTCCCTGGAGCCGGGCTGTGAATGTCACCGTGACAGCAAAGGCTTCTCCAGGCTCCATTCAGGGTATGTCTACACTACACTTGGCTCTCACTCATCCACACATGAATCAGTCTGACTCAGGGCAGCAAGCACTCAGGAGCTGGGTCCCAGGACCCTGCTGGGTGGGGGCGGGGGGTCAGAGCCCAAGCCCCACTGTGATGCGGATTCAAGCCTGGTCCATTGGCAGAGTGGCCACAGCTCAAGCCCCAGACCTGGCTCAGAAGGTCTGTGTGGTGCAGTGTGGATGTGTTAGCAGGCCCAGAAACCCAGGTGCGGCCATTGCAATCCCAGCATGGACTGAGAAAAACCAGCTCCACCAGCCTGGGTCCCACACATCTGTGTTCACAGTGCAGTGGGGACATACCCTCAGATACACCCCCAAAGCACTGGGCAAGCTGCTTTCCAGGGGCAAAATGAGAGCCAGGCATCACCCCTGGGAGATGGAGTATGAGGCATGGAGGAGGCAGGGACAGAACCTGCCTCAGCAGAAACTCTCTGGCGGGATTTATGACCCAGGGTGTGGCTCCTGTGTCCGAGCCACAGAGGGCAGCACTGCAGCTGAGGGGAGCTCCTGTGTTCTAGCAGCGGTTGCAAAATACCCCTCATTTGCTGGCGGCTCACCCATCCCCTTCTCATCCCCAGCCTGGCCTCCGTGGATCCCTCTGGCGGCTGGAGGCATCGGGACCATAGCTCTGCTCCCCCTGCTGCTTCTCCTCATCTGCCTCTGCAGGAGGAGGAAAGGTACTACGGGGTGGGGGGGACAGAAGGAGGGGTGGAAGCTGGGTCTCCTACTTAGGAGCCCTGCATTGCTGCCAGCACCTGGATTTGGGGGTGGGAGAAGCTGGGACTGGAGAGCCGGGGGGATCCCACAGGCCTTAGTTAAAATCCCTGGATTTTACCTAGTGCAGAGCTCAAAGCACATAAAAGAGTAAACCAGTATCAGATTCCCCCTTCTGCAGACACGGGGGAGGAGGGGTGTGACGGGTTGGATCACAGAAACCCGCTTGGGAACTGCCAAGTGATGTGCCAAGACTACTTCTGCCCCTGCTTTCCTTGCCAGTCTGGGACTCCAGCACCCTGTCTTGCTGAGCCAGACACGTCCATCTGCTCCATCACAGATCAAGGATCTGAACCACGTGCCCCAAAGCTACAGTCTTAACTGAATGCAACTTACAGAAGTGTTCCTGTCTTTAACACTCAGATGCCCAACTCCCAGTGGGGTCTAAACCCCAAATAAATCCATTTTACCCCGTATAAAGCTTATACAAGGTAAACTCATCAATTGTTCACCCTCTGTAACACTGATAGAGAGATATGCACAGCTGTTTGCCCCCCACAAGGTATTAATACATACTCTGGGTTAATTAATAAGAAAAAGGTGATTTTATTAAATACAGAAAGTAGGATTTAAGTGGTTCCAAGTAGTAACAGAAAGAACAAAGTGAATTACCAAGCAAAATAAAATAGAAGACGCAAGTCTATGTCTAAGAAAACTGAATACAAATAAAACCTCACCAGTTCCAGTATGGTCCCTTTTACAGACTAGTCTCCTGCTAGTCTGGGTCCAGCAATCACTCACACTCCCTGTAGTTACTGTCCTTTGTTCCAGTTTCTTTCAGGTATCTTTGGGGGTGGAAAGGCTCTCTCTTTAGCCAGCTGAAGACAAAATGGAGGGGTCTCCCAGGGATTTAAATAGACTTTCTCTTATGGGTGGAGACCCCCTCCTCTCTCCTATGCAAAGTCCAGCTCCAAGATGGATTTTTGGAGACACTTGGGCAAGCCACATGTCCATGCATGACTCCATTTTTACCAGCCAAGCCACATTCCTGGGAAAGCTCAGCTGTGGATTGGCATCTTCAAGTTCATTGTTGGCTTAAGTGGTTTTTGACTGGGCACTTTTCTGATGAAGCAGACCAAATGCTTTACTAGGTTAGTTAAAATCAAGCAAGTACACAGCCAATATTCCTAACATCAAGTACAAAAATGACACGTGTACAAGTAGGATTAGCAGATTGAGTAGATCATAACCTTTACAGAAATATGTTACATGGCATATATAGCATAAAACATATTCTAGATATGTCACATATACATTCATAAGCATATTCCATGAAGCCTTATGGGGGGCATTATTACAAGGGGCACTTTTCAGGGTCAATCAGCAGAAGGGAGCCTGGTGGGCACCCACCAGGGGATATGCTCCCTGGCCACCATCTCTGAGCCCTGCTCCTCTGAAAGCAGACTGGCCCCCCAACTTGGTCACACATGCCTGCCCTGTCCCTCAGCTTCCGGACAGCCAGGGTGTTCCTGGTTCACTGGCTTCACCTTAGAGCACAGCTCTCCTGTGCACAAGGCGCTTGGCCGTGTCTTCAGGGACACCGAACTGAAGGTTATTTCACGGGGCTAGATGTAAAGATGCAGAGAAAAGCAGGAATTAGAATTTGGAAACAGAAGGTGACAAGTGAAGAGACCCCATGAGATGCCAGCGAGAGCCACTGCTTGGGAACACGGTACTTCCCTGTTCTTTTCGGTAGGTCTCACCCCAACAGCCGGCTTTGTGGCCTTGTCCGATCCGCAGAGTGGGGAGATCCTCCTTTCAGGTGGTGGGTTTCTCCCCCTACAGCCTCAGCGCACAATATCCTACATTGCTCTAAAATGGATCCCTGTTCAAAGGCCTTGCACTGAGCACAGCGATCCTGAGACCTTCGCTTTTGGCCGAGGCCCCAAGGTTCACAGGACCAAGCGCCTTCCTGTTTAATGGCTGTTTCCCCTTCTCTTCACAGGTAGTGTCACGGCAGAGACACAGTAAGTTGCCTCAATTCCAGAGGCCGATACACCCCCCCCTTCAGGGACTGGCTCTGTCTGTCCCCGGTGGGACTGTCCATGCCCGCCCACCCCAACAGACTGACCCATCTGTGACGGAGCGATTCTGGCGGGACCCAACTGAGAGTGCCAAATCAGGACCAATTGCTTAAACAGGGCAGTTACAGCCCTAGGCTGGGGTTTTTCCACCTCTAAGGCAAACCAAACCAGCCAGACAAAAGGACTTTGGTCTCACCCCACTGGCTAACCACAAGTCACACAAGCAATTTCCTTAGACACTCCAGTCTCCCAGTATCACCACCAGTGCACTCGTCCTGGGGATAAATGGTTATGAAAACCAACACCCCAATAAAAGAAAAAGGTTCTCTCAATCCCAAAGGACCAAGCCCCAGACCCAGGTCAATATACACATCAGATCTTACCCACAAATCACGCTGTTGCCAATCCTTTAGAATCTAAAATCTAAAGGTTTATTTACAAAGGGAAAAAGGTAGAGAAGAGAGGTAGAATTGGTTAAATGGAATCAATTACATACAGTAATGGCAAAGTTCTTAGTTCAGGCTTGCAGCAGTGCTGGAGTAAACTGCAGGTTCAATTTAAGTCTCTGGAACATCCCCCGCTGGGATGGGTCAACAGTCCTTCGTGCAGAGCTTTAGTTTGTAGCAAAGTCCTTCCAGAGGTCAGAAGCAGGATTGAAGACAAGATGGAGATGATGCATCCGCCTTATATAGACTTTTCCAGGTGTAAGAATCCCTTTGTCCTCACGGTGGAAACTTACAGCAAAAATAATATGGAGCCTGGAGTCACATGGGCCAGTCCCTGCATACTTTGCTGAGTCACAAGGCGTGTCTGCCTTCTCTCCATGGGTCAATTGTGTAGCTGATGGCCCTTTAATGGGCCATCAAGCCAGCTATGCCGGGCTAACATCCGCTTTGTCTGGGACACTTCCCAGAGGCAGAGCATAATACAAAATATAGACAGTATAGAGCCAATACTTATACTTAAACTACAAAATGATACACAGACATACAGACAGCATAATCATAACCAGCAACCCAGAACCTGGTCTTAGACACCTTATATGACCCCCTTTACTTAGGATTTGGTGCCACCACAGGACCTTGGTTGCAACCCATGTTCTATATGGTCCCCATTTATATCAATAACGTCACACCATCCCATAAGAACCTCATTGTTTGAGAGGGGCAAGGGGAACAGCCATCCCAGCCTGGCATCTGATCCGGGTAAATTTCCTAGGTCCCCAACTTCTAACCTATGGTCACGTAATCTGCCATACAGCACTGCCACCTAGTGTTATGGGGCATCTGCTCCTCTACACCAAGGTGGTAGGAACTGCGTTGAGAGTGACTAGGCTTGGCAGAATTTGATTTTCATTTTTCTGTAATTTAAATGGATAATATCAATGGTTATTTTTAAGTACCCCCTCCCCCGCCACCCAATTTTTACTCTTCAAATTGTCACAGTTGCAGGAAATTCTGAGTGAGTCTTAGACTCTAAATATTTAAGGACAGGAGACACTGAGATTCAAAAAATTCACAGCTTGCTAAACACTAAAACAAACTGCCAACATCCCATGTCTAAATAGGCAAAGTAAATATCCTTAAAGCAAACTAATCAATTCTCAGGCAGCATTTCTCTTACTTTGCCTATTTGTAAATTTTGATCATTATTAATGGAAATACTTTTTAAATCCGTTTGTGTGTGTACGGCAAAGTTGACCTTTGCCAATGTTGACCAAGGAAGATCTAATGCTCCCAAACCTACAAATGAAAGAGAAAATGGAATGAATGAATGAGTTTGAGAGGAGATGAATGAGCGAGATGATGAATGAGCAACAGAATGCAAGAAAGACTAAAGGAGCGCATGAATCAATGAAAGAAGTAAGTAGAAGAGCTGACTGGGAGACAGAGGAGAAAGGGGTGTGTGAAAGAAGGAACCAAAAAGAACAGAAAAGTGATGATGAGAAAGAAAGAAAGAATAAATGAAAAAAAAGAGGAGATGAGAGAGACATAATAAAGGAAGGAAGGAAGGAAGGAGAATGAATGACCGAGTTTGCAAAGAGATGAATGAGAAAGAAAGATGAATGAATGAATGAGAAGGAATGGATGAATGCAAAAAACAAAAGCTAAAGTAACTTTGACCCAACCACCTGCTCTATCTTCAGTGCCATTCCCCAGATGACCTTAAATCTTTCTGCCCTGGGATCAGAACCCCAGCCCTGCTCAGCAGTCCATAAAGTATAAGCTTTATACAGAGTAAAACAGATTTATTTGGGGTTGGGATCCCATTGGGAGCTGGGTGTCGGAGACAGGAGCACTTCTTAAGCTGTTTTCAGTTAAGTCTGCATCTCTGGGGCACGTGGTTCAGACCCTGGGTCTGTGTTGGAGCAGACTGGCATGTCTGCCTGAACAAGGCAGGGTTCTGGAGGCCCAAACTGACAGAAAAAACGGGCTCAATGGTAGTCTCAGAACATCAGGTGACAGTCCCAAGGGGGTGTGTGTGTCTCTGTGAGCAAGCCCGTCACAACACCTAAGAACCTTACTGTGAATGTGCTGCTCCAGCCCTAAGACGAGGTGTATTTGTCATTATTTGAAGCAAAACTAAACTAATTTATACTTATTTCAGAACAATACCAAACCATACTTTTTAAAGTGCTAACTCAAATCTACATCAGTGGTTTTCAACCTTTCCCCACCCCATTTGTAAACCCCTCTTCTAGCTTATGGATAACGTGCTTCATGTAGCAGGTGACCAGGATTCATCACCAGATTTGGTCTGCTGGTTGGAGCATTAGTTTCCCCAGCCTGGGTATGGATGGGGAGGGTGACATGAATGTGGACCCCTAAAGCATTTCAAATGGAGGTGTGGACCACTTTGGAAATCTTAGTCTACGGACCCCTAGGGGTCTGCAGACCACAGGTTGAAAATCACCACTTTACATAATGCATGTCCCATTCTTAAAGGAGTAAAGCAAGTTTAGTTTCAATAAGCAAGTAACTAGTGCAGATATTTTAAGGTTTCCCATTTCCCACATGCATATCCCTGCCCGTTGCAGCCGTCCAACAAACGCCAGTTCAAACCCATCACCAATCACAACTCCTTACGAGTGCAAGGAGGCGGTGTCAGGTCTCGACCCATCTCCAAGTGTCCCCATTGGTGGCAGGCTCAGCAGAAAGCCTGAGTGCTGAAAGCTCAGGGCAGACTGAAGTCTTGCTGTGGCTAGAAGACCTCTGGTGAGGGCTGGGTGGGGCAGAGAGACAAACCTTACTGGAATCTCCCAGGAATTAAAGATAATTTTAAATTAAAGATGGTCATGTGATGAAGCCTCCAGTGATATGTGCAACCAAAATTGGCAACCCTAGTATGGGTGGGGAGGGGGAAGAGGACCTAACCCTGTCGCCAGTGGCGCAGGTAGAAATCAATTCTGATTGGTAAGCTGCACCAGCTAAATGGAGGGGGGATGTGACTGCCCCGCCCCACGTGACCCCTCCCCGTGACTTCTCATGTCTCACCCCCAGCCCAGGGCCCCAGGCTCTCCCTCCTCCCCTCCCCTCCCCATGATCCACCCCACGTTACCTGGGGTGCTCTGTCCTCCCACTGTGCTGGAGACTTCTGAACCGCCAGGCTGTCCTGGGAACCATAGAGGTGAAAGGAGCAGAACCCCATGCCAGCAGCTCCTCTGGCAGGGCTGTACCCCCCCAGCCCTCCCACGCAGTTGCATCTCCTGAGTCCTGTCTGGGGTCTGTACAGCAAACCCATGGGAGGACAGGGCTGAGGGGGGACACAGGGCTGGGGGCAGTACAGCCGTGCCAGAGGAGCTGCCAGTGTGGGGTTCTGCTCCTTTCACTGCTGTGGTTCCCGGGAGAGCCCTGAACCTGGGAACCACAGCGGCGAAAGGAGCAGAACTTTGGGCTGCCCCATGAAGGCAGCTCCTTGGGTGTGAATGTACCACCCCCAGCCAAGCCCCCAGTGCTGTCCTCCGGCGGGGCTACCTACAGACCGCAGACAGGAGATGCTGACACAGCTGCATGGATGGGCTGGAGGCGGTACAGCCGCGCTGCAGGAGCTGCTGGTGTGGGGCTGCCAGGCGGCCCCAAATTCTGCTCCTCCTGTGTCTTTCTGAAAGTTTCTGGTACACCGTAATGGCTATAAATAGCTCACTGGTATGGTGTACCGGACTGTACCACCCTACTTCCACCACTGCCTGCCCCCTGGACCCATCCTTCTTCTCTCCTCCGAGGTGGGAATTCTGATTGGCCTCCTGCCCTTCACAGTGTCCCTGATCCAGCCACTCTTCTCAAGGAGCCCCCCAGACTCATCCCCCCCGGCTTGCAGCCAACTCTACGCTGCATGTGGACCACGGACCAGAGATAGGGTCAGGAGTGTCTTGTTCTGGGGTGCTTCATTTGCAGCTCCTTAAAGGGGCCTAGTTTTAAGGGAACCCAGCCCCTCTAAGTCCTCCAGGGTACCCCAGAAAACCCAGTCCCCCACAAATCACCAATCACGTTGGGAAGTTTTGCCCAGGGCCCCATGTGGGCCCCAAATCTGGGACCTGAGCGGAGCATAAACAGAATGAGATGCATTCAGAGGTGAGGATGGGGGGAGATCCCACAGTCAGAAGCTAGGTACACGAGGGCATACTGGTACCAGTGTCTGCTGTCTGGTCCTATTCCCCACCCCCCTGAGTCAGCCAGTCCCTCTGCGGTGGGAAACGAGCCAGCACACCCTAGAAGTGAAAGGCCCCATGCTCCCCTGAGCCAAGCAATTTAGGGAGATGTGGACCCAGGTGTACGAGGCTCAACATCTATTTCTCTAGGGCAGAGTGACAGACAGGAGGTGGAAGGAAACAAGTGTTGGGGAATGACCAGGAGCTCGATATTTGAGTAAAGCCCTAGGAAAGCAGCCACCTGGTGACTGTGGAAGAATCAAACTCCACTCTCAGGTTGGAAGCAACAAAATCAGAGACAGCTTTATTCAGGACATGCAATTGCAAGGGAAGAACACAGCTGACAGAGAGCAGCTCTGCCTCAGTTTCTCCAAAGTACAAGCAAAATCACACAAGCATTTATACCTCTTTGTGACGTGCATTAATTAAAAACATCTGCATTTTATTTAGGCTATTTGCTATCTATTTCAGTATTTTCTCACTTTCTCGTCTCAAACATCGTTATCTCAAGGCTAGGTCACACTGACTAGTCTGCTGTTTTCCACTCGCTTCTGATGTGAGCCCTGCTTCTACAGGTCTCGCGATATTAGGCTAAGACTTGACAGGACAGTTGCTGTGTCTCTGACACTTAAATGGCTGCACTTAAGCCCTCTCTTTCTTTCCCTGCTTCCACACTCCCCACTTTTGTGCTTCCTTTAGCACAACTAACATTCTTAAACTTCCAACTGCATCAAGCCTTGTATTTCTGTTTCTAGCTCAGGAGAATCAGAATCAACCCTATAAGTCTTAACTGGATATAAGGATAATGCATGATTAGTGTGAACATGAAAGGCATTTTTGTTAGTACATCCCTTACAATAACAAATAACATATTCCTAGACTAAACAAAAGCAATACAATAATTAATGTCCCCGTTGTAATAATGTGCTGGGGTTCTTTCATTGCCTTAATTACATAGCACATTACATTATAATCAGTACACAAAGTAGACACTCTATAGGCTGTATGAAAAGCATGTTTTTCAATTTGATAGATATTCTGAAGCACATGGAATTGACCCTGTAAGTCAGAAATTTTCCAAACCTCTGGTAGGAGTGAGCATAAATTTTGAAACTAGTCGGGTATCAAAGTGGTTCAATTAAAAGAAATCTGATGCCTAAGGTCTAATTGTAGGGCTTTGTCTGCTGGCCAATAAATAATGTGATTTCCTGTGGCCGTGGTGAGATTAAAATGCATATCTAGGAAAGTGGTGGCATTAACATATACACAGCTATCATTAGCTTGGAACAGCAACTGTCCTGTCAGGGTATTTCCTTGTCCCATACCTTCCTGTACATGAGTTCGCTGGGGCTCGACCCTCTCCAGGGCGGTGGGGAGCCACACTGACTCACTACACCCTGTTAGTTCCGGGGAATTAGTCTGGCCAGGGGGATTCCCCTCGGTAGCCCTTGCTGTAGCCGGCCGAAATGCGGTTAGCTCGGCCCTAGGTCAGGGTGGGGCAACAAACGCTGAGTCAGGGGGTTCAGGCCCTCAGACAGGGCTGAGCAGTAACAACAGGCTCCAGCCTCCTCAGGCCGGGGAGAGGGGAAGTCTGCCACCCCAGAGTTGGGTGGCAGGGGGGACGCAGGCCCTCCCACTCCACTGCGTCCCAGCTAGGGGCCCTGGCAGCGGCCAAAGATCCGCTGCTGTGTCAGTGGGGATCCTGGCCGCAACACACCGACATAGGCTCTGGCAGTGCTGCAGCCAGACTGGGGTCGACTGCCCCCGGGCTACTTCCACACTCCCCCTCGGGCCTGACCCTCTGAGGGGTGGGCTCAGAGCTCCCTAGATACGCCCACTCCGGCCGCCGGATCGGCTCTTCCTCCTCCGGGGTGATGGGGAGCCACACCGCCTCACTACACTTCCCAACAAACTTTGTCAAACACTGTCACAACTTCCCCTTGCTTCAATTTCCTTACGCACTGAAGCTGCGGGGGTTCTAAGGGCCGTAATGTCCACTGATTCCCTATTCCAATCCAAATATCGGGTGTTATTCCAGGAGCACCAACAACAAATCGGCTAGGTGGACGTGGCTCAACATCTATTTCCCTAGGGGAGAGCGACAGACAGGAGGTGGAAGGAAATGAGCATTGGGGAAAGACCAGAAGCTCGATACTTGAGTAAAGCCCTAGGAAAGCAGCCACCTGGTGACTGTGAGTCTATTTGCAGAAGCCCGAGGCTCAGGGTTCGTGCTCCCTGCACAGAAAGGCCCCGTTAGCTGACCCTGCACATCAGGGAAATGCCAGATGCCCACCAGACTGTCGCTGAATGGAGGCTGGATATGGAGTCTGGGGGTCGAGAGGCCCCAAGGAGCTGGAGGAGGAAGGAGAAGGTGAGACACATGCGGGGAAGGAGACACAGACTGAAGGAGGAGTGCAGGGTCGCTCACCCAGGAGATGGAGGAGCTCCATGCTGGGTGTAACAGGATGCTGCTGCCCGGTGAATCTGCTCCTTGAATGGGCTACGTAAATAGCAAACCCGAGCTCTTACAAATATCTGTGACCATCCGTCCCATGGGGCGAGGCACTTCCCCAATGTCTGCGCCTCTGAGAAAGGAACCAGCTCCTGGGATGGGCCAGCCACTCTCTGAAAGGAGCACAGACGGGTGGTGACGATGCAGCCTCAAGACCTGCCTGGGTTGACAATTGCAGAGGGGATCAGTGAAGGAGCCCTGGAGATACAGGGTGTGATGCAGTAGGGACTGTCTGCATGGGGGATGGGAGAGCAGGGGATGACTTTAGGTGCGGGACAGGACCTGAGCCTGTAACCTGAGGCAGGAAGGGGGGTGGGGGGAGTCAACACCTTTGCCCGGGAAACTGGACATAGGGAGAGGGGGAGAGGAAGGGGAGAGAGCCTGCTGGAGGGGATTTTAGTTTTAGTTTTGGGCTGGCTGGGAAGAGGCAGGGAACCCCAAGTCTGGGGTCTAAGATCCTTGCCCCCCAGAGGGACCTGGCTGAGGGGTCCTGGTTGTATCTACAAGCCCTGCTTGGGACTATGTTCCTGTTGTCCAATAAACCTTCTGTTTTACTGGCTGGCTGAGAGTCACGGTGAATTGCAGGAAGTGGGGGTTGCAGGCCCGGACTCCCCCACACTCCGTGACACAGGGTACCCAGGTAACAGCTCCTCACTCCATCCATTACCTTGGCTGGGTACTGGACACCAGTGCTGCACAAGGGGTGCTGCCCCAGTTCTCAGTCCATGCTCCTTGCTCTCCAGGGCTATGGGGCCAGCGCTGGGGTATGGTCATCAGCACTGCCTGGGAGGGGAGAGTGACCCCTACTGAACCACCACCATGATTCCTGCAGCACAGTGCCCCATAGCATTGCACTGGGACAGGGGGGTCAGCACTGACTGGGAGGGGAGAACACGCCCTGCTGAGCCCCCAATGTGGTCCCTGCAGCACAACATCTCCTGGCCCACACCAGTGTCCCAGGGTCAGCCCCAACTCAGAACACGTAGCGGCAGAGAGACAGAATTAGACTTGGACTTTCCACCCCAGCCCTGCAGTCACTGCTCTCAGACGAATGCAGCGTGGGCAGGGGTGGCGGACGTGTCTCAGCCGGCAGCATCACACAGGAGCTGGGCTGTAGGGTCCATCATGCTGGGGGCGTTTCATCCTCACACAGCCCAGTGGGGAAGTGGCTGTTACTTTTTAAAGGAATGGAGACAGTGTCTGACCCTCATGCCAGAGACTCTTCAAAGTGACACGGAGGTGGAGTTTGGTCTAATTCTGGGTGAGTGCAGGCCTCTTTATTTAGCCCTCGCTCTATCTCTTATGTCCCTCAACCTCTTCCTTCCTTTCAAGTACAATGAACGAGGTGACTCTCCTCCTGGGTTCTGTGCCCTGCACATCCTCCCCCTTCATCCTGTCCCCCTACTGAGTTCCCATCCTGCTCTCCTGCTATTCTCCTGTTTTCAGTAGCATCACGGATAATTTTGGGTGTGAGGATGGAGACCGAGGTAGCTTCACGGCTGTTTCTGGGGAGCTCCTCCCAAGTGCAGGGGGCAGGCTGGAGAAAGCACAAAATGCCTTCGCTGAAAATGTCACGTGGGCCATGCAGCTTGGCATCGTGGGCAGATGTGGAACACTGGGCTAGAGGCAGGGTCGGGGCCTGTGACGTTAAGGCAGCCGGGCAAGCAAGGAAACGGAAGGAAAACAGAGATGGGGAGACAGTTAAGAGGGTTTAAATGGAGCTGGAACATTTCCCTCCTCAGCCGTCCCTGAGCACATATGCCAGAGAGAAAGGACAGCCATGGAAAGGCCCCGACTTCCCGGGGTGAGCTCTGATGCTGCTGCCGAGATGTTAATAGAGTTTTCTTCCATTACAGAGCCACAAGGTGGGTGAGGAAATATCTTGTAGTGGACCAACTTCTGTTGGTGAAAGATGCTGGGCCAATACAAGGTATCACCACACCTACCTTGAGAGGGGCAGGGGCAGAGACAGAGGGGTGCTATGGGGTGTTTCTCCCCCCTTTTCATCCCCCTCTTGAAAATTGTTTCCAGCTGAGACCTAGGAGCCAAAGAGTCTCTGTGGAAGGATGTTCCCTGATGGTTTTTTCAACCGGTTGAACTTCCGTTGTCCTCCCTTCCTGCCTCATGACTCTGTTTAAAGCTTAAATGGAAATTAAGCAAACACATGCTCCTTTGTTTGAGACAGACCTGTGTTTGGATTTCTGCCTGGGCAGGGTGTGGGATTTGGAACATGTGGAATCTCATACAGGGAAATTTTATAATTTCACGCACAATGTTGTCCTACATTTTATGTGGACAATATTGACCAGGAAATTATGAGGTTCCTGACCCTTTTCAAATATGTTCCAGGTTTCATTTCTCTCAGACACCACCCACTGTCCATGTGCTCCTGTCCTCAGCCTAAAGAATAAGACCTTGACTGGCTCCGAGCTCGCTGAAGCAGAGTATCTCAGCTGGATGTGCTCTTCTTTTATGGATTTGGGACTTTTGGACGTCCAGCTCAATGTGGGGGTGGGTGGTGATCGGGCAAGTCAGGTTGGCTGGGAGCCTCCTGAGAAAGGCGAGTGAGGTCGACTGCAAAAGGCAGGGACCCAAAAGCTGAAGCAAAAGTCAAGGAAGTGCTGGGAAGAACAACATGTCCACATCCCCCACTGCACACCCCCTGGGCTATGGGAAACACCCAGGATGAGGGCGGGGGGGGCTGATCTGGGTCAAGGTCTGTGTGGCACCCAGAGCAACTGGAGGGGGCCTGATCTCAGTTGGGGTCTGTGCAGTGCCTGATACAACAAGGGGGGGGGTCCCTGAACTCAGTCAGGTCTGGGTAGCACCTGGTATGGGGGGGGGGGATTTCTGGTCGAGGTCTGTGCAATACGTAGCATTAGGGAGTGGAGGTCTGATCTCGGTGGGGATCTGAGCAGCATCCGGCGTGCTCGGTGGGGCCCTCATCTTGGTCACGGCCTCTAGGTGCTGCCGTAAGATTGCTAATTAATTAATAATAATAATGACAATAAATGGTATAGTACAGCTTCCCATCCCACCCTAGCCCTGAAGTCTGCGGAGTCATCCCAAGAGCTCCAGGGTGATGCTTTCACCCTGATCCCAAGCAATGATTCCCTGTGCCTCTTCATGGGCAAATCCCAGCCACAATTCCATAGCACCATAGCCTGAAGCACACATCCCTGCCATTCCCACACCACACCCTCGCCAGCCTTTTCAGGTATTTGCGGTTAATCCCCCCCCCCTGTCTCCATTACTCTCTTGCCTCTCTACTTCTTGCCTGATCCCCAGGCCTGCTCTGAACAGCCTCCCATTTGGGATGTCCAAAAGGCTACCAATATGTTAGGAACTATTTGGAAAAGGATAAGAAAAGGAGACAGGATGATCATATTATATAAATTCATGGTACGCTCAGGCCTTGAATGGGAGACATGACCAAGGTTTCTGAAATCAGGAATGGTGTGGAGAAGGGGAGTGGGGAAGTGTTATTTACCCTTTCCCATGACACAAAAACCAGGGGTGACTCAAGGAAATGAAGAGGCAGCAGGTTTAGTACAAACAAGAAGTACTTGTTTGTATTAAATGGGGCATGGGGATCAATGCTGACTCATAGGGGACAGCGCCTTCTACTGAGCCTCCTAACCACTCTCTACAGCACAGCGCCCCCTAGCACTGAATGAGGACATGGGGGCCAGGACTGGGTGTGAGGGGAGAGCGCCCCCTACAGAGCTACACTCTGCCCTCTGCAACCGAATACCCTCTAGTGTTGCAGTGGGACATTGGAGCCAGCATTGAGACCCCTCCCCCAACCTGCAAAGTAGCCTGTGTTGCAAGACATCCTAGTTTAAGCTAAGGTCGTCACTTCAGTCTTGCAGTTGCAGGTCGAAGCCGTACCTCACGTTTGCAGCACGTGCTATTTTGTGCCCTGCTGTGTCTCAGCGGGGAGCGCTAACGAGGAGCATGTGTCTGCGGTCCCTGGGGCTGGGATGATTTCATCCCCACGTGGCCTGAGGGAGAAGCAGCTGTTGCTTTTTTTACGAGTGCTGAGACAGGGCGGTGAGCTGAGTGCAAAGAACAACCTCAAGCCACAGGTTATTTAAGCCGCCGCGGGGACTGAACATGTTATAATTGTTCTGAGTCAGTGGCTGACTCTCTGTTTATCCCCCTGCCTTTCTCTCTCTTTCCTGTCCCTGGAGTTCTCATCTCTTCTCACTTCTGGCCTCTCTCAAGTGTCATCCCTGTGCAACAAGGATCCTGATTTATTTAACTCCTTTGACTCCAGCGAGATCAACAGCAGCTAACTAGGGTTCTCATAAAGTTGAGGAGCAAATGTCCAAACCTGAGATGTGCTATGAAATAAGTGACGTTCAGTGACAGCCCTTTGTTGTCGTTTCTGGACTTCTCAATACCCTCCCAGGGGAGGGGGATCTATATAGATTATAAATCCCCAGTCCCCCTCCAAAATATTTTTGTTGATCTTTCCAAACTCTTGCGCTTCCCTGAACCCTTGCCTCCATTTCTCCCAGCCAGGAATTGAACCCACCTCTAGAGCCAGTGGGAAAAGGGTTGTCCCGGCCTGGGAAACGTTTTGAGATTTCAAATATTTTCCTTTGGTGCACTGGGATGAAACAATTGGGACACAGTTTTGAATTCCCCCGCCCCCCGCATGTCTATAACAGGGGAGAAAGTGAGGACCAAGTTAATATGATGTACGGGGTCCCACATTTCTCTTCACAGGCCTGCTCTGGGATGTGGAGAACCCAGTGTCAGGTCTCTGATCTGTGTCATGCGGTTGACTCTTGGACTTCTTCATCCTAGATGAGCTCCGTAGCCATGGGGCTGATCATAATGGCCCCTTCTGGCTTCACAATCTGTGACCATCCCGTCTGAGCCCCTGCATAACACCTCCCTAAAACAATCCCTAGAGCAGAACTACTAGGAACCCCCCCGATTCCTGATTTAAAACTTGCCAGTGACGGAGAATCCACCACGACTGTTGGTGATGCCCTCAGTCAGGGCCTGCTAAGGACACTTCTGCTGCCCTTTGCTGTACAGTTAAAGACATGACATTTCATTACCCCGGTGTTCAATCCTAAAGAAGTAGCAAAGAATCCTGTGGCACCTTATAGACTAACAGACGTTTTGCAGCATGAGCTTTCGTGGGTGAATACCCACTTCTTCGGATGCAAGCCTAAAGAGAGTTTCATCCCAGAACGGCCCCAACTGATCACTGGCAAAGCAGTCCTGGCTACTGAACACCCAGGTAGAGTAGCTGTATTGATGCAAATAGACGCACTGCCCCCGAAGACTGCCCCCCTCCCCAGTTCATCGCTGGGTGGCAAGGGGGAGCTCATTTGGACACTGGCTTCCACTCGGCACAAGAACCCCCCATGACTCTGGGGGTTCTTTAGCCAGTCTGGGGTCCGGGACGAGGCCCTGACAAGGTCATCAGCCAGCCAGTGGCTTGTGGCACATGTGTCCCTCCCCGTGGGTGTAATATTGAGAAACTGGCCAGACGCAGATATCACAGCCCTGCTGGGACACCAAAGGGCTTGTTTGAAAATTTGAAAGAACTTTAAGAGGCTTTGATTGGAGCTGGGGGATTTGGGGCACGTCGGGGTCTCCAGGGGTGCCAGGGCTAATGAGCCCAGAGGGGGTGTTTAGGGGAGCAGTCTGTCAGCAGGATCTCAGCAGCAGCATCAGAGCAAACCCCAGGAAGCCAGAGCCTTTCCTTGGCTGTCCTGTCTCTCTGGCACAGGTTCTCGGGGCCGCTCAGGAGGGAAATTTCCAAGTCCCAATGAAACCCTCTTAGCTTTCTCCCTGATTTGATTCAGTTTTCTGTTAATTACTGGCCCCAACCCTGCCTCTAGCCCAGCGAGTCACATCTGCCCATGATGCCAACCTGCCTGGCACACGTGTGAAATTTTCAGAGAAGTCGCTTTGTCTTTTCTCCAATCTGCCCCCACGCTTGGGAAGAGCTCCCCAGAAACAGCTGCAAAGCCATCCTAGGCTCTACCGTCACACCCCAAATTAGCCGTGATACCACTGAAAACAGGACAACAGTTGGAGAGTGGGATGGGGACCAAGTAGGGGAATGGGAGGAAGGGGGAGAGCATGAGGGGCGGAGGACTTGAGAGGGTAGACGCCTCATCAACTGTACTACAAAGGCAGGAAGAGGTTGAGGGACAGGACACAGAGAGACAGAGGGATAAATAAAGAGGCACCAAACTTAGGCCAAACTCCATCTCCGCATCAGCTTGAACAGTCTCTGGCGTGAGGTTGTTCCTTCAGCTCAGCCACCGGCCCCGTCTCCGTTCCTGTAAAAAGTTACATGACTCAGCTGCTGGGGGACGCTGACGGCTGAGACACGTCCGTGACCCCTGCCCACGTGGCGTTCGCCTAAGAGCAGCGACCGGTGAGCTGGGCGAGAAGTGCAGGTCTAATTCAGTTCTGTCCAGTTACATGTTCTGAGTCAGTGCTGACGCCGTGTCCCAGGGCAGTGCTAGGGGGCGCTGTGCTGCAGGGGTCATGGTGGGGCTCACTAGGGGGCGCTCTCCCCTCCTAGACAGTGCTGACGCCGTGCCCCAGGGCACTGCTAGGAGGTGCTGTGCAGCAGGGATCACGGAGGGGCTCACTAGGGGGCGGTCTCCCCCCCAGTCAGTGCTGATCCCCATGTCCCAGTGCTGGCCCCATGGCCCTTCACAGCCGGGAGTGCGGGGTTGGTGCTGGGCCCGTGACCCCTGATGTACCTGGCCAGGGTAATGGATGGAGTGAGGAGCCGTTACCTGGTTACCCTGTAGCTGACCCCTCTGGTATTGTCGGACCAGGCCCTGCAGAGCAGCTGGGAGCTGCAAGGCATTCTGGGAGCCCCCCAGTCTGGCCGTGGTCAGCCCACAGCGTGTGGTGCCTCGGTGCTGGGGTGGAGAAGTGGCTGCGTCCCTTAGGCAGCACTTCCTCCAGCTGTGATCAGAGAGGAGCAGGCGGCTCACAGGAGACGGGGGTTGGGAGTGCAGCTTCCAAGCTCAGACTGGTCGCCCCAGCACAGAGCTAAACGTGTTTCTCTGCGCCAGGTGAATGACTCACCCTGCACCCCCTCCTCTGTGCCTGCCTCATTCACACCTTCCCTCTGTCTCCCCCTTTCCCTGCCTCACTCTGCCACCCTCTTCTTCATCCTCCCCACTCCTCCATCTCTCTCCCTCATTCACATGTTCCCTCCGTGTGTCTGACTTTCATTCTCTCTCTGCCCCCCTTCTCTCACAGTCGCCTCTCCACTCCTCTATTTGCAGCCTGTCTCTTCATTCATCTGTTTGCCTCTGTCTGAATCCCCCTTTCCCTCTCTCACTCTTTCATTCCATCTCCCCCATTAATCCATCGGGTTTCTCCATCCCGGACACCAGGGTTCTCCAGCGGTCAGCAGGTCTTGAGGCTGCATCGTCACCATCCGTCTGTGCTCCTTTCAGACACCAGCTGGCCCATCCCAGGAGCTGGTTCCTCTCTCGGATGTGCAGACATTGGGGAAGTGTCTCGCCCCATGGGACGGACGGTCACAGATATTTGTAAGAGCTCGGTTGCTATTTAGGTAGCCCATTGCAGGAGCAGATTCACCCGGCAGCAGCATCCTGTTACACCCAGCATGGAGCTCCTCCATCTCCTGGGTGAGCGACCCTACACTCCTCCTTCAGCCTGTGTCTCCTTCCCCCCCTTCCCTGCATGCGTCTCACCTTCTCCTTCCTCCTCCAGCACCTCGGGGCCTCTCATCTGCCAGACTCCATCTCCAGCCTCCATTCAGCGGCACTTGCGGGGGGGCGTCTGGCATTTCCCAGACACGTGGGGTCTCCTCACAGGGCCTTTCTGTGCAGGAAGCACAGACCCTGAGCCTCGGGCTTCTGCAAATAGACTCACAGTCACCAGGTGGCTGCTTTCCTAGGGCTTTACTCGAGTATCGAGCTCCTGGTCTTTCCCCAATGGTCGTTTCCTTCCACCTCCTGCCTGTCGTTCTGCCCTAGGAAAATAGATGTTGAGGCTCATCCACCTGGGTCCACATGTCCCTAAATTATCTTCCCTGTTTCCCAGCCCCCTTCCCTCCTGTGCCGTCCCTGGAGCTCTCACGGCCCATCTCTCCTCTTCTCTTCTTCAGCTTCTCTCCAGATTCTTCCCCGGCTGGTGTCACCTGCAGGTAAGGAGGGACACAATCCACACACACACCCCAGCTGTCTGTCTAGGTGGGTCCCCTCCATGAAAGAGGGCCACCTCATGGGGCAGACTTCAAGTTCCAGTCTGGCCCCATGGCGGGGGGTCTGGTCGGCTGGGACAGAGAATGAGACATGGGGCCTTTCACCTCTAGGGGCTTTCGGCTCCGATCCTGCTCCAGTGGAACTGGCTGTTTAGTGGGGTGGGGAATGGGACCAGACAGGGGACACAAATTCCAGTATTCGCTTCTGTGCCTGGCTTCTTACTGTGGGGTCCCAGGCACTGTGTGTAGAGACCTCCCTCCCAGGCATCATGTGCAGGGACTCTCCCACCCCACCTCTGAGTGTGTCTCACTCTGTTTCTGCTCCTGTCAGCTCCCAGCTTCGGGACCTGCAGGGAGCCCTGGGCAAGACTTCCCAAAGTGACTGGTGATTTGTGGGGGGTTCAGTTTCCTGGGTCCCCTGGAAGCCTTATAGGGGCTGGATTCTCTGATAGGGCAGAGAAACCCCTCTTAGAACCATCCCCCTCTAAACTGCTTGAAATGGAGCACCCCAAAAATAGACTCTAGCCCTGGCCTCAGAAGTGAAATCTCAGCAGCTCTGGCTGCAAACTAGGAGGCGGGAAAGGATTTGAGCCTGGGGTCTTCCATCTCTCTCCCTAGCTGCCATCTCCTCTCATCTCCCCACCACCACTCCCACTTCCCTCGTCCGTCCTGTCTCAGCACCCACATAGAGCTGACTGAGTCGCTCCATGCCCTGCAGAGCATGTGACGTATGGCGTGGCCAGGTGGGAACCAGAACCCCCCAGAGGTGACGGGGGCTCCTTCCCCTCCCCATGGAGCACATGGGCAGGGGTGAAGCCACGAGAGATGCAGCCAGAGCTTGGGGGCCTGTGGGGTGCAGACACCAGGTGACTTATTGTGTGGGAGGAACGGAGAGCTGCAAGGGGCTGCCAGCTACAGCAAAGGGGGACAGAAATAAGGAGGCAGCACTTGGCTGGGGGAGTGTCACATCTCCTGAATCTCTCTGCCCTTCCTCAGCCCCACTGCAAGCCCCCACCATCATCGTGGACCCACATCACCCTGTGTATTTCCCAGGGGAGCGTCTCACCTTCAGATGCTCAGCCCCTAGCGGAGAGGCGGTGACCAGCTACCAGTTCTACAATCACCGCGGGGATCGGGCCTTCACAGAAACCACCGGCCTGCCTGGGGGGCCCTGGCTGGTCCTGACGGCTGAGATGGGGAAGGCCGGGGCATACAGCTGTGAGTACTGGGCAGTGAGGGACGGACGGCACATCTACTCTGCACGCAGCCAGCCCGTCCCGGTACCAGTGATGGGTGAGTCCCCTTTCTCCTGCTGTCTAATAGGGGATTCCCATCCCCATCTCCATCACATGTGAAACCCCAACCCCTAGAAGCCTGCTCACTTCCACCCCCAGGGTCTCCTGCTGTTGGTGGATGGTCCTGTTGCCTTGCTCCACCTACCCCCAAAACAATGAACCCTCCCAAACAAACCAAAACTATTTTACAAATTCTCAAACCAAAAAGGGACCCTGTGATCCCCATAGTCCCATCTCCATCGGACGTCCACAGCGTAATTCCTGTTTGAACTAGAGCAGATCTTTTAGGGAAACACCCACCCTTGTTTTAAAAATGGCCAGTGATCGAGAATCCACCACAGCCGTGGGTATGTTCTTCCAGTGGTGAATTCCACTCCCTGTTGAAAATTTCCACCTTATTCCCAGTCTGAATTTGAGTAGCTGCAGTGTTCATGCATTGGATCCTGTTAGATCTTTGGCTGCCAGATTGAAAAGCCCTTTGGTATCAGATTTCTATCATCGCGTTAGGGACTTACAGACTGTGATCAAATCTCCCTTCACCTTGGTTAAGCTAAACCTATTGAGCTCTAGAGATTCCTTCAGCACCTGAGCTGGTGGCGAGATGGACTGTAGATTTCAAGAATGTGGCTAAGTTTTAGGTCGCTGGTTTGATTCTGGCTTGAAAGAGCTTGATGATTGTCCCTTCTGGCCTTTGACTGCAGATACGGCACATTGTTGAATAGTGCTTGTAGCTCTTTGAATTCTCACTCTATCCTCCAAAGTCCTCGCATGGGGCGGGACAGGAGGGTTGAAATTTGTTGCAGACACGTCAGAATGTTTCATTTAAAGATTGCGGATCAGAATGAGACATTTTCCCCTTCTTGAAACAAAATCCTTTATTTTTGGCTCTGTTCGTATCCTGTATCTGCCCAGAGCGGCTGTGGTGCCTGATGGGAGTTTCAGTGCTGGTGTTTCGTGGCCCCATTCTCCTTCCTGGCCAGCCCCCCTCTCGGAACTAAGCCCCCCATGTTGCATTGCAGCAGTTCAACTAGAGGGGTGAGCGCTGTGCCTCTTGGCAGACGTAGTCCGGAACAGGAGTCCGTTCTGTGTTCGATTTTTGTCAGTAAACCCCGATTTCGCTTCCCACACACAACACAACAGAAAAATATTTCTAACCTTCATAACTGAAATTTACCACTAGTAAGAACAATGATGATGAGATCTATTCCAGGCTATTTACTTTGTATATTTTGTCCACGTGGTGTCACCACAAGCACTGGGCGGCCACGTTGTGTGAGCACAGCCTCTGGAGTGCAAGCCAGGGCTTCTTCCTTTTCACCTCATCAGGCTCTAAAGGAGCCCGGTTTGAACAAGCATCTCCTAGGATGCTTTCTCGCAGCCCCTTGGGGGGCAGGGGGCAACCAGCCCTCACGCTCTCTCTAGCCCCTAATCATTCTATCTATCTCCCTGGGGAGCGTGTTACTCTCCGGTGCTCGGCTCCCAGGAGGGAGTTATTGCTTCAGCGATGAAATTGGGGTACAGGTCTCTGCAGATCTCCCTGCTCAGCTGGCGCTCACAGCTGTGATGGGGATCCCA
Source organism: Mauremys reevesii (assembly GCF_016161935.1). NCBI lineage: Eukaryota > Metazoa > Chordata > Testudines > Geoemydidae > Mauremys > Mauremys reevesii. The sequence goes on from NC_052635.1 coordinate 5,469,043, forward strand.
AAAGCATACACCTGCCTGTCCTGGGGAGTAGAGCCTGGGTGGGAGACCATCTCGGAGCGCAGCCACCCCTGCTTGGCCCTAGCAACTGGTGCATGTTTCCTAGGGCTGGCTGAGCTGGGGTCTCTGGCATTTCTCCCTCTACAATGGCTGAGATGTAAACAGGAAACTCACTGCTGTCAAGGGCATCAGCTCAGTTTCACTACCTGGTTCTCCTCCTTCTACTTGTGTCAGGTTTTCAAGAACTGAAATTCACTCTCCTCTCAGAGCCGAGGATAGAACCCAGGAGTCCTGGCTCCCAGCCCATGCCTCGATTTGACCTTTACACCCCCTTCCTCATCACCAATTGCTCTGCTGTTTCCACACTCTCGGTACGTTAACACCCCCTCTTCTCTCCAATTGTTGCTCTTCACAGATTTCCCTGTTGCTCCATCCATCTCTGTGATATCTGATCCCCCGGGGAAGAGCCCTGTTACCATCCTATGCTCGGCCCCTTTGGGACACGTGGCTACAAGGTACCAGTTCCTGAGGCAGGGGAATGTCATTGTCTCACAGCCGGGTGCCCGTCTCCAGCTCCGTCAATCTCATTTAGATGCTACCGGCCCTTACACCTGCAGCTATGAGATCAGTGTCTCAGGGAGAACGATCCAGTCACTGCTGAGTGCCCCCCTCTCAATCCATCTGACAGGTGAGTCATGTTTCCATCTACACCTCTTGGTTCAGGAGATGGCTGTTCAGACGTCTGGCCTGCAGACTGGAGGGGTTGTGGGCTACCGACCGGTACGTCTGCGATGGACTGAGCAATCTGTCTGTAGAGCTGATGAATCCTGTCTGGTATTGGGGGTTTGGCAGGGGCGGCTCTAGGCACCAGCAAAGCAAGCACCTGCTTGGGAGAGCCCATTTGCAGGGGTGGCAGCCAGCAGGGATCCAGCCTGGGAGCTGAGAACCAAAGTTCCTTGGTTAGCTCCCTGCCTATAGAGCCAGCTCTGGAGCAGGGAAAGAACTACATTTCCCATCATTCCCTTGGCCACTGCCAACTGGAAAGGAAGGAGTGGGACCTCATGCGGCAGCGTGCTGTGAGTGGAGAGTTGCACTGTGGATGATAGGGAACCATATTTTAACATTCAAAAAACAGGACACTCCACGGGGAGGAAGGGAAGCCCCCCCCGCCACCATCCACTCCTTCTGACTGCCCCCCACAGAAACACCAACCCATCCACCCCCCCTGCTCCTTGTCCCCTGATCACCCCCTCCTGGGACCCCTGCCGCTAACTTCCCCCCAGGACCCCACCCCCTATCTAAGTGCCGCTGGTCCTTGTCCCCTGATTGCCCCCTCCCGGGACCCCTGCCCCATACTGCTGAATGATCTGCCCTGGGAGCGAGTTACCAGTGACCTAGGGCTGCGGCGGAAGGAGGGAGCAGGTGTCGGGAGAGAAAGCCCAGGGCTGGGGCAGCAGTGAGGTGGGGGGAGGGCACTGGTGGGAGGGAAAGGGGGAAGCCCAGCGCTGGGGCGGCAGGGGGTGTGGGTGGGGGGGGAAGAGCCCAAGGCTGAGGCAGCAGAGGGGTGCAGGGTGGGAGCCCAGGGCAGGGACGGGGGGCAGCCAAAATTTTTTTTTGCTTGGGTCGGCAAAAAACCTAGAGCCAGCCCTGCGGGTTGGTATCTGGGCCGGACTGCAGACTCCACTTTGCTTGGGGGATTTTTTACCTTCGCAGTGGTCAGTTGGTCTCCATCTTCGGCTGAACCTCCGAAGGAAGGTGGGAACAGAATAGTACAAGAGAGTGGTTAAAATGCTCAGCCATTGTAATGTGATTGCTCTGGGCAATCAGGGAGCTCCTGTCCAGGAGAGCTGGTTTGTCAAGGGAGGTCGTGTTAGCAACTAAGTCCCTGCGACACTCTCCTCAGCAAGGGAGAGCTGTGGTGCTGCTGAAATGTCTGTCACCTCCCTGACATTCCCACCTGTCGGCTTTGCCGGCAAATTCCTTGAGATCTGCCAGTCCAAACCTAGCCTTGCAGGTCCCAGTCGATATCCCCAGAGGCATTTCCCTGAAGTTCCCAGTCCTGCTGCTGGGAGACTCACAGGAATTATTAAATTCACTGTCTCCAAGGAGACCGAGCACCAGTTGGCCTGTTGGGTTAGCTCTAGGCTCACACCTGCCTGATTCCAGGAGCATCACCTGATGGTCTTTAAAGACCAATCAACCTTCGCTGAAATGGGCAAGAAAACTGAGAAAATCAGTAAATGAAAAGTGGGTGAACCCAGAACTGATGCTCCTCAAAGAAAACATCACTGGGTGGGGAAGGAACATTAGTGACCAGGGAGGGAACTATGGGATGGTAGCAAATGAACTTGAGCGTCATCTCCCTTTGGACACATCACCCATCTCCCGGGATTGGGTGGAGGGAGCTCCATAGCCCTGGGGGTTGCTGGAGGGCTCAGTCCCCACTGTCTCTCTTCAGGTCCTTCCGTGCTCCCAGAAAGCTTTCGGCCAACTCTGCGGCTGTTCCCAACGGGCCCTGAGTTCACCACTGGTGAGTCTGTTACCCTGACGTGCTCAGCTCCCAGCTGGGAGAAGAAGATGCAGTTCTGCTTCCTCAAGGCTGGGGAACAAGTGGCATGCACGAGACAGGCCCTGGAGGACTCTCAGAGTTACCAGATTGGCAGACTCGGCATGGAGGATTCTGGCTCGTACACCTGTATGTACTGGGTAGCCGAACCTGGGCAGGAGATCTCCTCCCTAGAGAGCCAGCCCATCTCCATCAGAGTCACAGGTGAGGTCTCTTTCTCTCAGCAAGTGACAGCAGGGACCAGCATCAGAACATAAGAGCTGCCATGCTGGGCCCTGGTCCGTCTAGCCCAGTAGCCTGTCTCCAATGGTGGCCCATACCAGAGCTTCAGGGGGAGTGTACAGAACAGGGCAGTTATGGAAGGATTCAGCCCAGGCGTTCATCATGGCTTGTAGTAGTCAGAGGTTGAGCCTCGCCCCGAGCATGGGGTTGTGTCCCTGACCATCTTGGCTAAGAGCCATTGATGGACCTGTCCTCCATGAATGGATCCTGTACTTTTGGGAACCCAGATATGCTTTTGGCCATCACAGCATCTGAAGGCAAGGAGAGCCACAGAGGCCAGGCAACTGGATGGTCGACCTCAGGGGGCTGGACAGTGAATCTCTGGGACTCTTTCTCCACCTGGCTTGTCCTTACACTTCTGGCCAGGTTTGGCATCGAGTAACACTCTGATTTGCTCTTCGGTGTTGGGGCGCAGAATGTGGCCACCAGGGGGTGGGCGGTATGAAGGGATTCTCTGTCAAAGGGTGGAAGTGGGGGTGTAGCTTCTCCAAGGGGTATGTGGCAGCTCCCCATTTTATTTGCACAATCAGCCAGGTGCTCTTCATTCAGAGCCCTCCCATTTCACTCCTTTCTTTCTCTGCTCTTCATTCTCTCCAGGTGTCCCACTCCCCCCACCAGCCCCCCAAATCATTCTGGAGCCCCCAAAACACATCTATTTTCAGGGGGAACATGTCAATCTCACCTGCTCAGTTCCTGGCAGCGAGCAGGTGAGGGGATACAGATTCTACCATCGAAGAGGGGAGCAGATCTCTGAGCTGGATGAGGGGCCTTGGCTGGAGCGTATAGCTATGACTGGGAATGCTGGGGCGTACTCCTGTGCCTATTGGATAATCCGATCTGGGCAAGCGATCCTGTCAGGGAAGAGTGACTCTGTCTCCATCACCGTGAGTGGTGAGTCCAGCCCCGTCTGCAGTACCCCTTTGGCCTTGGTGTGTGTGTTCTGGAGAGGCCCTACTCCTTCCATGGGCTCCAGAGTCTTCATGGTCACCTGTTGAATCCCACTGACCACTGTGAGGTGGGAAACTGAGACAGGATCCCACCCAATATTGGCTTAATCTATTTTTTTATGTTCATTTATAAATGTTCAGATTGAATCATTGACACTTGTCCGTTCTGATCATACACATGTGACAAACAATAAGACAGATCAGACTGAACAGGTAGGGGCCCAAGTTTCCAAATTTGTCTCAGTCTCTGGACCAGTGTTCTCCAATTTGGACCCTTTGTTTTTATACATTAATTTGTCCTTCTATGTCTGTCATCCTGTGTCTCCAGTTATACATTTACCCAAACGTTCATAAGTTGTTCTCATTCTTCTCTGTTGTTACAAATCATTGGCATTACATCAACATAACTCCATGATTCTTTTACCAGTCAGTGTACATCGTCATGAGCTATGAAGATTAAACTAATAAAACAGCCCTTATTTTTCCCATTCCACATATTGCAGTGGTAGGTGTTCAGCAGGATTTGCAGATTGAGACAGTCTGACATGGGCCGTGATGTGCACGCCTTTCATCCCAGACATCTAATACATGGCCAGTGGTGGCCCTGAAATCATAGAAAAGCTTCCTAGTTGTAATGGAATTGCTTAAAAAAATCCATGGCCACACAACTGGAAACATGGCACACATGGCTTGAAATACTCACCAACGTTGTCAAAATGTACAGCGATATGCCGAATGCCTCCCCAGAGGAGTGAAGGATTGGTTGACCTGGAGATCTTTAAATCATCTCCAAACAAAAGTTGGCAGGTCCAAAGTGAATCTGTGGAAGTGGGGCTAGTCCAGTGACCCAGACACAAGTGACAGCGGCAAACACAAACTAGGGAACATCTGTTGGTCTGCTGGCTCCTGGAGGAAGATCTGCAGACTGGGCCATAGCATGTGCCCAGCACTGGGCAAACCTACAATTGTCGTAGAGGACGCACGATGAAAAAGACCATTCAACATCCATCATCATGAACGATTAGTATTAAACTACCAAGCCACAGCCTTGATTTATACCATTCAGCACATTTCTCACTCTTTAGCATCTCAGGTTATTACCCGTGTCTCACCCTCAGTTATCCATGAGTGCAACCTTAATTTTTCTTGAGTAGGGAAATTTATGGAGACCACCAGAGTTTTGTGGTGCCATATCCTCGTCTTTGCCAAATGTGGGTGTGCCCAGGCTCATTTGCTCCAAGTTGAGCAGCTCAGGGTTCAGCACTTCTGATTCTAAATCACTCGAAAGTCTCACCAGGAATTTTGCCTATTGTGTTTTGAGGTGGTTGTTTGGTTAGGTGCTGTAGCCGTTCCCCCACAGCCCTGCCTGTTGTGAGATGCTGTTCCACTCAGACTGGGGACTGGCATCTGCCCTGTGGGGTGTTTGCTGTGGGATGCTTCACAGGCTGGGGGATCACTGGACTCCCCATATTGACTCTGGGGGGTAGCCCCTCTGCACTGACCCATTTCTCTCTATGGCAGTTCCTCCTCTGGCCCCCAAACTCTCTCTGCACCCCAAGCTCCCTGTGTACCTGCCCGGGGAGAAGGTCACCCTCAACTGCTCAGCACCCCATGGCGAGGAGGTGGTGGGGTTCAGGTTCCACCAGCACAGAGGGGATCACACCCCTGAAGAGCTGCCAGCTGCCAGCGGGGGGCACTGGATGGACCTCACAGCGCAGATGGGGAATGACGGCTCCTACACCTGTCAGTACTGGAGACGGGAGGCCGGGCAGGAGATTGTATCCGAGAACAGTAACAGCATCACTGTACCAGTGTCAGGTGAGGCCCTGGGATGCTCCCGCCAGGGTCTCTCCCCACATCTCAGGTGGTGCTACAGAGCCAGAGGAGCAGTGGGGTTCCCCATCACTCACCCTCTGGTGCCCATTACACAGTATAGACGTCCCTTTTCCAACCCCCGTTCTCTGCTACCCATAGTGCCCATTATATAGTACAGCCGCCCATTCCCCTCCCCTGCCCTCTGCTGCACCTTGTGCCCATTATACAGTATAGACGCCCCTTCCCCGCCCCCACCCTCTCCTGCCCCCTAGTGCCCATTATATAGCATAGCCGCCCCTTCCTGATACTGGACTGTGGTTGTCCTGCTGACTCTCCCTTTTTCTTCTCCCCTTAGACTCCCTTCCCCAGCCATTGCTAATAGTGGATCCCTCATCTGGAGTGGTGAGCGAAGGGCTCCCCCTGCTCATCACCTGCATGGCCCCTGGTGACCTAGGTGCGTGGAGCTTTCACTTTTACAAGGACGGAACTGAGATTGTCCCCAGAGATAAGGCGTCTGATATCAGCACCATGAAGTCTGTCGCTGGCTCTATGAACATCTCTGTGCTCAGCATCCCACAGGCTGGTCCTAACAACACTGGGGAATTCACCTGTGGGTATGAGAAGAACCTGAGCGGGAGGTGGATCCAGTCGTCCAGGAGCCAGGCTGTGACTGTTACCTGGAATGTCACCAGGAATTACAACTGGAGAGGTGAGGCCCCCCAATACCATTAACAGAATGAGAAGGAATATTTCCTCTGAGGTGCAGTTCCCATCTTGGACCCATAGGTGGCACGATCACATTGTGTATCTGGCATGCAGAAATTCTTTTCTTAAAGGGGAGGGCACAGATTGTCCCTATTCTGCAGGCTGCCTGGGGTATAGCGGAGTCCACAATGCCATGCAGGGGAAGCGTTTACATTGGAGATCCTGGCATAATGCCTACTGTCACTCTTCCCCTGTCTCTCAAGCAGGCTGGGCTCTGCCCCTCCCCTTGGTGGCTGGTTGCGGTGGTGGAGGAGCCATTCTGGGACTACTGGCTCTGCTTGGCTGCTGCTGCAGAAGGAAAAAGAAAGCTACCGGTAAGGCGACCTGGATGGGGAATGGGAGCTGGGGTCTCATCTGTGGAATTCTGGGGGAGGGTGGACAAGACTGGGGTGAAGAATAGTATCCAGGTGTCCAGGGATTCCCAGGGTTATGAGGCACAAGCTCTTAGTGTGAGGGATTCTTGTCTGTGTCCTGCTGTGGATCAGTTCCCAGAGTCCGCTAGTCTCTGGCAACACATGCTCCTGCAAACTTTGCTCTCTGTACAGGGTAACGATTACCCCCTGTTCCACTGAACACACCCAGAACTTTTAGATCTGCTGTCCCCAAAGGAATGGGACACTCCAACTTTGGATGCTCAGTTCGGGGTCCCCACTCACAGTGCGGCACTTAGATCTGTTTATAGGGAAAACAAGAGGAAATTTATCATCAAAGCGACCAGGTGGGTGAGGTTTTATTGGACTAATTTATGAGGGGGAACAAGACAAGCTTTTGAGTGATACAGACCTCTTCTTCTTCTCATCCAAGACCAGAGATTCAAGGAAGAATATTGGAAACAAATGGTTTCATATAAAACAAAATTGTAACATGCTTCCTACAGCCTAAACTGAACACCCAGGGTGTTTCCCTGTCTACTATGGCATAGCGTTTTCCCATCATTTTCAGTCAGGTTGGCTGAGATCTTCCTTCCCTAAGATCAAACCTCATGGTAGGTTGTCTTCAGAGATTGAAGGCTTCCAGGGCGCATCTCTCTGAACCCGCAATGTACCAGACCAGACCTTTGACCTCCATCTGAGAACAAGTTTTCTCCAGCTGCTGTTTACTTCTTCCTGTTAATATCTCCCCTGATTCTCCACAAGCTCTTTGTTGGCATTGGACTTAGGATGCTAACAGACTTCTACAGGGAGACACTCAGTGGTCCACCATGGAGATAAGCATCTTCCAACTCCTGTCTGCAGTTGTTTGTCTCATGGCATGCTACCTTGGAGCGACCTCCCTTTAACCACGACAAGCCCCAGAGAAAATAATATTCAACATCTCCGCATAACTCCTCACAGATTTTCCATACACTCATCTCACAATGGTCTTGATGATGCATGTGATGCAGGCTTTCATTAGCAACCTCACGTGATGTTCTTTGGTGGACCCATGGTAGCCCTGCCCCCTGTGTGCCCCTCTGTCAGTTGGCATCAAGAAGGCTGTGGGTCACAGTTGTGCCAGGCACTCACCACATACCCTCGTGGGGGGAGACACTGGAATGGGGGAATAAGGGAAACCAAGCAGCCATTTAAAGTAGCTCTTTGACCTTCTCTCCACAGGTAGCAGCAAGACAGCAACTGGGTAAGATATCCCATTTCCAGAGGTATTACTCCCACTCCCCATGGGGGTCTGTCTGTCTGTCTGTCCCCCCTGGCAGGGTCATCGATATCCCTCCCAACACATAGGCCCATCCCATCTGTTACAACAGAGGAACCCGCCTCTCCCCATGACATCTGCCTTCATCCCCCAACTTCTCCCCCCTGGACTGAGCCGTGAGGAGCCAGGCTGTGAATGAGAGATCCCAGATGAATGAATATGAGAAAGAGAGAATGATACATGAATAGGAGAGAAGGAAAATAGGCTGGGCAGATGAGATGTTTGTTTTCTGCTATATGTCCCCTCTCACATTCACCCCAAACCCTTCCCACTGCTGGGTGGTGAAGCACTGGAATGGGTTTCCTAGGGCGGTGCTGGAATCTCCATCCTTAGAGGTTTTTACGGCCCAATTTGACAAAGCCCTGGCTGGGATGATGTAGTTGGTGTTGGTCCTGCTTTGAGCAGGTAGTTTGACTAGATGAACTCCTGAGGTCCCTTCCAACCCTGATATTCTATGATTGTATGATTCTATGATCAGACATGTATATCTAGGTCTGGCAGAATTTTTGATTATTTTGTTAGCGTTTCAACAGGTAATATTGATGGTTATTTTAAAGCATTTTTTTTTTAAATATTTTTTTTTCACAGTTGCAGGAAATTACCAGGGAGAAGTCAGACAATAGGGGGCTTAGAGAACAATTATTTAATGACAGGCCATGCCGAGATTCAAAAAAGCAAAGTTTTATATTTGTTACAGCCCAAATTGTCAGCCCCACATGCCAAAATATGCAACATCAATATCTTTAGATCAAACTTTGATTCTCAACCAGCCTTATCCCTTACATTGCGCATCTGTAAATTTCTCGGCCTATTTTTCCCATTGGTTTTTGGAAAAATTGTCCAGTCGATCGCTTGAACGGACCTTGGTTTGTTACGAAACATGCTCAAGAGACCAAATGACCAATATCAGTCAGGTTTATTGCACAAAGTCAATTATAGGATCAGGGGCGGCTCTATAAATTATGGTGCCCCAAGCAGGGCGGCGCGCTGCGCCGCCCTTCCCCGGTCCCGTGGCCGGGGCAGAAGTGTCTGCGGCGGGTGCGCTGGTTCGCGGCTCCGGTGGAGCATCCGCAGGCATACCTGCGGGAGCTCCGTCCTAGCCGCGGGACCAGCGCGCCTGCCGCAGTCATGCCTGCGGGAGCTCAAACGGAGCCGCGGGAAGAGGGGACCCTCCGCAGTCATGCCTGCGGCAGGTCCACTCGTCCCGGGCTCTGGTGGACCTCCCGCAGGCATGACTGCGGAAGGTCCGCCGGAGCCAAATGCCACCCTGCCCCGACAATGCCGCCCCACGCGCCTGCTTGGTGCGCTGGGGTCTGGAACCGGCCCTCTATAGGATGAGGCAGGGGGAAGAGGTTCAATACGATACTTGTCTGATAGATTTTAAGTCTAGAAAGGATCATTGTGATCATCTAGTCTGATCTCCTGCATAACACAGGCTAGAGAACTGCCCTCAAATAATTCCTAGAGAGGATCTTTTAGAAAGACACCCAATCTGGATTTAAAAGTGTCCATGATGGAGAATCCACCAGAACCCTTGGTGTTCCATTGCTTAATTAAATGTTCATGCCTTTATAAGCAGTCTGATGATAGCCAGTGTGACACATGCTTTCAGTAGAGACTGTACATGATGTTATATTGTTGACCCTATGGGTTCCCCATAGCCCCACGTACCCGGGTACCCTCTGCCAGTTGGCATGAGGAGGTGTGGGGCCAGGGTGAGAAGCAGAGCAAATGAGCAAGAGATGCAGCGAATAGATAGGGAAAAGGAATGGAGGAATGAGGGAGAGAAAGAGTCAGGGAAAGAAGAGGTGTGATGAATGAAGAGGAAAGAATGAGTGGGAATGGAGGAATGAAGCAGAGAGAAAAGCTACCACCTAGAGCATTGCTGGCCAATGATAGCCCCACCCAAAACTCCCGCCCTCACCCCTTATCATACTCCAGGATTCTGTTCCCCAAATCCTCCCCACCCTAATTCCTCCTACTGACCCTTCCAGCTCCATCACTGAGACATAGCTCTGCCTCTTTCAGCTACCTGGGTGTCAATGGAGCCCCTGGGGTCAATTTAGGTGAGTAATGACCACCCTACTCTCCCCCACTGTGTGGCCCATGAGGTCTCAGAGGTGGGACACGGTACGTGAGATGTGTCTGATGGGCCTTCTCATGGCCACTTCCCCTTTAAGTGAGGAATTTCTGACTGCCACACTCCGGCTCCCCTACTGGTGATGTTGAGACTATGTTGCCAGCTAGTGGTAAAAAATGGGAATTGCATCATGGAGAAAAGAGACCTTGAGTCTGGCTGCTGGGCCTGACACAGGGCAGCAGGGATGGAAAACTGGGTGCTGGATGGAGGATCTGATGCAGGGAAGCGGGGAGGGGAGACCAGGTGCTGGATGGGGGGTCCGATGCAGGGCAGCAGGGAGGGGAGACCGGGCAGGAGGGTCTGATCTGTTATGTAATTAGCTCTGCAGCAAAGGAGCCATGACGGGTGGGATCAGCCGGTGACCCACAACCAGCGGCGTCTGCCCAGCATCCCTGGAGGTAAATCCAAGAACAAAGGCAAGGGAGAAGAGGATGCAGGCACCAGGGCAGGATGCTCTACCATGGTAAGCTCAGAGAGGAGAGCGCCCCATGCTGAGCCCCCCACCCAAGTCTCTGGAGCACAGCACCCACTGGTGCCACGCAGGAGCACTGGTGTCAGTATTCCTCACAATGGGAAAGGGCCCCTGTTGAGATCCCACCCGGCTCCCTGCAGCACAGCGCATCCTAGCGCTGCAGTGAGGTAATGGGTCAGCTCTGAGTGTGAGGGGAGAGCGCCCCTGATCCCCCCCCACTCCCTGCAGTGTCCCCTAGTGCTGCCCTGGGGCAGGGGGGCCAGCACTGACTCCAAGGGACGAGCGCCCACTACTGAGGGCCCTGGTCCCTGCAGCACAGCACCCCCTAGCACTACCATGGGCCAGTGGGACCAGCACTGACTGCAAGGGGAGAGCACAAGAAAAGCTCCACGTTCCACCAGCGAGGAGGGAATTTGGTCTCAGAGGAAGTTGTGTACAGTGAACCCCTCTTCTAATCCCTGCCCTGCAACTTCCCAGCAGCACCCTGCTCCCATTGCCTGCGAATTCCCAAGATGTCAATCTCGGCTCTCTCTCAAACGCTTGTCACAGCAAACACCTCAGTTTTGTTCTTTTCATTTTGTGGGATGAAGGGGTGGGAGACAGGACTCCTGGGTTCTATACCCAGATTTGGGAGGCAAGTGGGATCTAGTGGTTAGGGGGGGTGGGGTGCTGGGAGCAAGGATTCCTGGGTTCTGTCCTGGCTCTTGGAGGGGGAGTGGGGTCTAGTAGTTAGAGCAGGGGTCTGGGAGCCAGGGCTCGTGGGTTCTATCCCAATCTCTGGCAGGAGGTTGGGTCTAGTGGTCAGAGCTGCTGGTGAAGGATGGGTAAATGCCCCTGTCTAGCCACGCTCTTCTGAATTAAACTTGTTTCTGGCCCAGTTTGGTTGGTGCCATTTTTTATTCGTGTATCAGCTGTGGAGTAGTGGGAGGTTTGGGGACCCTGGTGTTTTCAGGATGTCCCATGGGAGACAAAGTAAGTCCCTATAGTTGCTTGCACTGGGTCAATTGAAATCTCCACCTCCTGTTGAGCCTTTATGCTTACACGGCTGAGAGCGCCACGAACGGGACCGGACATTTAAGCTGCACTATGGGAAACCCTAGATGACAGTTTCCCGATGAAGTAAAAGTGACTCTGATTATTTCGGTCAACAGAAATGCAAATTATGCCCTGGTAAGGAGGGCTGGCCCCAGGCCAGGAGGCTGGTTGCATCAAAGATTTGAGACTGAAATTTCTCTACTTCCGTTGTGGGCAGAAATACTCTTGAGCACATCGTGAACATCAAACAGTGAAAAAAACCCTCCAGCAGTAACAGCTATTTCATCGCTGTTAACGACCCAGACCCCCAGCTGGGGTCAATGGGCCGTAGCTCCACTGGAGTCAATGAGGCCACATCCCCAACTGGTGTCAATTGCCCATGGCTCCCAAGTGGGTGTAAACCAGTGAGTGTAACTCAAGGAAGGTTCCTTTACACCAGCTGATACCTTGGGCCCCCCTGGCAAGATCCAGCCCTCGGGGGCTGCTGCTCCGGCCCCTCCCACCAGCACTGCATTGAAGTACAAAAGCCAGAGCAAACATCGGAGAAGGTGGCAGGAAGTGGTCAGCTGCCCTCAGCCCCTCCTTGCCTGAGATGCTGCTGCCTGTCCACACGCCCAGCTGAGCAGTGACTGCAAATGAGGCTGTGGCTTCCTCTGCCTCTATGAGAGGGAGGGGCCCATCCCCCTCCTTGCACCTAGACGGGGCCGGTGGCTGAGCTGAGAAACCAGCTCCCACCCCATAGCGACCGGCTCAGCATGGTGCTAACGCACCTTCTGCCAGTGCTGGGTAAGTGACGTCCCTCGGCCCTCGCCCCTTTGTCTGTCTGTCTGTAAACTCCCTCCCTCCCTGCCCTACATCCCTGTCTTGTCATCCCCTCCCCGAATCTCGGTCTCTTCTCTTCTCTTTCAGCCTCTCTCCAGATGCTCCCCAGGCCCCGTCCCCTGCAGGTAACGATGTCTCCTGTCCTTGATGAGATGCTCGCAGGGTGGGGGAGAGGGGGGAAGACATCTCGGGGAGTGAGGGCAGGGATCCCCCTCCTCTCACACTGTGGTGTTTGGAATAGTAAGGAGGGGGGATCCCTGGGTGCTCCTGTGTAATGCTAGATCATAAACCTGTGGATACTGGAGATGGGAATTTTATGGAGCGCTCTCATCTGGGAATAGCAGCTCTGTCTTTATCAAAGTGACAGGTGAGCCCCTGTTTTTCCTGCTGTTTGTGGGGCGAGTCACTGGGAATCCGAACCCCACCTTGTCAGAGAGCCTCAGGTGCATTGCTCTAGAGCAGCTCTGGAACAGTCCTTGGGAGAACCCCTCCACTCATCAGTTCCCTTAGGGTCACAGTCTCTTTCTGGAGAAGGCATTTGGCTTCAGTGCCTCCTGGGACCGAACCTTGGAGCCTTTAGCAACCCTGGGTCACCCTGTGAGCTCCCCTGAGCAAGTCCACCTGACTTGGAAACCTGAGACAGAGACTTGCACGCCCAAAAGGAGCAATGCGCCCCCAGCTTCCTTAAACTGCCTGCGGGGAAACAGCAGGGGGTTTATTAGCTGTCTGGGACACAGCAGAGAAACCGTACAGAACAGAAGAGTAGTATAAGGGCCCTACCATCAACCAAACATTAACCCCACGTCTTGACCCCCTTCAGCTCCGCCCACCTGTCACCAGAAGTCCTGCCCCTGGTTTATTACTGCCGGGGTCTAGCCGGACACATAACCGGAGGCAAGGTGTGTCATGGGACCACTCTAAGAACTCCTCCCACCACTCTCTGCCAATGAGAGTGCAGCACCACCACCCCATAAGTCCCAGCGCTGGGCAGAAGAGGTCATCTCTTACCAAGAGCGCATGTTTTAGAAATCGTGGAAATGTTGAGAGTGAACATGGGCTCCTTCACCACTCCCGTGAGAACTTCGGACGTTGTTTTAGCCCAAGGGCCTTTGACCATCCACAGAGAAATTGCAACATCAGCATCAGTTCCAAGGAGGAGAAAGAGTGGCCTAGGGGAGCCCTTTGGCCCAGCTGTTGATGGATACTCTGGAACCTAACGCTGAAACCCAACTGCTCGTGAGACACCCAGATGAGCGTGGTGGCCTCTCGTTCACCCCCCTGGAGGAGGAAGGCGAATGCAGCTTGGGGGAATCACCGGTGGACAAGGTGAACGGAAAAAGACATTGCTCAGGTAAATGAACAATTTAGAAGTAACGTTAGAGGATTTGTGCCTGTGTGTGTGTGTGTGTAAGGGGGTTAGGAACTGGGGTTGTGTAAATGTAAAAGCAAGCAGTGGCAACTTACACTTGTTTCTTTTCTGAAAATCTCTCGACAGCTCAATGATGCCTTTCTAGAGGACCCAGAGGCCCTGGACAGCGTTGAATCAAACAGCAAAGATGAACTGGGCCCACCTTGGTTTTGCTCAATGCCGATACAAGTTGTTGAAGAGGACTCCGAGGATGATGGCTGTGAGGAGTTTAGGAGGAGGCTTGGCATGGAACTAACTGAGCCAGTGCCATGCCGTGAGCATAAAAAAGTCATGCGGACTATTGTACGCGTTGCTGTTTATGCTGTCCTTAAACACCGACTTAGGGAAAAGCTGTTTGAAGATTGTGAGGGCTGCATCATAGATGTGCCAGGCCAGCGGCACCATGACTGTGTGAGATGGACTTCAATAGATATAAACTGCAAGCCTGTGTGCTGAGCTGTGTTTTGCAAGTTTATTAAACACTGTTATTGCCATAGGTTATGCATTTAGCACAAGGGGTGACCTTGATAAATGCGGTGCAATTCAGTGGAGACCCTGGCTGTGTTTTAAAGAAAATGAGCAAACCGGAAGATGCCTGCTTACAGAGTTATATTGACCATCTGGTCCACACAAAAAGTTACAGGACCCTGCTTAAGAAAAGGGCTATTTGTAAGAAATCTAAAAGGATTAAGTTAGAGAATGGTGAAGGGACAAACGTGATATTGTGGCGGACCGTGTACCCCAGCGCCCCTTTGTGGCAGGGGTAGGATGGGGTGCCGGTGCCTCACCATTCTCAAATCCTTACATCCGCCTCTCTGTGGGAGGTCAGTGATGGCCTCTTGGCCTTCCTCCCTACTATCACCCCTGTCTGGCGCACTAGCACGGCCTAGCGGTCAGAGTCCATATCAACCCCCTTACAAGCGGGGTAGCATGGCCTAGTGGCCAGAGTCCATATAAGATTCCTTACAGTTCGAGGGTGAGGGGGTAGGGGGACTCGGTCCCATCCTCTCCACTGAGCCCCAACCCAGGGCCCTGGTATCGGCAAGCTCTCCTTGCCCCTCGCTCGGCGGGGATCCGCCCGCAACACGCCGAGCGTCACCACAGCTCTAACACTGTTTGTCTCTAGAGTTCCCCATGGTCACTTCCTACCGTGAATACCAGTTCATCTGGGGCAGGGGGTCCTCCAGTCTGTTTCTCCCCTGTGACGTCCTCCATCGGGGTCCCAGGTAGTGCCTCTTCTTGGCTGACTCCTGGATCCTGACATGCAGGCTCTCCCTCCCTAGGAGCAGACAGCGTGCATCCTTCTCCTCTGGTGGTCAGCCCAGACTGAGTTGATCTGTAGGTTTTTATATCTGTTCTCCAGTTGGAGCATGCTCAGCAGAGCTTCTGGGGCGTGGCTTCTTCTGCTAGAAAGGAAGAGTTAACCCCTGCTGTACCAGTGTGGGGCCACTCTGCCCCGTCACAGATATAAAACTTGGTAGCTGTAAATAAAAAAAAAATCTAATGAAAGGGGCTTTGTGACTATCTGTGTTTCTGTTAAAAGGTCTCTGTGGCCCTTAAGTGAGCTAAACATTTGAATGGAGCATCTTGGTTTGTTTTCAAGGAGCTGTATGTCTTTGAAAGAAAAGAAAATAGTTTGTGAGAACCTAGCTCTTGTGTCTTTGTGTTAAAGAGACCCATTTACAGCAAAAAGCTGAAATGTGGGTTGTAGAATCTTGGTGGGGGGGAACCCCTAGAAATGTGTTTACAATTAAAAAAACAACAGGGATGGTTCTGACATGTATCTGAGTACGATAGAGTTGACCCAGCCTGTTGAACTGAATGGTTTTAACCACACCCCCACTGAATAGCCAGGGAGACTGAGATTACCCTCCCTTGTTGCCATCAGGGTTAATCGTATTAGTGATCAGTAATTAAATTTAATGGGTGTACACACACAGTGAGTGAGGGAGGTGGGTGGGGATGGTCAGCTCTGATTAATATGAAATGAAATAAAACCTCAGGAGTTCGCAGATGCTATTGGACTGTTTAAATATAACCGCAGGAGTTGGTAGAACTCTATTGGATAGTTTAAATAAAATCTCAGGAGTTGGTTAAATGCTATGGGTCACTCTTTCTAGCAACTGAAAGTCATAAAAAGTTTAAAATAATTTACTTACAAAAATAAGCAAGGGTCTAACCCAAAACTGAAACATTTCAAGGGTTCACAAATCTCCACTATACTTTAGAACAATCATTTGCTCTAAAGACCATGAAACATTTAAAAGCTCTGGGTATTTGTAGGGTGCTTACTGTGGTTGTGATACACCCATTTTGTTTCAAACACAACCCCCAAACTTCAAGCATGAAAGAAACGTGTTTAAAAAACAAACAAACAAGCCCCAAGACATTCATTGATCTCTGCAAGAGGCCCCCACTTGGGAATGGGTACGGTAACCTTAAGGATGGTTGTGTATGGTGATTTACTGTTTAATACTGTAAGAAGGCCCTACAGAAAAATGTATTTTAACTAAAAGAAAAAAAATAGCCAAAAGCTGCTCAGTGGCGCAGACAATTTAATTCCCCCATCACTGTTCACAAAAGGGAATGTTAGGGGAGGGGGGCCTGAAGTCCTGAAGTATCTATTAATTCAGAATTGTGGTGAGCGAATCAACCTGCTAACTATAGACTTTTGAAGTCTGTTTGAAACAAAGAGTTAGGATGGTATAAAAACCTCAGTGTTTTGGAGACTGTCCTCTTTCAACAGGAACGATCTTGAATTGTGTGTGTGTGTGTGTGGGGGGGTGTTTGTTAGTAGTTGTAATGTTTAAATTGTGAGTTAAGGGCTGTTCAAATTATAGGTTTTTTTTAAGTATATTGCTAGGGGTTTCTATGGATGCAAACTGCTGGAAGTCTTTTGTTGCATACTTGGTTTAAAACTGCTGGGTTTTATGGCTGCAAACAGAAAACTGATGGAAGCTGTATCCTCAGGAGTTCTAAAAGAACAGTATTCTAAAAAGATTTTGGGAAAATATGATGCTTCGTTCAGAATACTGGTGGATGCTGTATCCTCAGGGGGTGTTGAAGAAAGGAGGGCTGGAAACTACATAAAAAATGCAAAAGCTCTTGCAGGTAACTTTTTGAAAAATGCTTCAATTTTTCCAAAGGGTGGCTCTGAGCAGGCGTGACTAGTTGTGGAAAGGGTCCTGGGTAAAAGGGTACACATCAAGGGTACACATCAGCTAAGGTGTAAACAAAAGGGGGGACAGTGCTTAGGGGATAAACAGACCGCTGCCAAAAAGTTCCTGGCCAGAGTTGCTGTAAATTTTTTTTAAAAGGCTAAAGAGGTAATGAGGAAAAACAAAACAAAAAGAGATGCCCCCTACTGGAGGCTCTCAAACTGGCTCATCTGAAAATGGGGAGGCAGAATCTGACCTGCAGAGTGGTGGGGACTCTCACACAGAGTCTGATTTAGAAAATTCCCCAGAAGACTCTCTAGATGAGTCCCTATCTACTCCTGATGACCCTCACGGAGGCCCCTCGGAGTCTGACTCTCAAACAGCATCTGATGTAAAAGATGCCACTGATGGTCCCTGTCATAAATATAAAGGGAAGGGTAATAACCTTCATCTATGCAGTAACATAAAATCCCTCCTGGCCAGAGGTACAGAATCACTTATCTGCAAGGGGTTAATCAGTTCAATTAACCTAGTTGGCACTTGACCAGAAGGACCAATGGGAAAAGAAGATACTTTCAAATCTGGGGGGGGGGGAGGTTTTGTTTGTCCTCTCCTTGTTTGTTCCAGAGAGAGGGACCAGGTAGGAAAAAAATCTCCTAAAAACCTACCTGAAATGAGCATCTAAGATTAGAAAAATTGTAAGTAAAGGCAAGGAAATGCGTTAGATTATCTTTTGTTTTATCTTGTGAATTTTCCCTATGCTAAGAGGGAGTTTTATTCCTGTTTTTGTAACTTTGAAGTTGAGCCTAGAGGGGAATCCTCTGAGTTTTAAATCTTTTTATTACCCTGTAAAATTACTGTGATGGGTTGTGTGACATTGTGCAGTCTATATGGTTTTATAAAAATAAGTGAATATAATGTAACTGAGATATGCTTCATGCAAAAGGTCTCTTGTAAGGTATCATTACAAAGCTTATAATCTACTGAGTGTGATTATCCTATTTGTATAAATGTACCACTCTTGTATCTGAAACTAGAAATATGAAATATAACTCTGAGGGCCTATTGTAATTATGCAAAGTATGGGCCATTAATGGTGGTTTGGAGTCTTTATGACTCCCATTAACTAGGACCATTGTCTGCAGATGGCTGTGTTTTACCTGTAAGTCTTCCTGTATCCGTGTGGTGGCAAGTGGGTAATGAAGTCTTGCAGTGACATGTGATCATGTCACCTGAACTGGAATCCATCTTTAACCTGGTGCTTTTCCAGTGAGGGGGGGGGGTGTGTGGAAACCCAGAGAGAGAGAAAGGATTCTCGCCTTATGCAAAAGATATATAAAGGGGTGAAACAGATCAAGAGAGAGGAGCCATCATGAAGAATCCCCTAGCTACCACCTAAGCTGGACCAAGAGCTGTACCAGGGGAAAGAATTGTGCCCAGACCTGGAAGGTGTCCAGTCTGAGGAAAAAACTTACTGAAGCATCTCTGAGGGTCAGATTATCTGTATTTAGTTTGATTAGACATAGATTTGCGCATTTTATTTTATTTTGCTTGGTAACTTACTTTGTTCTGTCTGTTACTGCTTGGAACCACTTAAATCCGACTTTCTGTATTTAATAAAATCACTTTTTCCTTATTAATTAACCCAGAGTCTGTATTAATACCTGGGGGAGCAAACAACTGTGCATATCTCCCTATCAGTGTTACAGAGAGCGAACAATTGATGAGTTTACCCTGCATAAGCTCTACACAGGGTAAAACGGATTTATTTGTGTTTAGACCCCATTGGGAGTTGGGCATCTGAGAGCTAAAGGCGAGCACACTTCTGTGAGCTGTTTTCAGGTAAACCTGCAGCTTTGGGGCAAGTAATTCAGACCCTGGGTCTGTGCTGGAGCAGATGGGAGTGTCTGGCTCTGCAAGACAAGGTGCTGGAGTCCTGAGCTGGCAGGGAAAACAGGGGTAGAAGTAATACAGATAAGATCCTCACCAGTTCCAGAATGCTTCCTTTTACAGACTAACCTCCTTTTAGTCTGGGTCCAGCAATCACTCACACCCCCTGCAGTCACTGTCCTTTGTTCCAGTTTCTTTCAGGTATCTTTGGGGGTGGAGAGGCTCTCTCTTTAGCCAGCTGAAGACCAAATGGAGGGATCTCCCCTGGGCTTAAATAGACTTTCTATTGTGGGTGGAGACCCGGTCCTCTCTCCTATGCAAAGTCCAGCTACAAAGTGGTGTTTTGGAGTCACCTGGGCAAGTCACATGTCCATGCAGGACTGAGTTCCTTACCAGCCTCGCCACATTCCTGGGAAAGCTCAGATGTGGATTGGTGTCTCCACGTTCATTGTTGGCTTAAGCGTTTCTTGACTGGGCACTTACTGAGAATAGTCTTTTCTCCGGAAGCTGAGCAGCTGCTTCACTATAGCCTACTTAGAATCAAACAAGTCTGCAGCCAATATTCATAACTTCGAATAAAACAATGATACATGCCTACAAATAGGATTAATAGATTCTGTAGGTCATAACCTTTACAGAGATATGTTACATGGCATATGTAGTATAAAACACATTCTAGTTATGTTACATATTTACATTCATAAGCATATTTCCATAAAGCCTTATGGGTGACACCATCACAATTACCTTCCACCCTGATTTTACCGAGGTGTTTCTTTTACTTTTTTCTTTATAATAAAGTTCTGCTTTTAAGAACCTGATTGATTTTAGAGTTCTAAAGATAAAGGGTCTGGTCTGTATTTTTATTAAAGGCAGTTGGTTGGCATATCAAGCCTCCCCAGGGATGGGGATGAAGGGGCTTGGGGGGATATTTTGGGGAAATAGGAGCTCCATGTGGTCCTTTTCCTGAATCTTTGTCTAAATCCCTTGGTGGTGGCAGCGATATCATCCAAGGACAAGGAAAGGATTTGTGCTTTGGGGACATTTTTAACCTAAACTGGTCTCCACAGCTGTACCCCAGAGTTCAGAGTGTGGAGGGAACCCTGACAGTCCCATAGAGGAACCCCCAAGTTTCCCTGAAAATGCAGAGGTGTATATGGAGAGAGTGAGAAGTTGGCAACATGAATTACCTCGATTTGGGGGGTGGTGTATTGTGAGGTATTTCATTTTGTCAATCTTGAGCAAATAAATTCACTCAGCAGATTGTTGAAGCCATACACGGGGGATACAGTTAGTTCTCGATGATGTTAATGGCAGGCTAGGGCCTGGTGATTATGTTCAGTTACGTTTAGAGAGCTGTAATTTAACTAACCCTTTGTTTTCGGTCAGAAGAACTAGGGAAGAGCTGTCTGCTGAGGATTTCTTAAATCAGACCTCAAAGCTGTTACAGAGCAATAGAGAGTTGCATGTCGATGGGACATTGTGCCTCATTGTGACAGTTGTAAAAACGGGGGTGGGGGCGCTCATAGAGTTTTAAATTCTGTCCTCAGTAGTCAAATCATCCATAAAAAGAGACCATGTTTAGTAGACCTGACTTACGCTCCAGGCCAATGGGGGGCTGCGGGAAGGGCGGCCAGCACATCCCTCGGCCTGCGCCGCTTCCTGCAGCCCCCATTGGTCTGGAGCGGCGAACCACAGCCAGTGGGAGCTGCGATCGGCTGAACCTGAAGACACGGCAGGTAAACAAAACGGCCCGGCATGCCAGGGGCTTTCCCTGAACACGCGGCGGACCGGCTTTGAGAACCACTGGTGTAGAAAGCATGATGCCCAGGGAGAAAGCAGAGTTTCTCAACTGGTATTGGCACCACACCAAAAATCACATCGCTCTTAAGTTGCTTCCAAGTTGCCCAAGAGACCAGTCACTTACCCCAGCTCAACTGCACCAAAAACAACATCTGTCGCCAATTCTATTATAAAGGTTTATTAACTAGGAAAAAGAATACAAAAGTCATCTGCAGGTAAAAGCAATCAAATAGACACACGCCAATGAGTTACCATGTAAATCTGAAGAGTGATAGACTTTTAGTGATTTGTCAATCCAAAGGGTCTTTCAGGGCAGATGTAGGAGGCAGCCCCTGGGGATCTCTGGCTTCAGTTCAGAGTCTCTGGCCCTTCTGAGTTCAGACAGCCAAAAAGATATAATCTCTTCTTCTCAGGGATTTTTATTTCCTTCCCCCAGAGTTCAAGAGCAGGGGACAAGTTCCCATCCATGTCTCCTCTTTATGGGTGGGGGAACTCAATCAACAAAGGGTTTTGTCCTCTGATGTTCCACAATGGTCTGTCAGGTGTCTATGGGCCTTTTTTGCTGGGCAGGAAATAACCCTTCTTGTGGCAAACTCGTATTTCCCATTTGGTCATGTCTCTCCAGACTGTGTGGGCATTTACAGTTTCAGAGCAAACACTTATAACACGGGATATTGACATTATCAGTGAGATTAATGCAGGCAGCAACATACAAGCGTTTCAGAGAGTCTAAACACTAAAGACATTCTTAGAAGACTAATACTTATTTAGAGCAAATTTAACACACAGGTGACCTAGTCTGGTCTCCAGGTACGAGGTTGTAAGTTCTCAGCTAATGCCTGAAGCCTGGATAAGAGTGGGCATCAGACCGGCCAGCAGCACGCAAGCCAGGCTGTTTTTCTCATCCGCCAGTTAGCCTGATTCATGCAGACACATGAATCCTCATTCCTTTGTCTAGGGCCGGCTTCTTTATCAACTACCTTCATAACATATTTCCAGCATACATACGTAACTCTTTCTACACAATCTGCACATACACCATGCAGTGGTGTTCATGACCAAAAGGTTACCAGTTTTTATACAATTCCTGACAAGATGCTGATTGGCTAAATATTCTGTCTGTGGTGTTTTGGGTGTGCCCATTGCCAAGTGGTATAAAAGGCCTCTTGGGGTATAAAGGGTTAAGAATACGGATGCCTGGAGGAAGTGGAGAATATGCAGAGATGTATAGAGAGTTTCCCCTCCTTATTTAGTTGCCTTCCAGGTGTGCGTTGTCACCACCTCGCTATACAGCACATGCTCATCTTCAGCAGGTTTTAGTTTTTTTGTTCTCTGGGTTGTGTGGGCCTGTGAGACCGGGAATTCTATGAGCGCGTAGATGACTTCCGAGTCCTGGTGGGGGAGGAAAGAGACATGGTGAGGGGGTGGGTGCACAAACACTAAGTATCTGGGTGCTGGAGTGGAGAGTACGCCTATAAAATAGGTGGTTGCAAAGACATTGGAGGACAAGATCAAAGTGATCTCAAAAAAAGGGAGAATTCCCCTGAAATCAGTAAAATGGAATTCAGGGAAGTGCAAAATATTCCCTTTAGGAAGGAAAAATTAAAGGCATCAGGACAAAAGGGGTTTAACTTGTGCGGCAGCAGTACTGCAGGAAAGGAGTTCTAGTGGAGCACAAATTGCAGATGAGTAACAGCACGAGATGCTGCTGAGAAAAAGGCTAATCTCATTCTGGGGTATATGAACAGGATTGTCATATGTAAGACACAGGAGGTAACTGTTGTCCCACTTGGCACTGGTGTGGCCTCAGCTGGAGTCTTGTGTCGAGTTTTGTGTGACTCACTTTAAGAAAGATGTGGACAAACCGGAGAAGGTCCAGGGGAAAGCAACAAAAATGATCAGATGTTTAGAAAATACGACCTATGTGGAAAGGGTGAAAGACTTGGGCATGTTTAGTTTAGAGATGGGAAAGCTGAGGGGGGACCTTATAACCTCTTATAACATGACATTATAAAGAGGACAGTGCTCAATTGTTCTCTGTATCCACTGAAGGTAGGACAAGATTCATAGATTCATAGATTCTAGGACTGGAAGGGACCTCGAGAGGTCATTGAGTCCAGCCCCTGCCCTCATGGCAGGACCAAATACCGTCTAGACCATCCCTGATAGACATTTATCTAACCTACTCATAAATATCTCCAGAGATGGAGATTCCACAACCTCCCTAGGCAATTTATGTAAAATGTAATGGGCTTAATATGCAGCAAGGGAGATTTAGGTTAGATATTAAGATAATCTTTCAATTAATTTCTGGAAAAGGTGACCTAGGGAGGATGTGGAATCTCCATCATTGGAGGTTTTTAAGAACCGTTGGACATCCTGTTGGGATGGTCTAGGTTGAAGTAATCCTTCCTCGGCACAGGGGGCTGGACTAGATGGCTTCTTGAGGTTCCTTCCAGCCCTACATTTCTGAAATTCAGTGGAGGTTTGGGGTCATGGGGAAAGGGATGACGAATTCCCAGCCCTGCCTCCTGTGTGAGCAAACCCTGTGCAGCATCTCTTTGTGGCTGTTACCTGGCTGCCCCACCCCAGAGAGGCAGCTGCATCTCAGGACTGGGCAAAAGATTCAGGCCTTGCCATTTCCAGGTCGTTGGACTGTGCTGAGGTTTGAAGTTTAGCCTATAAATCTATTCACGTTACCTGTTCCATCCGCTCTGCTCCGGCACCTGTGGCTTTTGATCCCTTATTATCGCAACCAGGATCCAGGTTCCTGGTGTGTTCTCTGGGCTCAGATCCCTTGGTGCTTCTCAGAGGCTTTGGAACTAAAACAGAACCAGATGAGAACAGAGCTGAAGTGGGGAGAGATTGTGAGGAAATGCCTAGCTACATTGTGCAACCTTGAGAAAGAAGAAGGTAAACTCAGCTTTGTAACTATTGATTTCAGTGCGTGTGTGATTCTGGAGCTTCTGCCAGGGCACAGGGGGAAAATGGTCCAACAATTTATCTGTGCAGTAACTCCTCACTTAAAGTCATCCTGGTTAACATTGTTTCATTGTTCGATCGCTGATCTAGTAGAGAACATGCCCGTTTAAAGTTTCGCAATGTTCCCTTATAATGTTTGGCAGCCGCCTGCTTTGTCCACTGCTTGCAGGAAGAGAAGCCCATTGGAGCGAGCTGGTGGGGGCCTGGACCCAGGGTGGGCCAGCAGCCCCCCAATCAGCTCCCGCTCCCCTGAGTTCCCTCTGCTGCAGCCCCCCAGCAGGCTATCAGTTGCTGGCAGTTCAGCTGTCCCTCCCCACACTGCCACATGCTGCTCCTGTACCTCTGCCTTGGAGCTGCTCCCGGGAGCCTCCTGCTTGCTGAGCGGAGTGGGGGGCGGGGGGGGAGAGGTAGGCTAATGTCAGGGTGTCTCCGTCCCCCCTGTTCCTGCCCCACCAGTTACCCCATCTCTATGGAGCGGGGGGGGGCACGAGAGGGCTCAGGATGGAGGCAGATTGCTGGCAGCAGCTGCTGTCTCAACTTGCTGATCTACTTAAAAAGGCAATGTACTTAGAGTGGGGTCAGCATAGTTAAAGGGGCAATGCGCATCTCTCTCTCTCACACACACACAGGGTATGTGTCTGTCTCTCTCTGCCCTGCTGTCTCCCCTCCCTCCATTTGTGCTGCTTTATAGAGGGTGAGGCTAGAATGACAACAATGTGTTAACCCTTTAGGGCTCAGCTGAGTGCTAGTTCATCATTTAGCAGCAAGGCATTCCCTGGGAAATATCCCTCCCTCTGACTTCACCACCTCAAACAAGCTTCACAATCAGCATTGCTGCGTACAGTATTCAGTTGTTTGTTTTCCCTGGAATCCCCTCCACATTTACATTAATTCTTATGGGGAAATTGGATTTGCTTAATATCATTTCGCTTAAAGTTGCATTTTTCAGGAATATAACAAAACATTAAGCGAGGAGTTGCTGTATTTGTTTAAATATATATTTTCCCAGCACAGAGACATGAAGATGACTGAGAATTTTAAACTATTTTACTGCTCACTTCGCCCTAACCACCAACAAAGGTCTTAGTGCTCACGTCAAATGAAATGATTTGTCTTAAATCAAACTTCAGCTGAGTTGGTTATATGACACCATGTGCTAATAAATCGAACATGTACCAATATACACTGGAAAGCCTATAAATATTTGTTTAGAACTTTATCTTATTATTGTACTTTGTCTTCTCATTGAAAGGTACATACCTCATTTACCAGGCATATTTTAGAATTTGGTTTCCATACCCACATGGTGGCAGGACTCTTTGTTAATGGTTTAAAACTATTTACACTGATCACTACAGAATAGTTTTTGAGGAGACCATATCGCAGGAGCAGGTGGGAGATCACAGCCCCTTTCACTCACCTCTTTTCTTCCTATGGCAATAGCAGATGAGAGCAGCCAGGGCTCCACCCAGAAGCAAGACACCACCAGTTCTCAGCAGAATATCACGGGTATAGTGTGAGGCTGTTAATGCTGCAGACAAAGAAAAGGGAGGGAAAGGGACATGAGAACAGCCAGGCATCCCTGGGAAAAGGTCTGGGGCCCACAAAGGAATCTGCACTTGAAACAAATTTGCTGTGACGACAACTCCTCACTATGTTGTCTACACACATTCCATCTGTAACAGGCTGCTCCCCTTCCAAAGAGGGGAAGGATGGTCCAGCGATTATGGGGCTGGCCTTCAACACTCGCTATGGGGGTTCAATTCCCTGCTATCCTGCAGCCCCTCTGTGGGGACTCATCTTCTCTTTGCCTCTATTCCCCATCTCTGAAAAGGGCACTGAGGGGCTAAATCCATTAACAACACTGTGAGGAATTCAGATAATAGGCCACGTGGGTCATGGAAGTGTCATAGATAGAAAGGGCATGGGGGAAGAGGGGGGGTTTCATCTCCAATTTGGTTTCGATCTCCATGTGACATCTGTCACCTCATCCATCCTCCCTTTCCCAAGAGAGCTCCTGGGGATGGTTCTCCTCCAATGGGAGCAAATCAGGAGCTGGATTAAGAAATTAGGGAAGTCTCACCTGTCACAGTGACATTCACAGCGTGACTCCTGGGGGATGGGAACCACCCCCCACCCATTTTCACCTCATACCCGCAGGTGAATTCCCCGGTGTTGTTGGGACTGGCCTGAGGGATGCTGAGCACAGAGATGTTCATAGAGCTGGTGCTGGGCTCTGTGGTGCTGATGTCAGACCCTGTGTCCCCAGGAACAAGCTTGACACTGTCCTTGTAGAAGTGAAACCTCCGCTGACCAGCATCCCAGGGAGTCGTGCAGGTGATGTGCAGGGGGAACCCTTCGCTCACCACTCCGGATGGGGGATCCATGCTCAGCGAAGGCTGGGGAGGGGGATCTGTGGGGATTAAAAAAGGACAGGGGTTCAGCAGAGGCAGGTAGTGGAGAAAGTGGAGAGGGTGTCCAGATTCAGTTTATTTACAGCTGAAATTTATTCTCTCTCCAGAGTCTCATGCTTCTCTTCAGGAACCTGAGGGGCTCCCCATGGAAATGAGTGAGAGCTCTGTTAGGGGATGGGAATTGCTTCCTTCAGGTACAATATAGGGCTGTGACATGGGTGTCAGAAAGTGGCCAGGGGCACCGGACCATGACTCATTTTCTGTCACCCCTCCATTACTAATGCTCAAGACTCTGATATTTATGGAGACCTCAGCAGATAGGGATGGCCCAGTTCTGTCTGCAGATCCCGCTCACTCTGGCCAGGCTGGCTGAGACTGGGTGGCCCTGCTGGGATTCTACCATCCCAGAGGGGAGAGGCACAAGGTGGCCTGATGTATGCCCAGATCTGTGTCTGTTGGGCAGCCATGTTCATGGCTATGTTGAGTAGCCATAGGTTGTGCTGCTCTCTGAAGGGCGGCCATGTTGGAATTCAGGAGCCGTATTGAATATATGTGTCCTTGGCTGTGTTGAGTAGCCTTGTTTTGTGGCTGTATTGGCATCAGAATAGCAGCCATGTTGCCAGTTAGGTGGGCATGTCAGGCAGTGAGGAGGCCATTTTCCCAGTTGGGCAGCCATGTTAGGCCTGAATGTTGTAGCGTGAGGCTCATGAGGAGCATGAAAGAGCAAATGTAAATCTATAAAGTATTATCTGTAATCCATTGACTGGCCTGGATTATCCAGGTCTGGGGCTCTGGTTTCTTTGCCTCAGCTGTGAGCCCCAGCTGGCCCCTCCTGGTTGAGATGGGGACCGTGTCAGAGATCAACTCTCCTCCTTGACTGCGGGGTCTGTGCCAAAGAGGAATGAGTTGGGGGAAGGGCAAAGCAGAGAGGGTGGGAGCTGGTCTGGAGAGCAGAGGGAGGGGAAGACCATTGTTCTGTGGAGAGGAGCATCTGGGGCAGAGGGGTCAGTGCAGAGGGGAGAGGAGAAAGTCCCAGGCTCCGGTAATGGGTCTCTTGGCAGTCTGGCTGGGTTCATTGCTGGGGAGAGACAGGGGGCACTGGGAGAACAGGGATCATGGCCTGCGCCTGTAGCTGCAAATTCCCGGCTGTAGCTGGGAAGGGATGGAGAAGGGCTCTCCCCAGTAACAACCCTCAAGTCTCACCCACCACCAAGTGGAAATAGGGTCTCACCATCAACTAACACTGGGACAGGAGAGCTGCTTTCAGATGGGATGTTTCGTTCACGCTCCACTCTCCAGTACACACAGGTGTGCGCTTTGCTGTCTGCTGCATAAGTTGTGCTGATCAGCCAGGTACCCTGGCTGGAGACCCCATTGGAAATCTTCCTCCCTCTTTGATTTAAGAACTTATATCCTCTGTTGCTTCCTCACTCATTGGCCCCAAGCACCTGAGCATGACTGGCTCCCCACAAATATAGATAGGGTGAGGTGGGTCCAGAGAGAGCATGGTGGGTGGTGGTGGCGTGTCTGGTATAGGGACAGAGAGGCGGATCCCCACAAAATGAGGAGGGGAGATATATGATAAAAGTCCCTGACATGCACAGACAAATACCAACCTGCCCTCTCTGCCCAGTGCTGCCTAACCCAGGCTGACCTCTCCGGGGAGGTACCAGGGGTGGTCAGGGCTTAGAGAGAGAGATGGGACTGAAATGGGGTGTGGAAAACAGGGGGCAGCGTTAGATACAGAAGAAGGGTCACACCGAGCAGGGCTCACTGAAAGGAGCAGATGTTACCAGGTCAAATTCATCTCAGGAATTAGAGGGGGATGGAGACTTCTCCATGGGAAACTCCCTGCACCCCTGTTCTTCACTGAGACTGAACCCTGTACTGTGCCCATATGTTACCCAGCAGGAGGCCGGGCATTTCTGTGTGGGATCTGCTGGCTAGACTGGATTATCCAGTGCACAGCAGGGGTATGGGACGGGTGACTCTGTCTCAGCCGTAACCATTAGCTGGTCACTCCACTGGGACCGGGGACCTTTTTAGAGACCAAATCCCTACTTTGAGAGAAGGATTTGTATCCAATGGTGCTTTCATGCCTGGGACCTGAGCACCTCAGGGCAGCACCTTCCCCTCCCATACACATGGGTCGTAGGGATCCTGGTGAACTGGTGCTGGTAGGGGGTCAGGGTGACACCAGAGATTGATCCCTCTTCTGATAACAATTATGAATGAAGCGGCAGGGCTGAGGGCGAAGAACTAGATGACTTGTGAGCCAGGACGACAGGGCTGAAAGTTGCCCCACAGCAGTGCCCTCTAAGTGACAAACTTTATTGATCAGCTAGGAACC
The DNA here is from genome assembly GCF_016161935.1 of Mauremys reevesii. Taxonomy (NCBI): domain Eukaryota; kingdom Metazoa; phylum Chordata; order Testudines; family Geoemydidae; genus Mauremys; species Mauremys reevesii. Next base: position 5,497,581 of record NC_052635.1, read on the forward strand.
TCTCCCTGCTGTTGGGGAGCCCAACTCCCCCTCCCCCTCCATGGTGTGTCTGACATCAGGGCCTGAGACTGACAAGAGGCAGCCTCCAAGTTTTAGATGTTACTGCTGCCTGGAAGTCCCTGAAACCCAAAGTAGAATTATAGGCCCCCAAATCCCACTAGAGGAGCTAGAGACACAGGTAGTGACATTAACCACACTTGGCATCGGGGGGGGGGGGGGTTGAAACGGACCTAGTTGGTAGCCCTGTCCGGAGCTGAGTGACCAGGCTGTGTCTCAACCCATGCCTGAAGCAGAGATACCCCACCACTGGGGCAGCAAACAGCAGGAGGCAGCGGGACTCACCTGTCACTACTATGGAGATGGGTTGGCTCCTCTTTGATGTGATTTCTCGCCCAGACTCTGTCTTCCAGGATTCACAGGTGTACGCTCCGGCTTGCGCTCTAGACACCCCTGAAAGCTGAATCGAGTTGGTGTATCTGTACCGAGGTGAGGGGAGTTTTTTGGATTGGATTTTCTGGTTGTCTCTGAAGAACCGGACCCCGGATATGGTGGGCGCCCCGGCAGCTGAGCACGTCAGGGTCACATTTTCTCCAGTTATGTAGACAGGCTGCTGCGGGGACACGGTGAGCTGGGGAGCCGGGTCGGGGTCTGGAAAAGACAAGGGGGTCGGGGAGGAGATGGTTCCTACTTGGGAGGCTGGTGACAGAGAAGCAGAGGAAGAGCCAGTGAAGAGCAGAAGAGGGAGGTGTCTGGGACACCCAGCCCAGCCAACCTCAGCTTAGTGCCCAGGTATTTCATCACCACCGGCCCATGCAAACACTGAGCAGCAGAGATCTCACTGCCGGGGAAACCAGTGGGGCCAGCGTCCCCTCTTTGGTAACTGAGGGGGGCAGCTCCTGCCCAGGGCCAGCTCAGCCTGCAGGGGCTGGGAGGGGAGGGCTTGTGCGGCTGAGGACGGGGATGTCGGGGAGCTGCCCCCAGCAAGCACAGACGAGGCTTCCTCATGCTAAGGGCAGGTGGCAGGAATATGCCGCAGGCTCTGGCTGTCCCCGGGGAGCATCACACACGCTCTCTGCTGAGTAGGTCGTGCTGATCACTGAGGTGCCCTGGCTGAAGACTCCTTTGGGGATCTGCTCCGCTCTGTGATTGAGGACCCTGTATCCCGTCACCCTCTCACTCCTGGGAGCCGAGCACTTGAGGGTGACTGACTCCCCTCGGATAGAGATGGGGCCCAGGGAGACAATAGAGGCCGTGGGGTGGTGGTGGGTCTGGAATGGAGACTGAGGGGGGAACCTCCACAAAGGGAGCAGGACAAGGAGATGGGTGAACAAAATCCCTAACATGCACAAACCACCGATCAGCCTGCCCAGTGCCGCCTCCCCCAGGCTGGTGGAGAGGGGCTGGATCTTCCCAGCTGGGCTCTCCCAGTCAGACGGGCGTATCCAGTACAAGCAGGTGCATGACCCAGAGCCCCCCGCTGCCCTGTGATATTCATGTTTTAAGGGAAGCTGCCCCCAGATGAGCCCCCAGATGAGATGCTCCATGCCCCCACCATGTCAAATTGGAATCCTGCAGCTTTGTGACCCCAGGGGCAGCCCAGCATGTGAGGGGAACAGGCTCTCCGGGGAGGTACCCAGGGAGATCAGGGCTCAGGGAGATGGATGGGTCTACAGGGAGGTATGGAAAACAGGGTCGGCTTTAGATAGAGAAGAAGGGTCACACCAAGCTGGGATCTCTGGAATGCCAGGGAGGTGAGGGGTAGATGTTACCAGGTTCCATTCATCTCAGGAATTAGAAGGGGACAGAGACTTCTCTGTGGGAAACTCCCTGCACCCCAGTACCTCCCTGAACCCCAACCCTGCACTGTGCCCACATGTTACCCAGCAGGAGGTCGGGCATCTCTGTGTGGGATCCGCTGGCTGGACTGGATTGCTCAGTGCACAGCAGGGGTAAGGGACGGGTGGTCTCTGTCTCAGCTGTGAGCATCAGCCGGTCACTCCACTGGGACCGGGGACCTCTTTAGAGACCAAATCCCTGCTCTGAGAGAAGGATTTGTATCCAATGGTGCTTTAATGCCTGGGACCTGAGCACCTCTGGGTAGCACAGTCACCTCCCATACACATGGGCCACAGGGATCCTGGTGAACTGGTGCTGGTAGGGGCTCAGGGTGACATCAGAGACTAATCCCACTTCTGATAACAATTATGAATGAAGCGGCAGGGCTGAGGACATAGAACTAGATGACTTGTGAGCCAGGATGACAGGGCTGAAAGTTGCCCCACAGCTGTGCCCTCTACGTGACAAACTTTACTGATCAGCTACGAGTCTCTCCCTGCTGTTGGGGTGTCCAAACCTCCCACCTCCATGGTGTGTCTGACATCAGGGCCTGAGACTGACAAGAGGCAGCCCCCAAGATTTAGACGTTACTGCTGCCTGGAAGTCCCTGAAACCCAAAGAAGAATTATGGGTCCCCAAATCCCACTAGAGGAGCTAGAGACACAGGTAGTGACACTAACCGCACTTGGGGTGGGGGGTTTTGAAACAGACCTAGTTGGTGGCCCTGTCCGGAACGGAGTGACCGGGCTGTGTCTCACCCCATGCCTGGAGCAGACATACTCCACCACGAGGCCAGTAAACAGCAGGAGACAGCGGGACTTACCTGTCACTGCTATGGAGATGGGTTGGGTCCTCTTTGATGCAATTTTTCGCCCAGACTCTGTCTTCCAGGATTCACAGGTGTACACTCCGGCTTGAGCTCTAGACACCCCTGAAAGCTGAATCGAGTCGGTATATCTGTTCCGAGGTGAGGGGAGTTTCTTGGATTGGATTTTCTGGTTGTTGCTGAAGAACCGGACCCCGGATATGGTGGGCGCCCCGGCAGCTGAGCACGTCAGGGTCACATTTTCTCCAGTTATGTAGACAGGCTGCTGCGGGGACAGGGTGAGCTGGGGAGCCGGGTCGGGGTCTGGAAAAGACAAGGGGGTCGGGGAGGAGATGGTTCCTACTTGGGAGGCTGGTGACAGAGAAGCAGAGGAAGAGCCAGTGAAGAGCAGAAGAGGGAGGTGTCTGGGACACCCAGCCCAGCCAACCTCAGTTTAGTGCCCAGGCATTTCATCACCACCAGTCCATGCAAACACTGAGCAGCAGAGATCTCACTGCCGGGGAAACCAGTGGGGCCAGCGTCCCCTCTTTGGTAACTGAGGGGGGCAGCTCCTGCCCAGGGCCAGCTCAGCCTGCAGGGGCTGGGAGGGGAGGGCTTGTGTGGCTGAGGACGGGGATGTCGGGGAGCTGCTCCCAGAGAGCACAGACGAGGCTTCCTCATGCTTAGGGCAGGTGGCAGGAATATGCCGCAGGCCCTGCGTGTCCCTGGGGAGTGTCACACACGCTCTCTGCTGAGTAAGTTGTGCTGATCACTAAGGTGCCCTGGCTGAAGACTCCTTTGGGGATCTGCTCCGCTCTGTGGTTGAGGACCCTGTATCCCATCGCCCTCTCACTTCTGGGAGCCGAGCACTTGAGGGTGACTGACTCCCCTCGGATAGAGATGGGGTGCAGGGAGCCAAGAGAGAGCCTGGGGTGCTGGAGGGTCTGGAATGGAGACTGAGGGGGGAACCTTCACAAAGTGAGCAGGACCTAGAGATGGGTGAACAAAATCCCTAACATGCACAAACCACCGATCAGCCTGCCCAGTGCCGCCTCCTCCAGGCTGGTGGAGAGAGGCTGGATCTTCCCAGCTGGGCTCTCCCGGTCAGATGGGCCTATCCAGTACAAGTAGGTGCATGACCCAGAGCCCCCCTTGGCCCTGTGATATTCATTTTTTAAGGGAAGCTACCCCCAGATGAGCCCCCAGCTGAGATGCTCCATGCCCCCACCATGTCGAATTGGAATCCTGCAGCTTTGTGACCCCAGGGGCCATTAAGCATGTGAGGGGAACAGGCTCTCCGGGGAGGTACCCAGGGAGATCAGGGCTCAGGGAGATGGATGGGTCTAGAGGGGGGTATGGAAAACAGGGTAGGCTTTAGATAGAGAAGAAGGGTCACACCAAGCTGGGATCTCTGGAATGTCTGGGAGGTGAGGGGCAGATGTTACCAGGTTCCATTCATCTCAGGAATTAGAAGGGGACAGAGACTTCTCTGTGGGAAACTCCCTGCAGCCCAGTCCCTCCCTGAAACCCAACCCTGCACTGTGCCCACATGTTACCCAGCAGGATGCTGGGCATCTCTGTGTGGGATCCGGTGGCTGGACTGGACTGCTCAGTGCACAGCAGGGGTAAGGGACGGGTGGTCTCTGTCTCAGCTGTGAGCATCAGCCGGTCACTCCACTGGGACCAGGGACCTCTTTAGAGACCAAATCCCTGACTTGACAGAGGAACTTTGTATTCTATGGTGTTTTTGCTGCCTGGTGCTGATCACTTCAGGGGAGCACCTTCCCCTCCAATACACGTGGCAGTAGGGGATCCTGGCACATTGGTGCCAGCAGGGGGTTGTTGTAACACAGGGGTCGGTGACCTTTGGCACGCGGCTTGCCAGGTTAAGCACCCTGGCGGGCTGGTCTGTTTACCTGCTGCATCCGCAGGTTCGGCCGATCGTGGCTCCTCCTGGCCACGGTTCACTGCTCCAGGCCTATGGGGGCTGTGGGAAGTGGCGGCCAGCACATCCCTCGGCCTGCGCCGATTTCTGCAGCCCCCATTGGCCGGGAGCGGCAATCTGCGGCCAGTGGGAGCTGCGATCGGCCGAAGCTGTGGACGCAGCAGGTAAACAAAATGGCCCGGCCCGCCAGGGTGCTTACCCTGCCAGGTCGCGGGCCAAAAGTTGCTGATCCCTGTTGTAAGATCATAGAAACTACTTGCTCTCCTGATAGAAACCACGACTGAGGAATCCAGGCAGCTTCAGGGCTGAAGATTTACCGTGGGTGGCCCTGACAGTGCCCAGCCCTTTCCCTAGTGCTGTGAGCTTTCCCACAGCAGTGCCCACCTGGGAACCCAGCTTTGATAGCTTCCCCATAGCAGTGCCTCAGTTTCCTCTACGTGCGGCATGGCTAACTAGATACAGGGAAACCGTTATTTAGTTTTTGCAGAGACGTAGAGATCTGGGTGTGACTGACGCTTGGTGGCCTGGGGCCCCATGCCCATGGAGAGCTCAAGAAGACAATGATCACTCCAACTGCATGGACATTTGGTGCCTAGCAACCTGCTCATGCCAAGGAGCCAAGCACTTGAGGGTAACCCGCTCCCCTGGGAGATACACTGTGGAGCACAGAGTGGTCAGTGGAGAGGGAGAGGCCATGATGGAATGAGAAGGGACAGAGATGAGTCCTGAATAGATGTGATCACAAACCAGGCTCATCTCACCTCCTGGCACCCACCCCCCATGCTGGGAAATACACCACGGCACATAAACCACGTCCCGTCTCTCTCTCTCTCTCTTGCACTCGGGAATCTTTTCATAGATCCCAAGGCCAGAAGGGACCATTGTGATCATGGAGTCTGACCCCCTGTGTCACCCAGGCCCTAGGACTTCCCTGAATTGAGAGAAACATTCAGGCTTGATTCAGAAATTGCTAGCGCTGGAGAATCCACCACGACCCCTGGGGAATTGTCCCAGTGGTTAATTCCCTTCACTGTTAAAATCTGCACCTTATTTTCAGTCTGAATTTGTCTAGCTCCAGCTCCCAGGCACTGGGTCATGTTAGATCTTTGTGCTATTGAAGAGCCATCGATTGTCCAATTTCTGTTCCCCATGTAGGAACTGTGATCATCTCCCTCTTAACCTTCTCTTTGTTACGCTAAACACCTCCAGCTCCTGGAGTCTCTCACTATAAGATGGACCCACCCTCTTCACAGCTGGGCAAATTCCACCTCTCCCCATCTGTGAAACTTACCACCCCCCAATCCCACAGCCTTCTCCCCCCATATCCTCCCACTGACCCCAAATCTGCGGCTCCTCCATCCTGTGCGTGGAGGAGATGACAGGGTGGGTGGGACTAGACTGTTGCAAGGAGCAATTCAGGGAAAAGGGAAGGAGCCAAGGAGAGAATCTGCCTTTCTCACCAGGGATTAGGGGCATGAGGAACAGAGCTGGGGTGGGAAGGGTCCTTCATGTGCCTGGGAAGCACCAGGACCGCCTCTGTGTCTATCCTTGGGCAGTGGGTGAGGGGATGATGAGCATGGGAGGGTCCTTCACCCACCTTGGGCACCCCAAGATCCCCCACTCACCCTCCTGGGGGAAGGGGGGGGTGGAAAAAGGGGGAAGGGTTGTTAATGGAAATGTTTCAACCCCAAGACCCCCATTCGCATCAGGGTATTCACCCCAAGTTCTCTATCCGGAGTCAGGGGAAGAAAACGGGAGAGAACCTGTCAGATGACTACCAGACCTACCTAGCAGTAGCTAGAAGGCTTGAAAGAGAAAGAGAAATGAAAAAGCTCAGGCGGATGTGGGGAAAGGAGGGGGGAGTTTTTCCACCCACTGTGTTTCCTCTTGTGTCTCTGCAGAACCAGCATTTAATGTCCCGCTGGGTAGTGCTGGGTCTGTGCCCCCAGCCCCGAGTCCTGTGTGGGAGCCCAGAGCTGGTGCAGGGAGACCTCTCCCCCCCCACAGCCCCACAGTAATGGGCCCTGACCAGGAGGACTCAGTGTAGTGGTAAGGTGGGTGCTCAGTCTCCATGGCCCATCCAGCCCTCGCTCTCTCTGCTGAGGCTGCCAATCCAGGGCCGGGTAGAGCCCATGGGGATGGGGGCATCTTCTCCTGTGCTGGGACCCAGCACATGGAACCCCCAAGCAGCCATCAGCTGGGGTTGCTCTTCCGGCCCCACGGACATGGCTCTGGACTGGAGCTGCTGCTGCTGGGGCAGGTTCCATGGGAATCGCCTGTGAATGGGGTGGCCTGACCCACCCAGGAGATGAGAAGGGGGCACCTGGGGATCCCCCCTTCCTTGCAATGCCAGACATCAAGTGTGGGAGGAGGGGGATCCCCATCCCCACTTTCTGAGACCTCCCCACCCCCACTGCAAGCATCTCAGCAAGGACAGGAGAGGTCATTACCTGCGGGAGACACTGGCCTGGGGAGCATCTGGAAAGAGGCTGGAAGAGAAGAGAAGAGCGGGGGTGAGAGCTCCAGGGAAGGGATGGCGGAAGCAGGGGGATGGAGGAACATAGGTGTGGGATCACGAGGCAGACTGACAGAGGGAGGGATGGGGGCCAAGGGAGGTCACTTACCCAGCAGAGGCAGAAGGAGAGTTAGCGCCATGCTGAGCCGGTCGCTCTGGGCTCGGAGCTGGGTTCTCAGCTCAGCTACCAGCCCCGTCTGGGTGTAGGAGGGGGATGGGCCCCTCCTCTCTGACGAAGGCAGAGGAAGTCACAACCTCAGGCATGATCACCGCTCAGCTCAGGTGCTGGAGAGACACCGGTTCCTCGTGCGCAGGCCGTGCGGAGGGGAGCTGGCCTTTCCCACGGCTGACACTGGTGGGAGGGGCTGGAGCAACAGCCCCAGGTAACCGACACCTCCAGGGGTGGGCTGGGGACTCAGCGGGGATAAAGGAACCTAAGGTGAGTTAAACTGGTTTACACCAGCTGGGGACCTTCCCCTTTGAGTCCAGTGGAGCTACGTCCCATTGACCCCAGCTCAGGATCTCGCTCATTCATGGCAATGACTCTAAAACCAGCCCCCTGGTCCTGCTGTGGCCTTGGGGTGTATTTTAAACTAACATTTAGAGGTTCTGTGCCTCTGTCAGGGACTCACAGGACTCGTGCTCTCGTGGCTCCGCACGGTCCCTGGGGGAACCCCCTTCAAAGCCACAGCCCTTCTCGGGGGCCCACTCTCTCTCGGGGGTTAAGCTGTCGGCCTCTCTGCCTGCTGGAACCGCACCTCTCTGAGCCTTCAGCACGGCTGTCGCTCGCCTGGGCCCCCTCACGGTCTCCACTCGCTCTGGCCCCTCGGGCCCTCCATGCCCAGAGGGAATAATGCAACCCTGATCTCTTGACTGGAGTGACTCTCAGCATAAAGCAGAAGGGTTTATTGAGCGTCTGAACACAGTATAGGAAACTCTCTGGGCCCTCGGGCCTAGGAACCCTCTGCACATCTAGTTCTCCCCTGCATCCAGGGGGGCTCTGGCTGCTCTCTCTCCCCAGTCCAGCAGACCCCTCCTTCCAGCTGGGTATCCGATATCACTTTCCCCCAGGCCCACCTCTGTCCCTTGTCTTTTGTTCCAGGTAAACAGGTTGCCTGGGCCTCCTCTCCTCTCAGCCTCTCCTCTCATCCATCCTTTGTTTCCCCACTGGCTGGAACCAGCTGGTCAGGTCACCGGGGTCCTCTCTCTGCAGCCCATTGTCCTCCCAATGGCCAGAACCAGCTGTGACTTCTGAGCTGAGCCTCCCAGTCACCAGGTCACCAGTTGCTGGAGTATCCCTTCTCCAGGCCGTGTTCCGGGGTCCCTAGTGCCACCACTGGCCTCTGTAACAACAAACTCCCTCTCCCACCACCTCGTTCAACCAGAAACACACAGGGAAACGGAGTCCCACCCCCTCTGCATGGAAACCAGTGAAAAAAGAAGCAACCCCCCCTGCTTCGTCACATCTCCCCCCGCTTCAAGTTGGAACTGTAGCAAACTCTCCAGCATGAACTTTCAGACAAACCAATGGAGTGTCTGAGAGATGGCGGGTGCCAGAGAGTTTCACCGTTGTCCTGCAGCCTTGTGGGTGCTGCCTGGGGGCCTCTTGCAGACCCTGGAGGACACAAACACAAGGAGCAATGAAGGGTCATTAACCCTCTGGGCTCCATTTCACACCATGTCCTGCCACGTGAGCGCCGGTCTCTCATGCTCAGCAAAGTTGGGTGACCTCAACCCTGTTCAGTGCGTTGCCCTGGGGGCGCTGCGCTGCAGGGAGCAGGGCAGTGGCTCAGCAGGGGGCGCTTTCCCCTTGCACCTCCCTGCACCTCTCTGAACCCCAACCCTGCACTCTGCTCATATACTAACCAGCAGGAGACAAGGTCCTCTCTGTGTGGCATCCACTGGCTGCCGGTTCCACTTGTGATTCTCCTCTCTTCTGCAGCTCGTGGCTTCCTTTGGGTACAGAAGCTGGTGGTGGGTGGCTCCTTCTGCCTTATCAATGGTCTCATCTTCCTCATCTCCTGCTTCTGCTTCTAGATCCAGGTAACGGGCATGTTCTGGGAAGGGGGCTCTTCATTCTGTGCCTTGGATTCTCTCCACAAAGTGACCTGTTTAGGCTGCAATCGCTCCCCTTGAATTTCAGCCTGGAGGGGGAGGCTCTGGTGGAAAGTCCCAGAGTGAGATCTGAGAAACCTCCACAGGATGTGAAAGGGTTTTAGGCATGATGAATGCTCCAGCAACGTACTGAAACGCAACCCCATTGGGGGTGGGGCACGGACGCTGTTTCACAGCTCAAGCCCAGCAGTGATTTCTCCTCTCAAGATGAAGCCTTATAACCGCATCACTTTAAAGATATTCCCGTGTGGGGATAAATGAAAAGGGCAGTAAACTAAACTCATATTGTTATATCCTTGGGGGCAGCCGGTTTAGGAAGAAATCACTTGAGGCCAGAGAGCAGACAGCTAACAAAACTACCATTTTATTTACAGACACAGAGCTCACCCAACCGGCCGAAGCTGGCTGAGCTATCCCCTAATAATTTAACTTAGTTGCCATAGGAACAAAAACCATGACAACCAAATACACAACATATTCCTCCCCCCCTAATAAGAACATCCCCTAAATAAAACACACACTAGACTAGAGAAGGAGGGTAGACTGCCTTTATTTTTGGTTAAACCCTGGGGATTATTTTTCCCCATAACCGTGGGTTTGCCCTAGCTAAAGATTTAGCCGATGAGGAGGCCTTTTGTTTTTAGGTGGATTACGGTGAACTTTTGGTGTTGTTGCACCCGAAAGTACCATGGGCTCAGGGTTTGCAGCACGAACAGGGGAGGAGGTGGTATCAGCTCATGCTGGGCAAAGGGGGATCTCAGCTGCCATCAGTAATGGAGGAGAACAGTCAGGAACAGGTGATTTGTGATTCGGTGTTTTACCAGAAGAGGTGAAGTCAGACCACTTAACTGCAGATGTGTCCTGAGGACTGGCATGAACTGGCAACAGCTGATTTACATGTCGCCGCCAGGTAAGATATTCTGCAGTCCAGACTGTGTAGGAAACAGGTCCTGTTTGAGTGATGATTGTGGCAGGGACCCATTTAGCTTTGGAAATATAATTTTGACCCAAAACTGGCTGTCCCGGGCTAAAGGTTCGGTCTTTTGCTCTGGGTGCCCATCTGATGACTTGATATTGCTGCTGATGTTGCACAATTTGTTGGGGTTCAGAAGGTTTCAGCAGATTAAATCAAGTGCCCAGCTGTTGTCCCATCATTAGAAAGGCTGGGGATGCCTGGGTCATAGCATGAGGTGTGTTTCTGTAGGAAAGTAAGAAGGTATCCAGACACTTTTGAATGGAGTGTTGTTCCCTTGCTGATTTTAAAGCGTGTTTTATTGTCTGCACAATTTTTTTAGCTAATCCGTTGGTGGATGGATGATATGGTGCTGACGTGATGTGGTGTATCCCATTTGCCTTCATAAAATTTTGAAACTCCTGAGAGACGAACTGCGGGCCGTTGTCACTCACAAGTTGTTCTGGCAGACCGAAACGACTAAAGAGTCCTCGTAGTTTTTGGATAGTACTTTCTGCAGTAGTGGACGGCATTATAGAGACTTCTGGCCATTTAGAATGGGCATCTACTGCCACCAAGAACATGCTTCCTTCAAGGGGGCCAGCGAAGTCAACGTGAATACGTTGCCATGGGTTTTTAGGCCAGTCCCATGAGTGTAGGGGTGCCCACTGGGGTGCATTTCTTACACCCTGACATGACATACAAGCTTTTGCCTTCTTTTTAATAGCACTGTTTAATAAACTGTGACCCTGACGTGCTCAGCTGCCAGTGTGTCCACCATGTCCGGGATCCGGTTTTCAGGAATGGGCAGAAAATCCACTCCAAGGATCTCCCCTCACTTCCATACAGTTACACCGACTCAACTTGGCTGTTGGCAGGGCCGGCTTTAGGCCTATTCCAACAATTCTCCCGAATCGGGCCCGCACCTAAGAGGGCCCCAGGCCCAGTGAGAATCTCTTCCCTGGCTAGAGGCGCCTTTTTCATTTTTACTTACCTGGCGGTGCTCTGGGTCTTCGGTGGCACTTCGGTGGTGGGTCCTTCGCTCACTCTGGGTCTTCGGTGGCACTTCGGTGGCGGGTCTTTTGCTTGCTCTGGGTCTTCGGCGGCGGGTCCTTCAGTGCCGCCAGGGACCTGGAGTGAGTGAAGGACCCGTCGCTGAAGTGCCACCGAAGACTCGGAGCACTGTCCAGTGAGTACAAGCCCCACATGTATTTTTACATGTGTTTTTTTTTTAGTCATCCCTGCCGGGGGCCGTCGAAACTGTTCGAATTGGGCTCCACACTTACTAAAGCCGGCCCTGGCTGCAGGGAATATATCACATATCTCTATGTGAGACAGATGCATGAATATCTATCATTCCCCTTAGAGATAGAAAGAGAGTCATGTACCTTTATTTGCTATTTTTCTCACTGTCTCTGATACTATGGGATAGTATTAAAATGGGAAAAAGTCAATGATGGTTCTGAAGGAGATTAGAGAGATACAATGTCAGATAGGAAACAGTCAGTATGAAAGTTTTAGAGTTCACTTAAATTGCTGAAAGCTAAGAAATAAAAATGATAACACAAGATGACAAAGCGCCAGGTTTAATTTTCAAAGCAAATTTTACTGAACATTTTCTACTGATGCCCAGGCAAATTTCCATCTATGCAGAGCCCTTCCCTTCTATGGTGACACTGAACACATGATGTCAAGTAACACACAGGCTGAAACAATGTTAATGTCAGCTTTTGCCTGTTGGCCCTGCTCCCCCGGACAGAGCCCCGCAACCCCGCAGCCCCGCTCTCCCGCCGGAGCCCCATGGCTCCGGTACCCCGGCCAGAGCCCTGCAGCCCCACAGCCCCGCTCTCCCGGCCGGAGCCCTGCAACCCCGCAGTTACGCTCCCCTGGCTGGAGCCCTGCGACCCTGCCACCCCGGCCAAACTCCTATAACCCCGCGGTCCTGATCCCCTGGCCTAGTGCAGCAAGTCCTGTGGCCCCGCTACCGCTGCCGGAGCCCCGCAACCCTGCAGCCCCACTCTCCCAGCCGGAGCCCCAAAACCCCACAGCCCCGCTCCCCAGGCCGGAGGGCGGCAAGCCCTGCAGTCCCGCTACACTGGCCGGAGCCCCGCAACCCCGCGGTCCCACTCCCCTGGCCGAGCGTGGCAACTCCTTGTGGCCCCGCTACCTCGGCCGGAGCCTCGCAGTCCCGCTTTCCCGGCCGGAACCCTGCAACCCCGCGGTCCTGCTCCCCTGGCCAAACGCGGCAACTCCCGCACCCCGCTACCCCGGCCAGAGCCCCGCATCCCCGCATCCCCGCTCTCCCTGCCAGAGCCCCGCAGTCCTGCTCCCCTGGCCAGAGCGAGGTAAGTCCCGCGGCCCCACTACCCCGGCCGGAGCCCCGCAACCCCATGGCCCTGGTCCCCCAGCCGAGAGTGGCAAGTGCGGCTGCCCTGCTTCCGCAGCAGGAGCCTCGCAACCCGGCAGTCCCTCTACCACCGCCGGAGCGCGGAAAATCCGGAGAGTACATGCCTCACGAATCGGGCTCCGCACTGGCTAAAGCCGGCCCTGGCTGTTGGGGGTATCTGGATTACATGCTGGAGTGTACAGATGGGATTACTGGAAGACAGAGTCTGGGCGAGAGATCCCATTGGAGAGAAGCCGACCTGTCTCCATAGATGTGACAGGTGAGTCCCCTTTCTCCTGCTGGTTGGTGGCCCCATGGTAGGATGAGACACAGTGTGGTCACTCAGCTCCAGACAGGGCCACTCACCAGGTCAGTTTCAACCCCAATCTCTGGCTCCTCTGCTGGGTTGGGTGGGTCTGGGGGCATCGGTGGTACGTTCAGGTTTGGGTGCTCCCAGCCCGCAGGGACATTTTAAAACTTGGAAAGGTTTAATGGAATAAACCCCAAATCTCCTCCGTTTCTGGTCAGTGTCAGGCCCTGGTGTCAGACATGCCATGGGGGGAGAGGATCCCAGCTGATAAGTGAAGTTTGTCACTAAGAAGGCACTGCTATGGGGGAAGCTCGCAGTCCTGGGTACTGCTGCGGGTGAGCTTGCAGCATTGTTGTGCAGGCTGACAGAGCAACTGATTCTAAGGACCCAGCCCTGCTGCTTCTTTCATGATTATCATCAGGAGAGAGATCAGTTTCTGATGTCCCCCTGACCCCCGGCCAGCACCAATACCCTCAGGATCCCCTACTGCCCATGTCTATGGGAGACAAAGGTGCACCCTGATCTGTTCGGTCCCCGGGGCTGAAAGCCCTGTAGGATACAAATTCTTCTCTCAAAGCAGGGATTAGGCCTCCAAAGAAGTCCCTGACCCCATTGGAGTGACCAGCTGATGCTCACAGCTGAGTCAGAACCCCCCTGTCCCTTACCCCTGGTGTGCACTGGGCAACCCAGTCAAGCCAGCAGAATCCAACAAAAAGGCCCTGTCTCCTGCTGGGTAACGTGTGGACACTGTGCAGTGACCTGTGCTGGGGGATGAGAGAGAAGCCAACCCATCTCCATAGATGTGAGGGGTGAGACCCCCTTTCTCCTGCTGTTTGCTGGCTCAGTAACACAGTATCTCTCTCCCATGTACATGGTGAGACACAGCTCAGTCACTCAACTCTGGATAGGGTCACCCATCTGGCTCTCTGGCCCCTCTGGTGTTTTTTTTTGGGGGGGCGGGGTTGTGTGTCAGTGCTACTTTGGGTGTTGGCAGAGCCCAGCAACATTTTAAATGAACCCCAATCTCCCCCATCTGTGGCCAGGGTCTGGCCCTAAAGTTTGGCACTATGATGACACTGCTGGGGGGGCGGGGAAGCTTGCAGCCCTGATCCCTGCTAATGGGAACCAATTTGAAACCCTCAGCTCTGCACTTCATTCATGACTATTACTAGGAGATGGATCAGTTTATGTCATTTTTCCCTGTCCCTTCACTGGACCCCAATCACCACGATCCCCTACAGCCCATGTGCTTGGGAGGGGAAGGTGCTACTCTGAGGTGATTGACACACATGGGTGAAGGCACCATCGGATACAAATTCTTTTACAAAAGGTCTCTGAAGAGACCCCTGTGGAGTTACCTGCTGATGCTCACAGCTGAGACAGAGACCACCTGTCCCTCACCTCTGCTGTGCACTGGGCAGTCCAGCCAGTGGCTCCTACACAGAGAGGCCCTGCCTCCTGCTGGGTAACATATGGGCACAGTGCAGGGTTGGGGCTCAGTGAGTTACAGGGGAGCTGGGTGTTTCCCCCAGAGAACTCTCCATCCCGCTCTAATTCCTGAAATGAATATGACCTGGTAACATCTGCTCCTCACCTCCCAGGTCCTTCCAGAGATCTGGATGTGCTCTGGGTCATGCAACTGTCTGTACTGGATACACCCATCCAGTCGGGAGATCCCAGCTGGGAAGAACCAGCCCGTCTCCATCAGCCTGGGGGAGGTGGCACTGGGCAGGGAGATCAGGTGGTTTGTGTGTGTGTGTTGGGGACTTTGGTCTTCTAACTCTCCTCCTCATTTTGTGGGGGGTCTTTCCCTCTATCTCTATACCAGAACCTCCCCCTCCCCCATGCTCTCTCTGGACCCTCTTCACCCCATCTATGTGTGAGGGGAGACAGTTACCCTCAGGTGCTTGGATCCAATGAGCGAAAAAGCAACGGGATACAATCTTCAATCACAGACAGGAGCAGATCGTCAACAGGGTCTCTAGCCAGGGTGCCTGGCTGATCAACACGACTTACGCAGCAGACAGTGAAGCGTACCCCTGTCTGTACTGGAGAATACAGTGTGGGCAAGAGATCCCATCCAAAAGGAGCCCACCTGTCCCAGTGCCGGTGACAAATGAGAGCCTGTTTCCACCGGGGGTGGGAGTGAGAGAAGATGCTCGTCACTGGGTCTGCGATCAGCACCACAGAGCTCGGCAGTGGCTCTGTGAATGTCTCTGTGCTCAGTATCCCATGGGCTGCTTCCAACAACACTGGGGAAATTCACCTGTGGGTACGAGGAGAATGTGGGCGGGAGGTGGATCCCGTCCCCCAGCAGCCAGGCCGTGACTGTCACCAGGAACATCACAGCGTCATGTGAGGTGGCTCTTGTCTGCTAACATCTCCCCAGACAAATTCACCCCCCTAACCCCCCACACACGTACCCAGCTCTCTTGATGGTCAAGTGAGAACAGGGCAGGTCACAGGGGTGTCGGAGGACAGGCCGACAGGAGAGGGACAGACACAGAGATGGGAAGAATCAGGGGTTGGTGTCCACCATGGCTCCAGAGATCCAGTGAAGTCATCCAAACTGTCTATCCAAAGCCCTTGGAGATCTCTGACTTCAGTTCAGAGTCTCTGGCCCTTCTGAGTTCAAATAGCCCAAAAGACGCCATTTCTTCTTGTCAGGGGTTTTTATTCCCTTCCCCCAGATTTCAGGAGGTTGGATGTGTTCACATGCACGTCTCTTCTTTATGGGTGGGGGGATGAGAGCAACAAAGTGTTTTGTCCTCTGCTGTTCTATAATGGTTTATCTCGTATCTATGGGCTTTCTTTTGCTGGGAAGGAAATAACACCTCCTGTGGAAACTCATACTTCACACTTGGTCATGCTTGTCTCTGGCCTGTGGGCATTTACAGTTTCAGAAAAAAAACCCACTTAACTATCACCTTATAACATGGGATATGAACATTTTGTAGAGTCTAAACACTAAAACATTCTTATAAGTCCCGGCCTTGTATACACTACACAGTTTTGTTGGCCAAAGGCATCTTTTGTCAACAAAACAATGGAGGTCACGGTGTACACACTGCAGTGTGCCTCTCATGGACAAAACTCTCCGGCTTTGCTGACAAAATAAGACCACCTCGATGAGAGCTGTAGAGCTTTTTGCAGCAAAGTCAGCTTGACAAAGCATCAGTGTGGACACTGCATTCATTATGTCGCTGTAACTGGCCTCCAAGAGGTATCCCACAATGCCCACAGTGACTGCTCTGCTCAGTCTTGAACTCCACTGCCCTGCATCCAGCTATAGAGGTTTGTGCACCTCCCTTTTCAAAGCCCTAGGAAGTTTTGTAACTGCTCAGCATGGAGAGCTCCCACTGCTACTGCCCAGCTGAGCAGGCCGGCTCCACAGCAAACACACTCCTGCCTGGACTACAGGGGGTTGGGGGTGGATCTCCTGGGTCTGTGGGGAGAGGAGGCTGAGGGAGAACTGGAGGGAATCATGGAGTCAAAACATTATCGGGGAATCCTGCTCTTCCCGGCCCTAGGAACGCAGCAGCAGGCAGACAGGGAGGCCTGCTGCTGCGGCTGAGGGAGAGACTCGTGCCATGCTGTGCAGAGCCAGGGAGGAAGGGGGAGGCTGAAGTTGGGGTGTCCCCTCTCCCTGCTGGGGTACAGTCTCTGCTGAGCTGGGGTGGGGGCACAGGGGGACACCAGCTGTCTGTGCATCAGCTTCTTCCTCTGGATTGGTTGCTTCTGGCTGCTGTCTAAATTTAAAGAGACAGCGTGCAGTCACACTCACTCTCCCCCAGCTCTCTCTCTCTCTCTCTCTCTCTCTCTCTCTCTCTCTCTCTCTCTCATTCACTCACACACATACACAGGGCCATCCTTACCCATACGCAGAGTATGCATCTGCGTAGGGCACCAAGGGACAATCTCGACTCCATCCTTGTAGAAGCGAAATCTCCACTCTCTGGCATCCCTTTAGACCGCGCAGATGATGAGCAGGGGGAGCCCTTCACTCACTGCTCCAGAAGGGGGATCCAGCCTCAGCCCTGGCTGGAGAGGGGGATCTGTGGGGAGCAGCAAAGGGGAGGGGTCAGCTGGGACATAGCAGTGGGGGAAGTGGAGATGGTGCCCAGAATTCAATTTATTCAGAGCTGACCTGTGCTTGCTTCACCTCAGGATCCTGAGGGGCTCCCCACTGAAATAAGTGAGAGCTGGGCTAGGGGGTGGGGATGGCTTCCTTCAGATATAATATGGGGCTGGGATGTTGGGGTCAGAAGGTGGCCTGGGTCACCAGGATGTGACTTGTTTTCTGTCACTTCTCCATTACTAATGTGCCAGCCCCTTGCATTTATGGAGCCCTTGGCAGATAGGGAGGGCTCAGGTTGTCTGGAGATCCCTCCCCCTCCGGGCAGACGGAGAGCTGGGTGGCCCTGCTGGGATTCTACCATCGCAGAGGGTAGAGGTGCAAGGCGGCCATGTTGGATACCCAGGTCTGTGTCCAGGCTGGTGGAGAGGGGCTGGCTCTTCCCAGCTGGGATCTCCCGGCCGGATGGGCCTATCTGGTGCAGACACGTGCTGGCCCAGAGCCCCTGGCTCTGTGATGCTCTAGGGGTGAATGAAGCTGCCCCTGGATGAGCCCCCAGCTGAGATGCTCCATCTGCCCACCATGTCGAGCTGGATCCTGCAGTTTAGTGAACACCAGGGGCAGCCCAGCATGTGAGGGGAACAGGCTCTCTGGGGAGTTATTTGGTGTGCTCAGGGCTCAGGGAGAGGGATGGGGCCACAGGGGGATCTGGAAAACAGGACTCAGCTTTAGATACCGAAGAAGGGTCACACCTGGTAGAGATCTGGGAGGTGAGCGGCAGATGTTACCAAGTCAAATGAGGGGGATGGAGACTTCTCCATGGGAAACTCCCTGTACCTCACTGAGCACCAACCCTGCACTGTGCCCACATGGTTCCCAGCAGGAGGCAGGGACACTCTGTGTGGGATCTGCTGGCTGGACTGGGTTGCCCAGTGCCCAATAGTGGTAAGGGCAGGTGGTCTCTGTCTCAGTTGTGAGCATCTGCCAGTCCCTCCACTAGGCACCATTTTAGAGACCAAATCCCTGCTTTGGGAGAAGAATTTGTATCTGATGGTGCTTTTCCCCTGGGTGCCAAGCACCTGCGGGTTGCACTTTCTCCTCCCATACACATGGGCAGCAGGGGATCCTGAGGGCATTGGCACCGAAAGGGGGTTGGGGTAACATCATAACTGATCCTGCTTCTGATAACAATCATGAATAAAGAGGCAGGTCTGGGATCTTAGAATTGGTTGCCCCACAGCCCTCTCAGTGCCAAACTTTACTTATCAGATGGGGTGCCCGACCACCCCACAGCGTGTCTGACACCAGGGCTTGACCCCTGCCACAGATGGGGGAGATTTGGGGTTTGCTTCATTAAACCTCCCCATGTTTTCAAATGCTACTGATGGCTGGGAGCCTCCAAAACTCAAAGTCGCACCAACATTCCCCCAAAACCAGAGAGTGAAATTGACCCAGTGGGTGGCATGGCCCCGTCCCGAGCTGAGGGACCGGGTGGTGTCACACCCTGTGCAAGGAAGAGAGATACCCCACCAGGGGGCCATCAACAGCAGGACACAGGGAGTCTCACCTGTCAGTGCTATGGAGATCGGCTGGCTCCTCACTGATGGGATCTCTCGCCCAGACACCCTCCTCCAGTATTCGCAGCTGTACACTCCAGCGTGCAACATAATCATCCCCGACAGCCAAATCGAGCTAGTGTAACTGTACCGAGGTGAGGGGTGTTCCTTGGAGAGAATTTCCTGGCCATCCCTGAATTAACAGATCCTGGATACAGTGGACGCCCCAGCAGCTGAGCACGTCAGGGTCACAGCTTCTCCAGTTACGTAGACAGGATGCTCTGGGGACACAGTGAGCTGGGGAGCTGGGACGGGGGCTGAAAAAGACAAGGGGGTCAGGGAGGAGACGGTTCCTACTTGGGCAGCTGGTGATACAGAAGCAGAGGAAGAGCCAGTGAAGAGCAGAAGAGGAAGGGATCCTGGAAACAGACCCCAGCCAGCCCCAGCTCAGTGCCCAGGGACCACGTCCCCACAGGCCATGCAAACACTAAGCAGCAGAGATCTCACTGCTGGGAAACCCAGTGGGACCAGCGTCCCCTTCCTAGTACCTGGGGGTGGGGGCAGCCCCTGCCCAGGGCCAGCTCAGCCTGCAGGGGCTGTGAGGGGAGGGCTTGTGCGGCTGAGGCCGGGGGTTTCAGGGAGCTGCCCCCAGCATGCACAGACCAGGATTCCCTGCACTAAGTGCCAGTGGAAGTGATGTGCCTCACAACCATGGGTACCCCACTGCCCTGGGGAGCATCACACTCGCCAGTGGAGTCTGCCCCATTGACTCCAGTGGAACTACGGCCCAGTGACCCCAGCTGGGAATATGCCCCATTGACTCCATGGGCAGTAGGAATTCTGCCGTACTGGTGCTGGCAGGAGGCTGGGTTATGTGATAGTAACCAATCCTTCTCCCGACAGAAATCATGACAGAGGAGTCCAGGCAGCTGCAGGGACAAAGATGGAGCAGATGAGGGTGAGCAGCTCCCCTCGGAGAGACATGGTATGTGTGTTTGGGTGTGTGTGTGTGTGCAGAGAGAGCCTGGGGGCCGGCAGGGAGTCTGGAACAGAGGCAGGGGAGAGACCCCCAGGGAGTGAGGGGAAGAGCAGATGGGGGAACAAGGCCCCAGCACAGGGCCTCAACCTAGTCCCACCTCGTGCCCCAGTGCCTGTGACAGACTTGATGGCAGATATACATGGGGGAGCCCTCCAGTAAACTTGTGGGAACAGCGCCCCCTCCCCAGTACCTGCTGGGCCCAGCACACCATGGCTACATCCTCTCCCACTGTCTCAGCTCCAACCCCCACTGCAACTGAATGGAAGAGGGGAGGGGAACAACCACGATGGGATCCAACCAAGAAATGAGCAGCCTCTGATTCCTGCTGGACTCTCCCCTCCTGTCCACTGGGTGTTGGAGTCTCAGCCAGTAACACGCTCACCCCAGGGAGTTGTGGGGCTGGGCTCTCCCTACCCCACACTCTCCATGCTGGGGAAGTGAGGTGCAGAAAGAGCATTGGATGGGGGAAGGCTTACTGCTGCAAATGGTTCAACCCCAAGACCCTCATTCCCATCAGGGTATTCACCCCACGTTCTCCATTCTGGGGGAAGAGGCAGAAGAGGGAGGAGAACCCATCAGCCGACCATCAGACTTATAGTCCATTCATCCAGCCCATACTTTTTTAACTTGCTGGCAAGAATACTGTGGGAGACTGTATCAAAAGCTTTGCTAAAGTCAAGGAATAACACGTCCTTTGCTTTCCCCTCATCCACAGAGCCAGTTATCTCATCACAGAAGGCAATTAGGTTAGTCAGGCATGACTTGCCCTTGGTGAATCCATGCTGACTGTTCCTGATCACTTTCCTCTCCTCGAAGTGCTTCAAAATTTATTCCTTGAGGACCTGCTCTATGATTTTTCCAGGGACTGAGGTGAGGCTGACTGGCCTGTAGTTCCCCAGATCCTCCTTCTTCCCTTTTTTAAAAGATGGGCACTACATTAGCCTTTTTCCAGTCATCCGGGACCTCCCCCGTTCACCATGAGTTTTCAAAGATAATGGCCAATGGCTCTGCAATTACATCCGCCAACTCTTTTAGTACCCTTGGATGCAAGGCATCTTGTGGACTTGTGCTCGTCCAGCTTTTCTAAATAGTTCTTAACCACTTCTTTCTCCACAGAGGACTGGTCCCCTCTTCCCCATACTGTGCTGCCCAGTGCAGCAGTCTGGGAGCTGACCTTGTTTGTGAAGACAGAGACAAAAAAAGCATTGAGTACATTAGCTTTTTCCACATCCTCTCTCACTAGGTTGCCTCCCGCATTCAGTAAGGGGCCCACACTTTCCTTGACCTTCTTGTTGCTAACATACCTGTAGAAACCCTTCTTGTTAGTCATAACATCTCTTGCTAGCTGCAACTCCAAGTGTGATTTGGCCTTCCTGATTTCACTCCTGCATGCCTGAGCAATAGTTTTATACTCCTCCCTGGTCATTTGTCCAATCTTCCACTTCTTGTAAGCTTCTTTTTTGGGTTTAAGATCAGCAAGGATTTCACTGTTAAGCCAAGCTTGTCGCCTGCCATATTTACTATTCTTTTTACACATCAGGTTGGTTTGTTCCTGCAACCTGAATAAGGATTCTTTAAAATACAGCCAGCAATCTTGGATGAAGTGGGTTTTCACCCACAAAAGCTTATACTCCAATACATCTGTTAGTCTATAAGGTGCCACAGCACTCTTTTTTGCTTTTTCTCCCTCATGTTATTCTCCCAGGAGATCCTGCCTATCAGTTCCCCGAGGGAGTCAAAGTCTGCTTTTCTGAAGTCCAGGGTCCATATTCTGCTGCTTTCCTTTCTTCCTTGTGTCAGGATCTTGAACTCGACCATCTCATGGTCACTGATTCCCAGGTTCCCATCCACTTTTGCTTCCCCTACTAACTCTTCCCTGTTTGTGAGCAGCAGGTCAAGAAGAGCTCTGCCCCTAGTTGGTTCCTCCAGCATTTGCATCAGGAAATTGTCCCCTACACTTTCCAAAAACTTCCTGGATTGTCTGTACACTGCTCTATTACTCCTCAGGGTGATTGAAGTCCCCCATGAGAACCAGGGCCTGAGAACTAGTAACTTCTGCTAGTTGCCGGAAGAAAGCCTCGTCCATTCATTCCCCCTGGTCTGGTGGTCTATAGCTGACTCCCACCACGACATCACCCTTGTTGCTCACACTTTTAAACTTAATCCAGAGACTCTCAGGTTTTTCTGCAGTTTCATACCGGAGCTCTGAGCAGTCATACTGCTCTCTTACATACAATGCAACTCCCCCACCTTTTCTGCCCTGCCTGTCCTTCCTGAACAGTTTATATCCATCCATGGCCGTGCTCCAGTCATGTGAGTTATCCCACCAAGTCTCTGTTATTCTAATCACATCATAGTTCCTTGACTGTGACAGGACTTCCAGTTCTCCCTGCTTGTTTCCCAAGCTTCTTGCATTTGTGTATAGGCACTTAAGATAACTCACTGATTGTCCTGCTTTCTTAGTCTGAGACAGGAGTCCTCCTCTCTTGCACTCTCCTGCTCGTGCTTCCTCCCGGTATCCCATTTCCCCACTTACCTCATGGCTTTGGTCTCCTTCCCCCGGTGAACCTAGTTTAAAGCCCTCCTCACTAGGTTAGCCAGCCTGCTTGCAAAGATGCTCTTCCCTCTCTTCATTAGGTGGAGCCCGTCTCTGCCTAGCACTCCTCCTTCTTGGAACACCATCTCATGGTCGAAGAATCCAAAGCCTTCTCTCTGACACCACCTGCATAGCCATTCATTGACTTCCACAATTCAACGATCTCTACCTGGGCCTTTTCCTTCTACAGGGAGGATGAACGAGAACACCACTTGCACCTCAAATGCCTTTATCTTTCTTCCCAGAACCACATGTTCTGCAGTGATCTGCTCACGGTCATTTTTGGAAGTATCATTGGTGCCCATGTGGAGAAGCAGGAAGGGGTAGCGATCCGAGGGTTTGATGAGTCTCATCAGTCTCGTCACTCTGTCCATCACATCATGAATCCTAGCTCCTGGCAAGCAGCAGACCTCTCGGTTTTCTCGGTCGGGGCGGCAGATAGATGACTCAGTCCCCCTTAGGATAGAGTCCCTGGCCACCACCACCCGCCTCCTTCTCTTGGGAGTGATTGTCATGGAACCCCCATCCCTAGGACAGTGCATCCTCATGCCTTCCAATCAGTGGAATATCCTTCTGCTCTGTTCCCTCAGATGCATCATCTAGTACACTTTTCACATTAGTACCTGTGCAGAGAACATGAAAATGGTTGCTCACCTGTATCTGCATTGCTGGTGCATGGATGCTCCTCTTTCTTCTTCTGGAGGTCACATCCTGCCAATTTTCCTCACCAGCCTTCTATCCCTACTGCGCAGCCTGCTCTGATTCGTCAGAATGTTGTGCCTGTAGAAGCATATCGTGATGTCTGTCCAGGAAATCTTCATTTTCTCTCATGCAATGCAGGGTCGATACTTGTTTCTCCAGACCCTGAACCTTCTCTTCCAAGATGGAGACCAGCTTGCACTTTGTACAGAAAAAGTGGGAGATGCAAAGAATAGGGAGGAATACTAAGCACCCCACCCAGAGTTAACTGGCTATCTCCGGTAGTCAGGAGCTCAGCACCTTTTTGCAAGAAGCCAGGAGACTCATTGTAACATCCCAGCTCTTGAACCCAGGCCTAGGCATTCCCAGACAGCTGCCTCAGCCTGGTCTCCACCCAAGAACTCTCACAGCTACTGACACCAGAAACCAGGAGAACCATAACCTCAGCCAAGGCACCACCCATGGGAACCCTGACTGGAGGATCGTCTGGCTCCACCGATTGGCCTGACTGTGCTATTTAAGCCAGAAGGAGGCACAGGAAGTTGTCTGAGCAGCTGTGTGATTTCCTGTTGTGGCTGCTTTCTGCACCCATCCCTGTTACTGCTCTGCTCCTGTTCCCACATTGCTCCTGCTTTCTGCTTGATCCTTGCTTTTCCTCCAGTTCCTGCCCGTATGCCTGGCCTTCAACCATTAGTTCCCAGTCCTGGCTCCGACCCCAGCTTCTGACTCCGGCTCGACCCTTGTCCCTGGTGTTTGGTATCTGACCTTGGCTCCAATCCTGAGCTTCACTCTCTGACTCTGGCTTGACCCCAACTCTCCTAACTGGTCATTGGCTCTGGTGTTGAGCCATCAGCTTTGTTCCCCACCTGGATGCCTGCTGTTCCCATTACACCTGACTCCTGCTCTGACTGCTTGGCCAGATTGCCTGCACCCCACTTCTTAACCTTCATAGACTACAAGGCCAGAAGGGACAATTAGGATCTTCTAATATGACTTCCAGATGCTCACCCACCCATCCTTGCAGTAGGCCCAGGACTCCAGATACTGGAGTCCTCAAACCTTCCACCAGTTCCTCTTGTTCCAATCAGAAAGTGACCTGTGCCCCACATTGCAGAAGAAGGTGAAAACCCCACAAGGTTGCTACCAATCTGACCCGGAGAAAGATTCCTTCTCTTACCACATGGGGTGATCAATGAGACCCTTAGAGTGGGGGCAAGAACCAGCAAGATGAATGCCTGAGACAGAGGATGCCGGGTGCCACCTCAGAGCCCTGCCCACCTCACAATGGCCCATCTGCAGCCGTGGCCATCCCTGATGCTTCAGGTGGCCGACAGAAACCCTGAAACATGAACTTTGAGGAAAATAAGACCTAGATTTCCTAGATTCCAAGGCCAGAAGGGACCATCTTAGTTTGACCTGCTGTGAGGTACAGGACAGAAAACATCCCAAAAATCAGTCCTTGAGCAGATCTCTTAGAAAAACATCCAAGGTGAGTGTCCCCCACTGAGCTATGGGCTATTCTGATGGGGGAGCCCCTCAATCTCTCCCGTTGAACAGTTCCACTGGCATTAGAATGACCTTGGTGTGTAGAGCACTCCCCCAGCATGTGGGAGCCCCATAATACAGTTTCCCTGCTCCCTGATCTGGGATCAGGAAGGAATCTCCCCCTCAGGTCAGACTGGCAATAACCTTGTTTTTTTTTTGCCTTCTTCCATAGTGGGAGACACGGTGGTGGGAGGTTTAAGGACTCCAGCTCCTCATCATGCAGAGGAGGGACTCAAATCGGGGGGTACCCAGGTCCCTGGGCTAAAAGTGAGGCAGAAGCTCCCCATTTGGCTGTTTTGTGTGATTCAACCCCATGACTCCTGCAGCTGGGGCTCCAGAGAAAACACCCTACATTGTGAAACTAAGAGCCTGGCTTTTGACGAACCCCCTGGAAGGAAACTCTGTGGCTGCATTTTGGGCAGAACCCGACTGTGCTTCACCTTCGCTGGGTGACAGGGGTTAAAGCAAAAGAGATGATGTGTGGATGGGAAGTATCGCAAGTTCTTCTGTAAAAGGGAATCTATTTATAACTTCCTTGCAAATAACTGCTTGTTGGCCGAGAGATAGCTAGGTTAGGTTAGTGTATACCCAAGGGTTCTGGCCCCATCCCCTCAGATTGTTCTGCGAGGGAGGTACAGGTCGGAAGTGGCGTCTGGCCACAATCACCTCCCAGCTGCTAAGCCCCCAGGGTTGGTTATTCAGAGGCTTCTGAGAAAGGAGGAGGTGGTGTGGTGGGGGCTGACCACAGCCCTGGCCACCGAGCTGCCTCCCCTGGCCATGTGCAGTGAAGATGAGCTTTTGGCTCGGGGCTATTGTTAAAGGTTTTGCATTCTGTGCCCATGAGACGGGTTGGGGCTGGAGATGATGCAGCCTGAATTCTCTCTCTCTCTCTCTCTCTCTCTCTCTCTCTCCAAGAGAGGAACACGGCTTAGAAATGACACCAGCTGATCAATATCATCTTTATTTCCACCTAACAAGAGCTGGAGGGAGGAGTTGGCACGTCATGGAAGAGCAGTAAATACAAAAGCGTCAGTAACCAGAGCGAGGGGAAAGCCCAGAAGCTGGAAATGCCCCCAGGTGAGAAAACCCAGGTGAGCGTCTCTAGGGGCAGATCTCAGAGATCCCACACTCTGCCCTCAGTCCTGCCTAGCTGCCTGGGGGTCACCAGATAGGGGAGTTGCCCCCCACTGAGACCTTTCATAACTTCCCCAGGATGGCCCCCCCAAATCAGACTCATACTCCCCCCAGTTTTTTGCACCCAAGCTGGCTTGGGTCTGTGCCCCCAGCTGCATGCCCCATGGGGCGGACGGGGGGCCAGGGCACCTGATCGCTGCTTGTCCTGCCTGACGTCGGGGCCTCCTGTGGCACCAGGTGCTGTGTAAGCCCCCTTCACCCTAGACCAGGGGCTCCTTTGTGCCTGGCACTGCACAGACACCCCCCTGCCCCAGCTTGGGGTCCCCCATTGTGCCGGGATCTGCACAGGCCTGCCCCGAATTAAAAAACAATGGAGAAGGAGGGAGCTGTCATTGGAACAAGAAGCAGACCAGGAGGGTGGACTGGGGGGGAACACCCAGATTTTCTGGGGGTACATGTGGGGAGCAGGAAACTCTCCCATTTCTGGGTTTTATCCTCTCCTTCATGGGGAGATTCCTTGTGGCAAAGCCTGCTAGCCTTTCCCTTCATCCTCCCAACTCCCCGTTTTCCATCTTTCCCCTCACCCCGAGATCCTGGCCCACCGAGACGTCCTGTCGTGACCATAACCTGGGGTGGCTGCAGTACCGGGATTCAGATTTTTTGGGGAGGGACAAGAGCCTCTGAACAGGGGCAGCCGCCGGCGACAGCTGTTGGTAGTTGGGGCACCGGAGTGGGCACCTTCTGGGACTGGGTACTGGAAGCTGGGTGAAGGCTCCCATCCGGGCACCATCCAGATGGACAACTCCATGTCCTCCTTGGGGAATGTCTGTCTGTTGAATGGGGTGGGGGAAACCCAGCTGGGAACCCTCATCCCCCCACCCCGACATCATTCTTCTGAGTGCTGTGCCCATTGGGCAACTAGCCGTGTGGGATCTGCCTCCCTTGCCCAGCAGATACTGGGTGGGGTGGTGAATGTTTGTTGGGATTTTGCTCCCTTGTCTCCCCTTCTCTTCCCCTGCTGATGGGACACTGCTGGGGGGAAGCTTGCAGCCCTGGGGGCCCCAGTTGGGTGTTGACAGGGCACTGTTGGGGGGAAGCTCACAGCCCCAGAGATCTCCAGGCTAGACACTGCTGCAGGGAATCTCACAGCCCTGGGTGTCCCCAGGCTGGGCACTGCTTTGAGGAAGCTCACAGTGTGGGGGACCCTGACTGGTGGCTGACAAGGACACTGCTGTGGAGAAGCTCACAGCCTCAGGGGTCATTCCCTCCTGCATGGGACAGCAGGAACACATACACCAGACCTCGTTCCCCAGCCTGGGCAGTACAAGTCAATGAGTGTTTCTCTCTCTCTCCAGCTCTCTGCTGTCGCTGGCTTTGGAAACTGACCCTGGGAGCAGCTTTCATCATCATCATCATCATCATCATCATCATCATCATCATCATCATCATCATCATCATCCCCTGCTGCCGCCTGCAGAGACAAGGGAAGTTGCAACCAACATCCGCTTTGGAACCAAACCCCCCATATTTACAGTAAATCTTATGGGAAAATTGGATTAGTTTAACATTGTTTCACTTAAAGTTGCATTTTTCAGGAACAGAACTATAACGTTAAGTGAGGAGTTACTGTATTCCTGGAGGTTTCATCCCATGGCATAGTCTTTAATTAAAGATTAATCTTTGGTTCCTGGAGACTCCAGGACAATCCCAGAAGGTCCTGGATATGGTAGAGGTCTATAAAATCATGACTGGGGTGGAGAAAGTAAATAAGGAAGTGTTGTTTACTCCTTCTGATAACACAAGAACTAGGAGTCACCAAATGAAATTAATAGGCAGTAGGTTTCAAACAAACAAAAGGAGGTATCTCTTCACACAATGTACAGTCAACTTGTGGAATTCTTTGCCAGAGGACACTGTGAAAGCCAAGACTATAACCGGGGTCAAACAAGAACTAGATAAATTCATGGAGGATAGGTCCATCAATGGCTATTAGCCAGCATGGGCCGGGATGATGTCCCTAGCCTCTGTTTGCCAGAAGCTGGGAATGGGCAATCACTTGATGATAACCTGTTCTGTTCATTCTGTCTCGGGCACCTGGCATTGGCCACTGTCGGAAGACAGGATACTGGGCTAGATGGACCTTTGGTCTGACCCAGTCTGGCCATTCTTAAGTTCTTATATCGGCAACCCTATGTGATAACAGTCTTCAAATATGTTAGTAAATAGTGTGGAAGCCAGTAAATAATTAACAAGGTTTGAAGAGATCTTAATGAATGTTAGTTAGCAAGAGTCAGGCCATACTGTAACCCTAATGACGTGAGATTTGTAGAAGCAAGATAATGTAAGACAGAGTGAACTGTGTGAAAGTATTACGACCTTGCAATGTGCAGTCTTGCTTTTTCTAGTGAGATAGCAGAAAAGCTTATGTATAAACAAAATGTAGTTGTTGCTTTTTACTGTCTGTATTATTGCTAGAAATTGTCTGAAATAAAGGTATAAAGGCTTGATGTAATTGTTTACCAGTTGAGAGACCTGTCCAGGACCCTGTGTCCTATGGCACTCTCTCCCTCCATTGTAATTACTGGAGAAATAATAAAGTATTTAATTTTGCTGCACCCAAACAAAAAGCAAGAACTAAGTTTTCTTCGACAATAGTAATACTTTTAGTTCTTTCTTTCTGTATATTTATATATATATATATAAACTATTCATTAGAATCTTTATCTTCAAAAAAGAGTATGTCTAATACTAATATTAATAACTAATAATTATAAATAAATTAAATTATACATAATTAAAATAATTAATCATATTAATTTTAATAACTCTGGGGCACCTTCATTTCTATACAACTCCAGATAGTCTTGGAAACCAGCTCCTTAACATATATATAAAATGCTGACATAAGCATATATATACACTTGGGAAACTAATAAGCAATGTGTGTTGTAGCAGACATTTTCTGTTGGGGAAATCAACATGGAAGAATGATTGTGGGGTAAGAAAGACCCCCTGAGAGATATTGACTTGAATTGTTAGTCCTCCCAGCTGTCAATAATTAGTCCTTCACACATGAGTCAGGTAAACTGAGAATGAATAGAAACTGTTCTGAGTCCACTCAAGGCAGGACAAGAAATAATGGGCTTAATCTGCAGCAAGGGAGATTGAGGTTAGACCAGGGGTGGTGAACCTGAGCCTGAGAAGGAGCCAGAATGTACCAATATACATTACCAAAGAGCCACAGTAATACACCAACAGCCCCCCATCAGCTCCCCTCCTCCAGCCCCCAGTGCCTCCCACCCACCAGCATCCCCAACAATCAGCACCTTCGCCTCACTCCCCATGCCTCCCTCCTGCCACAATCAGCTGTTTCGTGTGTGCAGGCTCGGGGGAAGGGGCAGGGGCCTTGGGGGAAGGGGTGGAGTGGGGGCAGAGCATGGGGGTTGAGCAGTGAGTACATTGGAAAATTAGTATCTGTAGCTCCAGCCCCGGAGTCAGCACCTGTGCAAGGAGCCGCATATTAACCTCTGAAGAGCCACATGTGGCTCTGAAGCCACAGGTTGGCCACCCCTGGGTTAGACATAGGAAGAACTTTCTAACTTGAAGAGGAGTGGAGCTCCTGAATCGGCTTCCAAGGGAGATTGTGGAAGACCCATCACTGGGTGCATGCTTGGCTTGCTAGCCCACTCTGAAGCCTGACTGTGCTGTCTTCACTTCTGTTGTTACTCATGCTAGCTGGATTCAAATTAGCTTGGAGAGACTAGCCAATGCACAGCTTTTGCTGTGTGGACCTATCTTTAAACCTGATGATGATAGAGGCTGGTAGCACCTTGTCTACATCAGGACTCCCAGCTACATTGGTGGTAGCTCTGGTGGGGAACTTCTTCTACAGTTCCTTACTACGGACATAGCCATTTTAGCCCGGGGTGAATTTCCTACTGCCAGCAATGTCAGACTTAATATCTGGGCATCGGTTTCTTCTTCTGGAAAGAGGGAGAGTATTGCCTAAATCAAGCATCACCTCAACCCATCCCACGGTGAGGTTGTCAGATTTTAATTTGTGTGCATTCTTCTATTTGTTCTAGTAATGGTTGCCAGTCTCTTTACTGGCTTTCATGAGCTCATGTTTGTAGTTAATATTTTGATTGTACACTAAAACTGAGGATTGTTGTATCCTTGGGGGCAGCAGTTTTAGGAAGAAATCACTTGAGACACAGAGAGCTGTAAATCTTAAAAGCCACCATTTATTGCCACACACTGAACTAACCAAAAACCAGCCAAAATTGGCTGGGCTATCCCCTAATAATCTAACTCCGTTGCCATAGCAACAACAAGGTTCTATTACCACGACAACCAAATACACAACATATTCCTCCCCCCTTAAAAAGGACATCCCCTTGTGATAGGTTGGATCACAGAAACCCCCTTGGGGCTGCCAACTGACATGCCAAGACTACTTCTGCCCCTGCTTTCCTGCCCAGTCAGCTAAGAACTTCAGTGCCCCACCTGGTTTGAGCCAGACCCACTAGCCGTCTGAACCACGTTAGGGTCTGAACCACGTCCCCTAACAGCTGTAGGCTTGACTGAAAGCAACTTACAGAAGTGTTCCTCTCTTCAACACTCAGATGCCCAGCTCCCAATGGGGTCCAAACCCCAAATAAATCTGTTTTATCCTGTATAAAGCGTATGCAGTGTAAACTCATAAATTGTTCACGCCCTCCCCCCCAGGTACTAATATATACTCTGGGTAAATTAATAAGTAAAAAGTGATTTTATTAAATACAGAAAGTAGGATTTAAGTGGTTCCAAGCAGTAACAGACAGAACAAAGTGAATTACCAAGCAAAATAAAATAAATCACACAAATCTAAGCCTAATACAGTAATACAACTGAGTACAGATAAAATCTCACCCTCAGAGATGTTTCAATAAGTCTCTTTCACAGACTGGACACCTTCCTAGTCTGGGCACAATCCTTTCCCCTGGTACAGCCCTTGTTCCAGCTCAGGGGATTCCTCATGATGGCTCCCCCTTTTCTCTGTTCTACCCACTTATATATGTTTTGCATAAGGCAGGAATCCTTTGTCCCCCTGGGTTCCCACCCCTCCTTCTCAATGGAAAAACACCAGGTTAAAGCTGGATTCCAGTTCAGGTGACATGATCACATGTCACTGTAAGACTTCATTACTCACTTGCCAACACACACGTATACAGGAAGACTTTCAGGTAAAACAGAGCCATCTGCAGTCAATTGTCCTGGTTAATGGGAGTCATCAAGATACCAAACCACCATTAATGGCCCTCACTTTACATAAGTACAATAGGCCCTCAGAGTTATATTTCACATTTCTAGTTTCAGATACAAGAGCGGTACATTTATACAAATAGGATGACCAAACTCAGTAGATTATAAGCTTTGTAATGATACCTTACAAGAGACCTTTTGCATGAAGCATATTCCAGTTACATTAGCATATTTTCATAAAATCATGTAGCGTGCAACATCACACCCCTAAATAAAACAAACACTAAACTAGAGAAGGAGGGTAGACTGCCTCTGTTCCTGGCTAAACCCTGGGGATCATTTTGCCCTGTAAGCATGGGTTTGCTCTAGCTAAATATCCAGCCATTGAGGAGTCCTTTTGTCTCTAGGTGGATTATGGTGGACTTCTGGTATTGGTGCACCCGAAAGTGTCTTGGGCGCAGGCCTGACAATGGGATCAGGGTTTGAAGCGTGAATGGGTGAGGATGTGGTATCAGCTCATTCCGGGCAAGGGGGTATCTCAGCCACTGGCAATAATGGAGGGGGACAGTCAGGAACAGGTGACTCTTGATTCGGTGTCTTGCCAGAGGTGGTGAAGTCAGACAACTCAACTGCAGATGTGTCCTGAGGACTGGCATGATCTGGCAACAGCTGATCTACATGTTGCCGCCAGGTGAGATCCTCTGCAGTCCGGACTGTGTAGGAAACAGGTCCCGTTTGAGCGATGACAGTAGCAGGGACCTATTTAGCTCCAGAAGTATAATTACGAGCCAAAACTGGCTGTCCTGGGCTAAAGGTTCTGTCTTTTGCTCTGGGTGCCCATCTGATGACTTGATCTTTCTGCTGATGTTGCACAATTTGTTGGGGTTCAGACGGTTTCAGCAGATCAAAGCAAGTGCGCAGCTGTTGTCCCATCATTAGAAAGGCCGGGGATGCCTGGGTCGTAGCATGAGGTGTGTTTCTGTAGGATAGTAAGAAGGTATCCAGACGCTTTTGAATGGAGTGTTGTCCCCTTGCCGATTTCAAAGCTTGTTTCATTGTCTGCACAAATCTTGCAGCTAATCCATTGGTGGATGGATGATATGGTGCTGAAGTGATGTGGTGTATCCCATTTGCCTTCATAAAATTTCGAAACTCCTGAGAGACAAACTGTGGTCCATTGCGACTTACAAGTTGTTCTGGCAGACTGAAACGACTAAAGAGTCCTCGTAGTTTTTGGATAGTACTTTCTGCAGTAGTGGACTGCATTATAGAGACTTCTGGCCATTTAGAATGGGCATCTACCACCACCAAGAACGTGTTTCCTTCAAGGGGGCAAGTGAAGTCAACGTAAATACATTGCCACAAGTTTTCAGGCCAGTCCCATGGATGTAGGGGTGCCCACTGGGGTGCATTCCTCACACCCTGACATGACATACAAGCTCTTGCCTTCTCTTCAATAGCACTGTCCAATCCAAGCCACCAAAAATAGTTTTGTGCAATTTCCTTCATGCGCACTATTCCACAGTGACCGGAATGGAGCTGTTCTAACATCTGTGATCTCAGTTGTGGTGGGATAATGACATGTCTCCCCCACAACAAACAACCAGCTGGATTGATAATTCCATCCTCCTGGACATGTAGGTAACAAGGTTGGGTGAGACCGGAGAGGTTCATCAAGATGTTCCATGCATCCCTAGATCCATAATTTGAGACAATACTGGGTCAAAGCAAGTTGCCTTCTTTACCTGAATAGCAGTGATGGGTGTGTTCTTTACCTGTTCAAAGTAAAATATTTCCTTCTGGGCAATATCTTGATGTTTGACTGGCAACGGCAACCTTGAGAGACCATCCAGATTGCCGTGCAGAGTGGATTTCCGATATTTGATTTCATATGTGTGTGCTGAAAGCAACAATGCCCAACGTTCCATTCGACTAAGTGCTAATGGAGGAGAGGCAATTGCTGCCCTCTGGACCGAGCCACGAGGAGGCAGGCTTGGAATGAGAGAGCACATGTGGGTGAATATGAAAAAAAGAGAATGAGAAATGACTGGGGGAGAAGTCAGACAACTAGGGCCTTAGACAATAATTATTTAATGACCGGTGATGCCGAGATTCAAAAAAGTAAACCTTTATGTCTGTTACAGCCCAAATTGTCAGCATCACACATCAAAATATGCAACATCAATATCTTTCAATCAAACTTTGGTTCTCAAACAACCTTTTCCCTTACACTGAGTATCTATAAATTTCTATTATCATCGATGAAAATATTTTTCCTGTTTGTTTGTGTGTTTCTGGAAAATTGTCTAGTCAATCGCTGGTTTGTTACAAAACATGCTCAAGAGACAGAATTACCATTATCAGTCAGGTTATCGCAGAAAACCAATTATAGGATAAGACAGGGGGAAAAGGTTCAATACGATACTTGTTTGATAGATTTTAAGTCTAGAAAGGATCATTGTGATCATCTAGTTTGATCTCCTGCATAACACGGGCCAGAGAACTGCCCCCAAATAATTCCTAGAGAGGATCTTTTAGAAAGACACCCAATCTGGATTTAAAAGTGCCCATGATGGAGAATTCACCACAACCCTTGGTGTTCCATTGCTTAATTAAATGTTCATGCCTTATTTGCTGTCTTACAATGATGGCCAGTGTGACACATGCTTTCAGTAGAGACTGTACATGATGTTATATTGTTGACCCTGTGGGTTCCCCATAGCCCCACGTACCCGGGTACCCTCTGCCAGTTGGCACAAGAAGGTTTGGGGCCAGGGTGAGAAGCAGAGCAAATGAGTGAGAGAGGCAGCAAATAGATAGTGAAAAGGAATGGAGGAATGAGGGAGAGAAAGAGTCAGGGAAAGAAGGGGGGTGATGAATGAAGAGGACAGAATGAGCGGGAACAGAGGAATGCAGCAGAGAGAAAAGCTACCACCTAGAGCATTGCTGGCCAATGATAGCCCCACCCAAAAGTCCCGCCCTCACCCCTTATCATACTCCAGGAGTCTGTTCCCCAAATTCTCCCCACCCTAATTCCCCCCACTGACCATCCCAGCTCCATCACTGAGATATAGTTCTGCCTCTTTCAGCTACCTGGGTGTCAACGGAGCCCCTGGGGTCAATTTAGGTTAGTAATGACCACCCTGCTCCCCCCCGGACACTCTCCCCCACTGTGTGGCCCATGGGGTCTCGGAGGTGGGTCACGGTATGTGGGAGGTGTCTGATGGGCCTTCTCATGGCCACTTTCCCTTGAAGAGGGGAATTTCTGACTGTCACTCTCCGGCTCCCCTACTGATGATCTTGAGACTATGTTGCTAGTTAGTGGTAAAAAATGGGAATTGTGGCATGGAGAAAAGAGGCCTTGAGTCTGGCTGCTGGGTGGAGGGTCTGATCTGTTACATGATTAGCTCTGCAGCAAAGGAGCCATGACGGGTGGGATCAGCCAGTGATCCACAACCAGCGGCGGCTGCCCAGCATCCCTGGAGGTAAATCCAAGAACAGAGGCAAGGGAGAAGAGGATGCAGGCACCAGGGCAGGATGCACTACCATGGTAAGCTCAGAGAGGAGAGCGCCCCATGCTGAGCCCCCCCACCCCAGTCTCTGGAGCACAGCACCCACTGGTGCCATGCAGGAGCACTGGTGTCAGTATTCCCCACCATGGGAAAGGGGCCCTGTTGAGATCCCACCCGGCTCCCTGCAGCACAGCTCATCCTAGCGCCGCAGTGAGGTAATGGGTCAGCTCTGAGTGTGAGGGGAGAGCGCTCCTGATCCCCCCCACTCCCTGCAGTGACCCCTAGTGCTGCCCTGGGGCAGGGGGCCAACACTGACTCCAAGGGACGAGCACCCACTACTGAGGGCCCTGGTCCCTGCAGCACAGTGCCCCCTAGCACTGACATGGGCCAGTGGGACCAGCACTGACTGCAACGGGAGAGCACAAGAAAAGCTCCTGGCAGACCTGATTCTTCTCTATTCTCTACTTTCCTAGTATGCTGTAGCCACATGCCCACCTGTTAGCCATGGGAGCTCCACGTTCCACCAGCGAGGAGGGAATTCGGTCTCAGAGGAAGTTGTGTACAGTGAACCCCTCTTCTAATCCCTGCCCTGCAACTTCCCAGCAGCACCCTGCTCCCATTGCCTGCGAATTCCCCAGATCTCAATCTCAGCTCTCTCTCAAACGCTTGTCACAGCAAACACCTCAATTTTATTCTTTTCATCTTGTGGGATAAGTGGGGTGGGAGGCAGGACTCCTGGGTTCTATACCCAGATTTGGGAGGAGAGTGGGGTCTAGTGGTTGGGGGTGGTGGTGCTGGAAGGCCAGATTCCTGGATTCTGTCCTGGTTCTTGGAGGGGGAGTGGGGTCTAGTAGTTAGAGCAGGGGTCTGGGAGCCAGGGCTCGTGGGTTCTATCCCAAGCTCTGGCAGGAGGTTGGGTCTAATGGTCAGAGCTGCTGGTGAAGGATGGGTAAATGCCCCTGTCTAGCCACGCTCTTCTGAATTAAACTTGTTTCTGGCCCAGTTTGGTTGGTGCCATTTTTTATTCATGTATCAGCTGTGGAGTAGTGGGAGGTTTGGGGGCCCTGGTATTTTCAGAGTGTCCCATGGGAGACAAAGTAAGTCCCTATAGTTGCTTGCACTGGGTCAACTGAAATCTCCACCTCCTATTGAGCCTTTATGCTTACAAGGCTGAGAGCGCTACGAACGGGACCGGACATCTAAGCTGCATTACGGCAAACCCTAGATGACAGTTTCCTGATGAACTAAAAGTGACTCTGATTATTTCGGTCAACAGAAATGCAAATTATGCCCTGGTAAGGAGGGCTGGCGCCGGGCCAGGAGGCTGGTTGCATCAAAGATTTGAGACTGAAATTTCTCTACTTCCGTTGTGGGCAGAAATACTCTTGAGTACATCGGGAACATCAAACAGTGAAAAAAACCCTCCAGCAGTAACAGCCATTTCACCGCTGTTAATGACCCAGACCCCCAGCTAGGGTCAATGGGCCGTAGCTCCATTGGCATCAATGAGGCCAGATCCCCAACTGGTGTCAATTGGCTGTAGCTCCCCAGCGGGGGTAACCAGTGTAACTCAAGGAAGGTTCCTTTACACCAGCTGATACCTTGGGCCACCCTGGTGTAAGCAGAGTCAGGATGAGCTCTACCCTGACATCTGGTGGTGAATTATGGCGAGTATGGAAAAGAATTTCAGGGGCTGATTGTGTTTGCATAGGCACACCCACCGCACTTGGCATATGACACAGCAGCCTGGGATGGTTGCTTTGGCAGCTGTGGGATCCCCAGTTTCTTTGTTGTTGGGGCGGGAGGAGTGGAGTGTTGTCACCCTGATTGTGGGGATGAGGACCTGTGAAACTGCTTTGTGACAGGGAGTCTCACCATCAATTGAGTGGTACTCTCTAGACAAGGGAGTGGGCTCCTTGTGTGACTCAGAAGCACCAATTGCACCTTCTTCTCTCTCCACTGTTGAATATCAGAGCTGATTTTTGATTCCCTTAAGAATCTAAGTTACTGGTTACTGAGCTGAACTCACTTTGGGCTAATGGTGCCCAAGCACTGGGGCTCCCCTACTATGAGCTGAAATCACTAAAGAGCTGTGCTAACTAGTGGGGGAGCTTGAAGCTATATTGTGGAGTGGAACACTTTGTGGGACGGTTGGAGCAGCCCACGGAGCGAGTGGAGCTGAGTAGTTTGCAGGGATGGCTGGAGCGGATCACGGGCCGGCTGGTGGAGCAGAGCAGTTGGTAGAGTGGAGCAGAGCGGAGCTGAGCAATTTGTGGGGAAAGCAGAAGCAGAATCCCACGCTGAGGCAGGGCAGTCGGCCCCGGACCACATAAGGTGCCCCTTTCTACCCAGGCTCTTGAACTCTGGGGCTGCACTAACCCAGGAGAGAGACTTTTGGGTTGCGGGACTTTTGGGACTGTGGGTGATTTTTGGGTTGCTGGACTCTTAGGACATTTGAGGTATTGGACTTTGGAGTCTGGGGTGATTTTGGGGTTGCTGGACTCAAGAGCCCAGGGAAAAGGATACGGCCTAGTTGAGGTGTTTTCCCAATGTAATGCTATGCTGTTTATCTGATGTTATTCAATATTTTCTGCTACACCAGATTCTGTGCTTGCGAGAGGGGGAATATTGCCTCTTTGAGGCGGCCAGGGATGTGTGTGTGAGATTTTCGCAGGTCACTGGGTGGGGGCTTGAGCTGGTTTTGCATTACGCTGTAGGGAAGGGACCCCTATGTATTGAACCCGGCCCTTGCTGCTATTGTTTCGGCCTGGCAGAAGGGTTACACTGGGAAGAGCCAACCCTCGGGGGCTGCTGCTCTAGCCCCTCCCACTAGCACTGCATTGAAGGACAAAGCCAGAGCAAACGTTGGAGAAGGTGGCAGGAAGTGGTCAGCTGCCCTCCTTGCCTGAGATGCTGCTGCCTGTCCAGCCACCCAGCTGAGCAGTGACTGCAAATGAGGCTGTGGCTTCCTCTGCCTCCATGAGAAGGGAGGGGCCCATCCCCCTCCTTGCACCCAGACGGGGCTGGTGGCTGAGCTGAGAAACCAGCTCCCACCCCAGAGCGACCGGCTCAGCATGGCGCTAACTCTCCTTCTGCCTCTGCTGGGTAAGTGATGTCCCTCGGCCCCCATCCTTCTGTGTGTCTGTCCAGAGACTCCTCCCCAACCCTGCCTCACCTCCCTCCATCCCTCTGCATCCTCATCCCCTTCCCAGAGCTCTCAGCCTCTCTCGTCTCTTCTCTTCCAGCCTCTCTCCAGATTCTCTCCAGCCTGGTGTCCCCCGCAGGTAACGATGTCTCCTGTCCTTGATGAGATGCTCGCAGAGGGTGG
Source organism: Mauremys reevesii (assembly GCF_016161935.1). Lineage (NCBI taxonomy): Eukaryota > Metazoa > Chordata > Testudines > Geoemydidae > Mauremys > Mauremys reevesii. The sequence continues at coordinate 5,535,173 of NC_052635.1, forward strand.
GGGGGCATCTTGGGGAGTGGGGTGGTAACTTTGGTGGGTCCCAGCCGAAGCCTCAGGGGAGAAGATGCCCCCGTCCACATGGTGCTACCCAGCCTCTCCTTGGCAGCCTCATCAGACAGAGCGAGGGCTGGACAGGCCATGGAGATTGAGCACCCACCTCCCCCTTACACTGAGTCCCCCCTGGTCAGGGAACCATCACGGTGGGGCTGTGTGTGGAGGGGGGGAGCTCTCTCTGCCCCAACTCTGGGCTCCCACACAGGACTCAGGGCCAGGGGCACAGACCCAGCACTGCCCAGTGGGACATTAAAAGCAGGTTCTGCAGAGACCCCAGAGGAAACACAGTGGGTGGAAAACTCCCCCCTCCCTTCCCCACATCCACCTGAGCTCCCTCATTTCTCTTCAATGCCTTCTAGCTACAGCTAGGCAGGTCTGATCATCGGCTGACAGATTCTCCCCCATCTTCTACCAGTCCCCTGGATAGTGAACGTGGGGTGAATACTCTGATGGAAATGGGATCTTGGGATTGAACCATTTGCAACAATCCTCCCCATTTTTGCATCCCACTTCCCCCTGGATGGAGAGTGTGGGGATTTTGGGGTGAACCAGGTGGATGAAGGACCCTTCTTCCCCCAGCTCTGTTCCTGATGCCCCTAATCCAGAGGTGGCCAAACTACAGCCCGCGGGCCACATCCGGCCTGCGAGACCGTCCTGCCTGGCCCTTGAGCTCCTTTCCGGGGAGGCTAGACCCAGCCCCTCCCCCACTGTCCCTCCTCCCCCGCAGCCATGCTGCCGTGAGGGCAGGAAGTGGGGGGGGGGTCGGGGAGGGGGCGGGGTCCAGGCTGTTTGGGAGGGACAGCCTTCCCTACCCAACCCTCCATATCATTTTGCAACCCCAATGTGGCCCTCAGGCCACAAAGTTTGCCTACCCCTGCCCTAATCCCTGATGAGAAAAGCAGATTCTCTCCTGGGCTCCTGTCCCCATCCCTGAATTGTTCCTCAGCACAGTCTGGGCCCCAGCCACCCTGGTATCTCCTCTGTGCAAGGGAGGGGAAAGCAGCACACTAGGGGTGTCAGTGGGGAGATACTATCGGGGGGAGCAGGCTGTGGGGTGAGGGTGTGTTACTTTTCACAGTTAGGGGGAGCTGGAATTTGCCCAGCCCTACAAAGGGTGGGTCCATCTTGTAGTGAGAGACTCCAGGAGCTGGAGGTGTTTAGTGGAACAAAGAGAAGGTTAAGGGGGAGTTGATCACGGTGTAGCAGTTCCTACCTGGGGAACAGAAATTGAGCGATCGACGGCTCTTCAGCAGAACAGACAAAGATCTAACATGACCCAGTGCCTGGGAGCTGGAGCTAGACAAATGCAGACTGGATATAAGGTGCAGTTATTAACAGTGAGGGGAATTCACCACTGGGAGAATTCCCCAGGGGTCGTGGTGGATTCTCCATTGCTGGCAATTTCTGGATTGAGTCTGAATGTTTCTCTCAGAGATCTGTTGTAGGTCACAGAAGAATCAGTTCAGGGAAGTCCTAGGGCCTGGGTGACACAGGAGGTCGGACTCCATGATCACAGTGGTCCCTTCTGGCCTTGGGATCTTTTCATAGACCCCAAGGGGGGGCAGAGGGAGAGAGAGAGAACGAGCAAGCGAGCGAGAGAGAAACGGGCCGTGGTTTATTTCCCAGCGTGGCGGTGGGTGCTGGGCAGTGAGATGATGCTGGTTTGTGATTGTGTCTCTCCACGACCATCTCTGCCCCCTTCTTCCTTCTCCTCATTCCATTGTGGCCTCTCCCTCTCCACTGACCCTTCTGCCTCTGTTCTAGATCCCCCGCCAGCCCCCACGCTCTCCCGGAACTTCTGGTACACAGTGTATCTCCCAGGGGAGTGGGTTAACCTCACATGCTCGGCTCCTGGGCATGAGGATGTTTCAGGATACAGATTCTTCTATCAGAAAGGGCAGCAGGACCCCAGCATAGTCCTCAGCCCTAATGCTGGAGCCCGGCTGGAGTTCACAGCTGAGAAGGGAAATGCTGGGACATACACCTGTGCGTACTGGAGACTGGAATCTCATCGAGAGATCTCATCTAGGAACAGCAGCTCTGTATTCATAACAGTGACAGGTGAGCCCCTGTTTTTCCTGCTGTTTGATTGGAGAGACCCTGGGAATCTGAAGCCCACCCCAAGACCGAGCTTCACCCCCTGTCTCTGTTCAGGGCCACTCCCCGCATCTCAGACACTTTGTGCTGGTCTCACGAGGTCCCTACTGATCATCAAAGACTGGGAACTGACAGGTCACTGCTGTGGGCAAGGTCAAAGTACCGGGGTCCCAGGTGGGCACTGTCAGGGCCACCCTCTGTAAATCTACAGCCCTGCAGCTGCCTGGATTCCTCAGTCCTGATTTCTGTCATTAGAGGGATTGGTTGCTATCATGTTATCTGACCCCGTGACGGCACCAATATGCCAGGATCCCTCACTGCCCATGTGTATGGAAAGGGAAAGTGCTACCCTGATGTGCTTGGCCTCTGGGGAGAAAGCATCATAGGACACAAATTAGTCTGTCATGGCAGGGATTTGGTCTCTGAAAAGGTTCCCTGTCCCAGTGGAGTGACTGGGTGACGCTCACAGCTCAGGCAGAGATCACCCGTCCCATACCCCTGCTGTGACCTGGGCAACCCAGTCCAGTCTGTGGATCCCAGAGGCCCTGCCTCCAGTTGGGAAATACATGGGCACAGTGCAGGGTTGGGGTTCAGTGAGGTGCAGGGGTGCAGGGAGTTTCCCACAGAGAAGTCTCCAATCCTTCCCATTCCTTAAATGAATTTTGCCTTGTAGTATTGGCCCCTCACCTCCAAGGGCCTTCCACAGATCCCAGCCAGGAGTGACCCTTCTTCTGTATCTAACACTGACCCCTGCTTCCCAACCCCCATTGTGGCCCCGTCCCTCTCCCTGAGCACATTGGATACCCCTCTGGAGAGCCTGTTCCCTGGGCTGCCCCAGGGTCACAAAACTGGAGGATCCAATTCGACATTGTGGGAGGATGGAGCATCTCAGCTGAGGGCTGACCCGGGAGCAGCTTCCTTATACACTGAATGTCACAGGGCTGGGAGTCTCTGGGTTACACGCCTGTCTGTTCTGGGTACACCCATCCAGCTGGGAGATCACATCTGGGAAGAGCCAGCCTGTTGCTAACAGCCTGGGGGAGGCATCACTGGGCAGAGAGATTGGGGTGTTTTGTGTGTGCCATGGACTTTGCTCATCTGTCTCCTCTCCTCATTTTGTGGGGCCCCTTTTACCTTTATTTCAGACCCCCCACCACACCCCACGCTCTCTCTCCACCCCCTGCACCCCATCTATATCCCAGGGGAGTCGGTAATGCTGAAGTGCTCAGCTCCCTTTGGAGAGGAAGTGAAGAGATACAGGTTCTTCAGTCAAAGACAGGAGCAGATCTCCAAAGAAGACTCCATCCAGGACACCTGGCTGATCACCACGACTTACACAGAAGACAGTGAAGTGTACAGCTGTGTGTACTGGATAATGGTGCTTGGACGACAGATCCCATCCAAAAGGAGCCCTCCTTTCACAGTGCCTGTGACGGGTGAGAGACCTGGGAGACATGAGGGTTGACACTGGGGAGGGCCCTTCTCCATCCCTTCCTAGTTACACCTAGGGATTGCGCTGCTGAAGCCCCAGGCCATGATCACAGTGCTCCCAATGCCCTCTGCCTCTCCCCAGCAATGCCCACAGCCTGACTGCCCAGAAACCCGTTAGCAGAGCCTGGGACTTTCTCCTCTCCCCTCTGCACTGACCCCTCTGCCCCAGACACTGGCCATCAGGAAGTTTAGACTTGAAATTAGATGAAGGTTTCTAACCATCAGAGGAGTGAAGTTCTGGAACAGCCTTCCACAGGGAGTAGTGGAGGCAAAAGACATATCTGGCTTCAAGACTAAGCTTGATAAGTTTATGGAGGGGATGATATGATGGGATAGCCTAATTTTGGCAATTAATTGATCTTTGATTATTAGCAGGTAAATATGCCCAATGGTCTGTGATGGGATGTTAGATGGGGTGGGACCTGAGTTACTGCAGAGAATTCTTTTCTGGGTGTTGGCTGGTGAGTCTTGCCCACATGCTCAGGGTTTAGCTGATCACCATATTTGGGATTGGGAAGGAAATTTTCCTCCAGGGCACATTGGCAGAGGCCCTGGGGGTTTTTCGCCTTCCTCTGCAGCATGGGCCACGGGTCGCTTGCTGGAGGATTCTCTGCACCTTGAAGTCTTTAAACCAGTGCTAACATCCCTCTGGCCTCCACACCTGCCTTTTCTGATTCCACTTCTCTCCCTCATTGTACATTGGACTCTAGTCTTTGAATTTGCACCTGCTCCTTTTATTCCCCTCCTCCTCTGCTCCATCTTTACTCTTTCATGTCCCTGATGAGCCTCACGCCACAATATTTAGGCCCAACAGGGCTGCCCAGCTGAGAAAATGGCCGCCTCACTCTCCTAAATGCCCACACCACTGATAACATGCCCGCTAGACCAACATCCACACAGCCACATAACATGGCTGCCCAGCACAGCCAAGAACATGTCTACACAATATGTCTACCTGATTTGCAAATATAGCCGCCCTTCAGAGAGCAGCACAAGACATGGCCACTCCACATGGCCAGGAACATGGCTGCTCAATGGACACAGGTGTGGACATCCAACCTGGCCACCTTGTGCCTCTACCCTCTCAGACAGTAGAATACCACCGGGGCCTTCCAGCTCTCAGCCAGTCTGGACTCAGATTGCCAGATGCCCTGGGCCCTCCCTATCTACCAACATCAAGAGCAGAGGCATTAGTACTATAGAGGTGACAGAACAAGAGTCACATCCTGGTGACCCTGTCTGCCTTATGAGCCCCACATTGCAGCCCCACATGGTATCTGAAGGCAGTCAGCCCCAACCCCTATGCCGGCTCTCACTCATTTCTGTGGGGCCTCTCAGCATCCTGAGGTGAATCAAGAGACTCTGGACAGAGAACACAGGTCATCCATGAATAAATTGAATTCTGGGCACCACCTCCACTTTCTCTCCCTCTGTCCCTGCTGAACCCTCTCCTTCTTTTATCCCAGCAGATCCCCTTCCCCAGCCGGTGTTGAGTGTGGATCCCCCATCCGCAGTGGTGAGTGAAGGGCTTCCCCTGCTCATCACCTGTGCAGCCCCCAGGAACTCTGGTGAGCAGAGGTTTCATTTCTACAAGGATGAGGTCGAGATCATCCCCGGGGATGCGGGGTCTGAGATCAACACCACGGAGCCCGGCACTGGCTCTCTGAACATCTCTGTCCTCAGCATTCCCCGGGCCGGTCTGAACAACATCGGGGAATTCACCTGCGGGTACGAGGAGAATATGAGCAAGAGGTGGATCCTGTCTCCCAGGAGCTGGGCAGTGAACATCACTGTGACTGTCACCAGGACAAGTGAGATTTCCCTAATTTCTTAATTCAGCTCCCTGTGTTGCTCCCCGGAGGAGAACCATCTCCAGGAGCTCTCCTGGGAAAGGGAGGTCAGATGAGGTGGGAGATATAACATGGAGATAGAAAATAAAGTGGAAGTGGAAATCTCCTTTCTCTCCCCACGCCCTTTCTATCTATGATACTTCGATGGCCCACATACCTGAGCTGCTTACAGTTTGTTAATGGATATAGCTCCTCCATGCCCATTGTAGAGATGGGGAATGGAGGCAAAGAGAGGGTAAGTCCCACAAGGGGCCTGTGGTACAATAGGGAATTCAACCCCGATAGCCAATGCCCCAGGTCAGCCCCCTAACCACTGGATCATCCTTCCCCTTTTTGGAATGAGAAGCGGCTGTTACAGACATGTTCATGTTCTCAATGAGCCTCACATCACAATATTCAGGCCCAAAATGGCTGCCCAGCTGAGAAAATGGCTTCCTCAATATTCTAAATTCCCATACAATGGGCAACATGGTCACTATACTGATGTCAACACAGTCACATAACATGGCTGCTCAAGACAGCCAAGGACATGTCTACCCAATATGTCTGCCTGATTTCAAATATGTCCATTCCTCAGAGAGCAGCACAACATATGGCTGCTCAGCATGGCCAAGAACATGGCTGCCCAATGGACACAGACCTGGGCATCCAACATGGCTGCCTTGCACCTCTACCCTGTGGGATGGTAGAATCCCGGCAAAGCCATCCAAGTCTCAGAAAGTCTGGCCAGATGGGGTGGGATTGCCAGACACCCTGGGCCCTCCCTATCTAGAGATGGCTCCATAAACATTGGGGGCTAGGGCATTAGTAATGGAAGGGTGACAGAAAATGAATCACCTCCTGGTGACCCTGGCCACCTTATTATCCCCACATCCCAGCCCCACATGGTATCTGAAGGAAGCCATCCCCATCCCCTAGCCGAGCTCTCAGTCATTTCTGCAAGGAGCCCCTCTGGATTGTGAGGTGAAGCAAGAGGCTCTGGAGAGAGAGCACTGGTCAGCTCTGGGTAAACTGAACTCTGGGCATCATCTCCATTTCCCGCACTGCTCTATTTCTGCTGAACCCTTCCCTTTGCTCCTCCTCTCAGACATCCTTCCCCAGCCGGTGCTGATCGTGTATCCTCTGTCTGGAGCAGTGAGTGAAGGGCTCCCAATGCTCATCACCTGCATGGCCCCCAGGGATGCTGGCGAGCGGACATTTCATTTCTACAATGACGGAGCCAAGATCTTCCCCGAGGACGTTGGGTCTGAGATGAACACGACAGAGTCCAGGACATGCTCTATGAACATCTCTGCGTTCAGCATCCTGTGGTCTGGTTCCAACAACACCGGAGAATTCACCTGCGAGTATGAGGAGAATGTGAGTGGGAAGTGGATCCTGTCCCCAAGGAGCTGGGCTGCGAACATTACAGTGTCAGGTGAGGTGGGCTATGGTTTTTAATAACTTCCCACATAAATTCACCCTCAAACCCCAGACACAGTTCTCAAGCGAACAACCAGCACCCAGTGCCCCTGGTCAGGACAGGTCACAGTGTTGGAGGGCAGAAAGAGAGGAGCAGAAAAGACACACAGATGGAAAGAATCAGGGGTTGGTATCCACCAGTCTAAGAGAGAAGGTCTGGGGTGGGTTTCACATCTCACCTTGATGGCTCCTGAGATCCAGGGGAGTTTGTCATGAGTCCTGGAGGCAGAGGCACGCAGACATTATGTGCATCACCATTAGCAGAGATGTTCACCTGTTGTTCCACTCATTATTCTCCTCTCTCTGCAGCTCGCAGCTTCCTATGCATCCAGGAGCTGGTGCTGGGTGGCTCCTTCTTCCTCATCAATGGCCTCATCTTCCTCGTCTCACACTGTTGCTTCTAGACCCAGGTAACTGGCTTGTTCTGTGAAGAGGGCCCTTCATTCTGTGCCTTGGATTCTCTCCACAGGGTGACCCATTTGGGCTATGATCTCTCCCCTTGAATTTCAGCCTGGGGGTGGAGGGGTAGAAGGTTCTAGCATGGTTTTGCAGCCCTGTCCATCCTGGCTAATAGCTGCTAATGGCCCTATCCTCCATGAATTTATCCAGTTCTTTTTTGAATTCTGTTATAGTCTTGGCCTTCACAACATCCTCTGGCAACGAGTTCCACAGGTTCACTGTGTGTTGTGTGAACGTATTTACTTCCTTATTTACTTTTTATTTACTTTTTCCACCCCAGTCATGATTTTGTAGACCTCTGTGATATTCCCCCGTAGTCGTCTCTTTTCCAAGCTGAAAAGTCCCAGTCTTATTAATCTCTCCTCATATGGAAGCTGTTCCATAACCCTCATTATTTTCATTGCCCTTTTCTGTGTTTTCCAATTTCAATATATCTTTTTTGAGATGGGGCAACCAGATCTGCGCACAATATTCAAGGTGTGGGTGTGAAGGGTTCCCCGCTCCAGGGTGCCACCTGGAACTGGGGTACCACTGAGCCCCCCGACCCACCAGCCTCAGCTGCCTTTATGCTGTACTGCTGTAACCAACCTGCCAAGCCCTCTCCCAGGCTCCAGCACACATACAGGTAGGGACACACCCAGCTGCAGTTCTTTAACCAGGTTCTTTAACCAGCCACTTCATGGGAAGGCCCAGCTAGGGCACCTCTCAGTTCCTAAAGCACACACTACCCTCTGGAGTGTAAACCCAAAATTATACCATCTTGTGCTGCACAGGGAACTGTGCAGCATAAGCTAATGAAATTCCTCCCCTCCCTCAATGTGGAGAGGAAATATACAACAGCTTTCTGCCCCAAGGTATGATTAACACACACTCTGGTTTTCGTAAAAGCAAAACCAAGTTTATTAACTGCAAACAATAGATTTTAAGTGATTATAAGGGATAGCAAACAGATCAAAGTAGATTACCTAGCAAATAAACAAAACACACAAACTAAGCTTAATGTAATGAAATCATGCCTGGTATGGAGAAAGTAAATATGGAAGTGTTATTTACTCCTTTGCATAACACAAGAACTAGGGGTCACCAAATGTAATTAACAGGCAGCAGGTTTAAAACAAACACAGGAAGTATTTCTTCACACAACGCACAGTCAACCTGTGGAACTTTTTGCCAGAGAATGTTGTGAAAGCCAAGACTATAACAGGGATCAAAAAGGAACTAGATAAATTCATGGAGGATAGGTCCATGAATGGCTATTAGCCAGGATGGGCAGGGATGGTGCCCCTAGCCTGGGTTTGCCAGAAGCTGGAAATGAATGACAGGGGATGGATCACTTGATGATTGTCTGTTCTGTTCATTCCCTCTAGGGCACCTGGCATTGGCCAGGGTCAGAAGACAGGATACTGGGCTAGATGAACCTTTGGTCTGACCCAGTATGGCCGTTCTTATGCTCTTATGCTCTTATACTACATAGAGTGGATATGAATAGCAAATTCTCACCTTAAAAGATGCAAGCAGATGCAGGCTCTTATGAAGTAAACTTCACTAACTTACAGCTTGGAATCCCCAGGTGTTTCATTCACAGGCTAAAAATTCCATGTAGTCTGGGTTCAGCCCTTCCCCCCAGTTCAGTCTTTGTTCCTCAGGTGTTTTCAGAAGTCTCTTGGGATGAGGAGTCAGTGAAGAACTGCACTGAGGTCATTCCCCTGCCTTAATTCGCTTTTGCATATGGCGGAAACCCTTTGTGTTGAAGCTTGGTTCCTATGCCAGTCAGTGGAAAAACACTGCTATTCCAAGATGGAGTCCAGCACCAGGTGACCTGCTCATAAGTCCCTGTAGTGTCATATCAGCCATGAGTCAGAAGCTGTTTGTAGGGTCCTCAGGAAAGTTTCCCCCCCACCACCACCCAACTGGGCACCAAACGGGGGGCTCTAGCCTGCAATCGGGTTAGATCAGCAAGATCTATAAGCCCAGGCCCTCAGGCAGGGTGGGGCAACTAGGAGTTAGGAGGCTCTGGCCTGTATTCAGAACAGAGCAATAATGAATCTGGGTTCCCAGGCCCCCAGCCAGGGTGGGACACCAAACAGTTACAGGATTCTCCCCTGTAGTCAGGGCAGAGCATGGAAATCTCTAAGCCCGGGCACTCAAGCAGGGCTGGGCAGCAAACAGTCGGGGGTCCTGGCTCTGGCAAACCAGCAACAAACACAGGCCTCTTGGTCTAGAGTGGGGAGCCTGCCATCCCTGGGTGGGTAGCAGGGGTAGGTGGACCCAGGTCCACCCGACTCTAGCCCAGGGCTGTAAGGGTGGTGGAGCGGCCCCCACTGGGTCAGTGGAGAAATCCAGCCACAACATGCTGCCTGGCTGTTAGTCAACAATGCAGCTGAACTATATTCGGCTCCCCTGGGCCAGTGGCTCTCAACCTTTCCAGACTAAAGTACCCCTTTCAGGAGTCTGATTTGTCATGCGCATCCCTAAGTTACACCTCACTTAAAAACTATTCGCTTACAAAATCAGATATAAAAATACAAAGGAGTCACAGCCACACTGTTACTGAAAAATTACTTCCTTTCTCATTTTTACCATACAATATAAAATAAATCAATTGGGATATAAATATTTCAGTGTGTAGTATATAAAACAGTATGATTGTCATTGTCTGGATAAAGTTTTAGTTGAACTGACTTCGCTAGTGCATTTTGTGTAGCCTGTTGGAAAACTAAGCAAATATCTAAATGAACCGATGCACCCCCTGGAAGACCTCTGGGTGCGCCCAGGGGTAAACATACCCTTGGTTGAGACCCACTGCCCTGGGCTACTTCCTACACTCCCATTTGGGGCTGGGGTCCCTGGGTCCCAGGGTCATCGTTCATCTTGCCAGGATAAATAGTGAATGGCAGCCCCAGCAACTCCTCAGTGTGTCTGGCAACTGGCAGCTCTGGCAGTCCCTCTGGGTCTCGGGTGCTGTAGTGGGCACTGTTGGGTCTGAGCTCCGGCAGTGGATGGAAGATGTCCTTCTCCTTTGGTGGCTCATCCTCAACTGCGCTGGAGGGCCTGCCTTTTATACTGCAGGTTCCTGTCCCTCCCCTCTGCTTCTGGCGGGGCGGGAGAGGGTGTTCTTCTGGTGGGGCAGTTGCGGTTGTCCCTCCGTCTGTCTGGAGGGAGGCCACTCCCCCTTGTTACATGCCTTTTAATCTATCTCTTTCTTAATGACTCCCAACATTCTGTTAGCTTCTTTGACAGCCGCTGCACATGAATGGAAGTTTTCAGAGAACTATCCACAATGGCTCCAAAATCTCTCTCTGGAGTGGTAACAGCTAATTTAGACCCCATCATTTTATAGGTGTAGTTGGGATTATATTTTCCAATGTCTATTGCTTTGCATTTATCAACATTGAATTTCATCTGCCATTTGGTTGCCCAGTCACCCAGTTTTGTGAGATCCCTTTATAACTCCTCGCAGTCTGCCTGGGACTTAACTATCTTGAGTAGTTTTGTATCATCTGCAAATTTTGCCACCTCCCTGTTTACTCGTTTTTCCAGATCATTTATGAGTATGTTGAATAGGACTGGGCCCAGTACAGACCCCTGGAGGACCCCAGTATTTACCTCTCGCCATTCTGAAAACTGATCATTTATTCCTACCCTTTGTTTTCTGTCTTTTAACCAGTTACCAATCCATGAGAGGACCTTCTCTCTTATCCCACGACTGCTTACTTTTCTTATTAGCCTTTGGTGAGGAACCTTTTCAAAGGCTTTCTGAAAATCTTCAAAGCCGCGACGGAGAGGAGGTAACGACTCAGCTATCAGCGGGGGCTGGAGCAGCATCCCCAAGGGACCTTCCTGCTTCTTGAAGCAGCATCAAGGAACTTAAAGAGATATGCTCTCAGGGACGATAGAGAGAGGGTCAGTGAACCTCCAAGTTATCTTCTGCCTCGGACGACAGGGGAAACTAGCACCTCATAGTTTGGTGGAAGGTTCTGACCGAGAGCCACTCAGCCAGGCTGGATCATTCATACTAGAGAGTGAAACCATCTTGAATGCAGACTATGCCTGGCTACGTTGAGTTTTAGCCTTTCAGCTGCATTTTAGAACATAAGAACATAAGAATGGCCATACTGGGTCAGACCAAAGATCCATCTAGCCCAGTATCCTGTCTTCTGACAGTGGCCAATGCCACTGTGATTTTCTTGTAACCATTTTTTGCTTGGATTCTTTTCACTTGGCATCACTTAACCTGTTAACCTGTTAGCCTGTTTTTAATAAATGTGTTTTATTTTAATCTAAACCAACCCAGGGCTGGATGTGAATTCAAGTCACCAGTAACTCCAGTTAATATGGTGAGCAGCTGTGGATTGTCTCTTTAAAGGAGCAGCCCTTATTATTTCTCTGGATGCTCCAGTAGAGGGCTGGACATTTTTGGGCAGATGGTTTGTGGGGAAATTTGGGCCAGGGAAGCATTGGGGTCCCATGGTTAGTAGTGACCAAGACTTGTGAAGACCAGAGCATGGTGAGAGGTACCAAGCAGGCTGCTGGAATCGGTGTTGCTAAACTAGGTCTGTTGATCGCAGATGCTCAGTACGTGCCTGTCTGCTGGCGGGGAGCATCCCGACAGGGAGCTGCGGCAGCTGCGCATTTCAAGGGACCAAAGGTTCTGGGGCAGGAGGGTGTGGCTGAAACCCCCAAAGATGGCACCCAAGCATAGCGGCATTTGCGCAACATCAGCTAGCAGTGATCCCAGCCACCATCCAACCTCCTGATGGGGATTTTCAGGGACCCTGCATACCCCAGACTGTGCTTGCCCCAAACTGTGTCCAGCTGGTCCCAAGCTAAGTTAGCAAAGCATAAGTAACAGTAGGCCATTGAAGGCCAGCTTGACATTAAGGCATAGGAAAATTTGCAATAGCTTGTATGGCATAATCAAAAGGCCAACAGGAGAAAAAAGGGGAACCAACGCCTACTGGTAATTGTGTAACCTGGCCTAGTATAACAGCATATTAGCTATGGAAAATTAATGAAGCAGAAGAGTCTTGTACAATGTAACCGCATGTAGGTGGGCGCACATACAGTTAGGAAAGAGCTTACTGTACAATTCTATTGGAAACAGTTGCATTAAGCAATTTAGTAAGCAATAAGATAACGCAAGATAAGGTAACGCAAGAAGAGGGACATGGCGAAAACAGGAGCACCTAGGGACAATAACAGGAAAACCCCTAGATGGTGAGGGGCTCTGATTGACTTGCTGATAAGAATTATATCAAATAAGGCTGATAAAATGTATAATGTGTGATTACGCGTTGCGGTTTTTACCTTTATAAGCTTGAAGCAATGTAACCAACGTAAGGCAGCTACCCCCCCTTGTTTGCCTGGGGCCATGCTGACCTTCCCTATATGCATATTTGTATTTTAATAAAGGTGCCTCAAGGCAGTGTCTGACCCAAAATCAACGGTGTGGTCAATTTTTCCACAACACTCCCATAGTGTAGGACTCTGCAGGTCTTGTACAAAGACCTGGGACCGATATCCATGAGATCAGCAGAGCAAGATTTACATGCTCAGCCGAAGTGGAGGTGGGAATTTAGAGAACAAGAATTGTGCATGTGAAAAGCCCGTGGGGATTTAATGACCAGGCAGGTCATTAGCTTCTCTGCACACCTTCCACGAGATGACAAGTCCAGCAGCATGATTCACTCTAAGGAGACACTCACGCCCCTCCCTGAAGCACAGCACCCCCTAGCACTGTGCATGGCATAGCAGCCTGCACTGCCTGGCATGGGAGAGCGCCCCCTGCTGAGCCCCTGCCCTGCTCCCGGCAGTACAGCGCCCATAGAGGAATACACAGAATATGGTTGGGATCACTCAACCTGGCTGAATGTGAGAAATTGGAGTGTATCACAACTCACGAGGCAGGACCTGGTGTGAAATGGAGCCTGGAGGGTTGATGACTCTTCATTGCTCCTTGTGTTTGGGTCTTCCAGTGTCTGCTAGAGGCTCCCGGGCAGTGCCCACAAGGGCTGTGGGACAACAGTGAAATTTTCTGACAGTCTTCATCTCCATTAATTTTTCTGAATGTTCATGGTGGAGAGTTCTCTGTTCCTCCCGTGTGTTCTTTTGTGGCAGCCAGCAGGGGGATCTGGGGACGAGGACTCCTGGGTTCTATTCCTGGCTCTGGGACAGGTGTGGGATACAGCAGGGGAGACTGGGAGTCAGGGTGTATGGGTTCTCCTTCAAGCTTTGGGAGGGAAGTGGGCTCTAGTGAGTTGGAGATGGGAATCAACCCCCTGCTCTGTTTTCAGTTAAACTTTTCAGCCCAATTTGTTTGGCGTTATCTTTTATCCTTCTTTCTGCTGTAGAAGAACCACAGAGTTTGGAAAATTATCTCCATGGTGTTTATGGGTCGTGCAAGGGTAGATAAAGTCAATGCTGACGGGCCCTGATCCCCCACCTGCCCATTACACTGAGTGCCCCCTGGCAGGGGCCCATGAGGGTGGGTCAGTGAGTGGAGGGGGGAGGCAAACGTAGCTCAGGGGAGTCACCGGCAGACAAGGTACGTCGCTCGGGTAAATGAACAATTTAGAAGTAACTTTAGAGGATTTGTGTGTGTGTAATGGGGTTAGGAACCGAGGTTGTGTAGATGTATGTAACCCTTCTGCCCGTCTGAGTTGGCAGCAACAAGGGCCAGGTTCAGTCTCTAGGGGTTCTGTTCCAATAACGCAATGCAAAACCGGCTCGAGCCTCCACCCAGTGACCCGGGGCAACCACATACCACCCACCCTGGGCACCTCTAAGAGGCAATACTTCCCCTCTCGCAAGCACAGAGTCGCAGTGTAGTAAAATCCTTTTAATAACAGACAGAAACAATGTGGCATTATGTTGGGGAAACACCACAAACAGGATTTGTAACACAAACCATGAGCAAAAGACCCACCCCCAAGCAAATTGGGCCTTGTCCTTTCTTCAGAGCAGTTCTTGAGTCCAGCAACCCAAAGTCAACCAAAGTCCCAAAAGTCCAGCAACCCAAAAGTCTCTGTCCCTGGTCACTGCAGCCCCAGAGTTCAAAAGTTCATCTGCAGAGTTTTACCTCCCAACCTGGGTAGAAATGGGGAGGGGGGTGTTTTAAGGGGCACTTTATGTGGCCCAAGGCCAACTGCCCTGCCTCTCCGCGCGGCTCAGCTCTGCTTCGCCAGCCGTCCTTTGAGCTGCTCCAGCCGTCCTGCAAACTGCTCCGCTCCACCAGCAGCTCCACTCTGCCAGCCGGTCTGCAAACTGCTCCACCAGCCGCTCCACTCTGCCAGCCGTCCCGCAAACTGCTCCACCAGCCGCTCCGCTCTGCCAGCCGTCCCACAAACTGCTCCGCTCCGCCAGCCGCTCCTCTCTGCCAGCCATCCTGCAAACTGCTCCGCTCCGCCAGCCCCTCCACTCTGCCAGCCATCCTGCAAACTGCTGTGCTCCGCCAGCCGCTCCACTCTGCCAGCCGTCCTGCAAACTGCTCCACCAGCCGCTCCACTCTGCCAGCCGTCCCGCAAACTGCTCCTCTCCACCAGCTGCTCCACTCTGCCAGCCATCCCGCAAACTGCTCCTCTCCACCAGCTGCTCCACTCTGCCAGCCATCCCGCAAACTGCTCCTCTCCACCAGCTGCTCCATTCTGCCAGCCGTCCAGCAAACTGCTCCGCTCCGCCAGCCGCTCCACTCTGCCAGCCATTCCACAAACTGCTCCGCTCCACCAGCTGCCCCGCTCCGCCAGCTGTCTCAAAAACTGCTCCATCAGCTGCTCAGCAACATATCTTCAGCCCCACCCCCACTTAACTCAGCACTCAATAACTTTAGCTCTTTAGCAATTTCAGCTTGTAGTAGAGGAGTCTCAGTGATGGTGCACCATTGGCCCAAAGTCAATTCAGATCAGCAGCCTGTAACTAGACTCTTAATGGAATCAAAATTAGCTCTGATATTCCACAAGGGAGAGAAAAAAAGGAAAAATCGGTGTTTCAGGCCCTCACAAGAGTACTCACACCACCAGGTACTACAAGTGTTAGTAGTTTCTTGGCCTGTCAAGGGCTATGATCAAGCATCTTGATATTTTTGCCCTTTTAGCCTCAAGATGAAAACCTTGTCTGTATTTTTTAGCCCCAGCCCATGCACTAAAAACATTATCTAACAGTGGCTATCCCCAACTTCTCTCAGTTCACTGGGTTTTGGGACCCGTGTCCCTTGCCTGGCAAGTGCTGCCCATTGATGGCGAGTCCCCCCATCATAACAAAAGGCCAAGTACAGTTCCACTGTCCTTGATTCACATAATCAGGATAATAACAGTTTATTCTTCCTGCCCCAATAACAGAGAAACTGGAACTCCAACAGGAGCCAAAGTGACCATCTAGGCAGAGTGGGTGTGCCTATGCAAATGAGATCAGCCCCTGAAGTTCTTTTCCACAACCTGCCACAATTCACCACTAGATGTCAGGGTAGAGCTCATTCTGACTCTGCTTACATGTAAAAACAAGCAGTGGGAACTTACACTTGTTTCTTGTCTGAAAATCTCTCAACAGCTTGATGATGCCTTTCTAGAGGAGGCCCTGGACAGCGTTGGATCAAACAGTAAAGATGAACCAGGCCCTCCTTGTTTTTGCTCAACGCCGCTACAAATTGTTGAAGTGGACTCCGGGGATGATGACTATGAGGAGTTTAGGAGAAGGCTTGGCATGGAGCTAACTGAGCCAGTGCCACGTCGTGAGTGTAAAAAATTCATGTGGACTATTTTACACATTGCTGTTTATGCTGTCCTTAATCACAGTCTTAAGGGAAAGTTTTTCGAAGATTGTGAGGGCTGCGTCATAGATGCGCCAGGCCAGCGACACCATGACGGTGTGCCTTGGACTTCAGTGGATATAAACTGCAAGCCTGTGTGCTGAGCTGTGTTTGGCAAGTTTATTAAACACTGTTATTGCCACAGGTTATGCTATGCAATGTCTGTGCTTAACTTAAGAACATTTATCGCAAGGGTGACCTTGATAAATGCTGTGCAATTCAGTGGATGCCCTGGCCGTGTTTTAAAGAAATTGACCAAACTGGAAGATGCCTGCTTACAGCGTTCTATTGACCATCTGGTCTGCACACAAAGTTACAGGACCCTGCTTAAGAAAAAGACTATTTGTAAGAAATCTAAAAGGATTAAGTTAGAGAATGGTGAGGGGACAAACATGTGATATAAAACTTGGTAGCTGTCAATAAAAAAAAAATCTGTTGAAAAGTGACTATCTGTGACTATCTGTGTTTGTCTCTGCAGGCCCGAAAACATAGGGGATAAGCTGTCGGGAGGGAAGGCCTGTAAGAAAGTCAAAGGGATTATCCTGAACGTAGCAAACTTTGGAAGATCAACTTTGACTGTTTGAAAGATCTAATCCTGGACTATTGCATGGGCCTGCGAGAAAAAACCTCAAAAAAGATAGCGGTGCAGCAGCCCTCTGTCATAAGGAACAAAAATCAGTGGCAAATAGAGACAAAAACCCTTAGGAAAATGCAGAAAGTTGTTTACAACAAGAGGTTCATGGGCTTTTGAAACTGGATATGAGATGGTATATTATAAAATAAAAAAGGGGTCTATTCCTGAGGTACAATGGTGGGAGCTGGGGGGATCTGGCTGGTGCCTTTCCTGTGTGATTCATGAGTGGCTCTGCGACCATTAATGCAATACAGCTGGGGGTGGGACTTCACATGTGGTTATGCTGCATGATAACAGGTCCTGGAGCGGCTTGCTGCTTCTCGCTAGCAAAGCACCTGTGAGAGACAGCCCAGACTGGAGAGAGTTCAAGGGGCACAGGGATCCCATGGTCCCAGGCTGCACCCCGGGGATCCTGTCACAATGGTCACACCAAAAATCACATCGTTCTTAGGTTGCTTCCAAGCCCAAGAGACCAGTCACTTACCGCAGATCAACTGGTACCCTAGATCCTACGCCAAAAACAACACCTGTCACCAATCCTATTATAAAGGTTTATTAACTAGGAAAAAGGAATAAGAGAGTTACCTGCAGGTAAAAGCAATCAAATAGACACACGCCAATGAGTCACCATGTAAATCTGAAGAGTGATAGATTTTTAGTGATCTGTGAATTCAAAGAGTCTTTCAGGACAGACATCAGAGGCAGCCCCTGGAGATCTCTGGCTACAGTTCAGAGTCTCTGGCCCTTCTGAGTTCAGACAGCCAAAATGACGCAATTTCTTCTTAGGGATTTTTATTCCCTTCCCCCAGAGTTCAAGAGCAGGGGACAAGTTCCCATCCACGTTGCCTCTATATGGATGGGGAGACGCAATCAACAAAGGGTTTTGTCCTCTGATGTCCCACAATGGTTTGTCAGGTGTCTGCTTTTGCTGGGCAGGAAATAACCCCTCTTGTGGCAAACTCGTATTTCACACTTGGTCTTGTTTCTCTCTGCACTGTGGGCGTTTACAGTTTCAGAGCAAACACTTATAACACGGGATATTGATGTTATCAGTGAGATTAATGCAGGCAGCAACATAC
The DNA here is from genome assembly GCF_016161935.1 of Mauremys reevesii. Classification (NCBI taxonomy): domain Eukaryota; kingdom Metazoa; phylum Chordata; order Testudines; family Geoemydidae; genus Mauremys; species Mauremys reevesii. The sequence continues at coordinate 5,553,098 of NC_052635.1, forward strand.
AAGCAATTCAGAGAGTCTAAACATGAAAGACATTCTTATAAGACTAATACCTCTTTAGAGCAAATCTAACACACAGGTGACCTGGTCTGGTCTCCAGCTGTGAGGTTGTAAGTTCTCAGCTAATGCCTGCAGCCTGGGTAAGAGTGGGCACAGACCGGCCAGCAGCACGCAAGCCAGGCTGTTTTTCTCATCCGCCAGTTATCCTGATTCACGCAGACGCATGAATCCACATTCCTTTGTCTAGGGCCGGCTTCTTTATCAACTACCTCCAGAGCATATTTCCAGCATACAGACATAACTCTTTCTACACAATCTGCGCATACACCACACAGTGGTGTTCATGACCAATGGGTTACCAGTTTTTACATGATACCTGACAAGATGCTGGTTGGCTAAATATTCTATCAATGGTGTTTTGGGTGTGCCCATCCCCAAGAGGCATAAAAGGCCTCTTGGGGCATAAAGGGTTAAGGATATGGATGCCTGGAGGAGGGGGAGAAGATGCAGAGAGACATACAGAGGGTTTCCCCTCCTTATTTAGTTGCCTTCCAGGTGGGCGTTGTCACCACCTCGCTATACAGCACATGCTCAGCTTCAGCAGGTTTTGGTTTTTTTGTCTTCTGGGTCCTGTGGGCCTGTGAGGCCGGGAATTCTATGAGCACGTAGGCGACTTCTGAGCCCTGGTGGGAGAGGAAAGAGACATGGTGAAGGGCGGATGGGGGGGGGTGCACAGACGCTAAACACCTGGGTTCTGGAGTGGAGAGTACGCCTATTAAATAGGTGGCTGAAAAGACACTGGAGGACAAGATCAAAGTGATCTCAAAAAAAGGGAGAATTCTCCTGAAATCAGTAAAATGGAATTCAGGGAAGTGCAAAATACTCCCTTTAGGAAGGAAAAATTAAAGGCAGCAGGACAGAAGGGGTTTAACTTGTACGGAAGCAGCACTGCAGTAAAGGAGTTCTAAGTGGAGCACAAATTGCAGATCAGTAACAGCACAAGATGCTGCTGAGAAAAAGGCTAATCTCATTCTGGGGTATATGAACAGGATTGTCGTGTGTAAGACACAGGAGGTAACTGTTGTCCCACTCGGCACTGGCGTGGCCTCAGCTGGAGACTTGTGTTGAGTTTTGTGTGACTCACTTAAGAAAGATGTGGACAAACTGGAGAAGGTCCAGGGAAGAGCAACAAAAATTATCAGAAGTTCAGAAAATATGACCTGTGTGGAAATGGTGAAAGAATCGGGCATGTTTAGTCCAGAGATGGGAAAGCTGATGGGGGGGAGGGGGGGACACGTGATAACCATCTTTTAACATGACATTATAAAGAGGACAGTGCTCAATTGTTCTCTGTATCCAGTGATGGTAGGACAAGATGTAATGGGCTTAATATGTGGCAAGGGAGATTTAGGTTAGATATTGATTGAAACTTTCAATCTCTAAGGGTAGTGACTAGGGAGGTTGTGGAGTCTCCATCACTGGAGGTTTTAAAGAACAGTTGGACAAACACCTGTTGGGATGGTCTAGGTTGAAGTAATCCTTCCTCGGCACAGGGGGCTGGACTAGATGGCTTCTTGAGGTTCCTTCCAGCCCCACATTTCTGTGATTCAGTGGAGGTTTGGGGTCATGGGGAAAGGGATGATGAATTCCCAGCCCTGCCTCCTGTGTGAGCAAACCCTGTGCAGCATCTCTTTGTGGCTGTTACCTGGCTGCCCCACCCCAGAAAGGCAGCTGCATCTCAGGACTGGGCAAAAGATTCAGGCCTTGCCGTTTCCAGGTGGTTGGACTGTGCTGAGGTTTGAAGCTTAGCCTATAAATCCATTCACGTTACCTGTTCCATCCGCTCTCCTCCGGCACCTGTGGCTTTTGATCCCTTATTATCGCAACCAGGATCCAGGTTCCTGGTGTGTTCTCTGGGCTCAGATCCCTTGGTGCTTCTCAGAGGCTTTGGAACTAAAACAGAACCAGATGAGAACAGAGCTGAAGTGGGGAGAGATTGTGAGGAAATGCCTAGCTACAATGTGCAACCTTGAGAAAGAAGAAGGTAAACTCAGCTTTGTAACTATTGATTTCAGTGCGTGTGTGATTTTGGGGCTTCTGCCAGGACACAGTGGGAAAATGGTCCAACAATTTATCTGAATTTGTTTAAATCTATATTTTCGTAGCCCAGAGGCATGAAGATGACTGCACATTTTAAATTATTTTACCCCTCACTTTGCCCTAACCACAACCAAAGGTCTTAGTGCTCACATCAAATGAAACGATTTGTCTTCAATCAAACTGCAGCTGAGTTGGTTATTTGACATGTCGAACATGTATCACTACACAGTGGAAAGCCTATAAATATTTTTTTAGAACTCTAGCCAGGGCCGACTCTAACTTTTTTGCTGCCCCAAGCAAAATAAATAAATAAAAAAAAAGCGCCACTCAGCCATAACAATCCCCCCAAGCGCCGCATTACCCCGCTGAAACAACCCCTCCGAAGCACCGCCCTTCCGTGCTGTAATAAGCCCTCCCAGCGCCATCCCCCCTCACCGAAACAACCCCCCTGATCGCCACACCGCGCTGCCCCATCAAAACAACCCCCCCGAGCACCGAGCCACTGAAACAACCTCCCCAGCGCCGCACACTACCCGCCAAAACAACCCCCCTGAGCGCCGCCCCGCTCTGCTGAAACAAACAACCCCCGAGCACTGCCCGGCCGAAACAAACAAACAAACAAAAAAACCTTAAGCACCGCCCCACTGAACCAAAAAAAAAAAACCCACAAAAAAACCCTGAGCGCCGCCCTGCCACCCGAAGACTGGCCGCCCCTTACTAGGTGCCGCCCAAAGCACGTGCTTGGTCGGCTGGTGCCTGGAGCCAGCCCTGACTCTAGCTTCTTATTGTACTTTGTCTTCTCACTGAAAGGTACATACCTTGTTTACCAGGCATATTTTAGAATTTGGTTTCCATACCCAAACGGTGGTAGGACTCTTTGTGGTTGTTAATGGTTTAAAATTATTTACACTGATCACTACAGAATAGTTTTTGAGGAGACCATATCGCAGGAGCAGGTGGGTGATCACAGGGAGATCACTCACCTCTTTTCTTCCTATGGCAATAGCAGATGAGAGCAGCCAGGGCTCCACCCAGAAGCAAGACACCACCAGTTCTCAGCAGAATATCACGGGTATAGTGTGAGGCTGTTAATGCTGCAGACAAAGAAAAGGGAGGGAAAGGGACATGAGAACAGCCAGGCAGCCCTGGCAAAAGGTCTGGGACCCACAGAGGAATCCGCCCTTAAAACAAATTTGCTGTGACGACAACCTCTCACTATGTTGTCTACACACATTCCATCTGTAACAGGCTGCTCCCCTTCCAAAGAGGGGAAGGATGGTCCAGTGGTTATGGGGCTGCTCTTCAGCACTGGCTATGGGGATTCAATTCCCTGCTATCCTGCAGCCCCCGTGTGGTGGCTCATCTTCTCTTTGCCTCCATTCCCCATCTCTGAAAAGGGCACTGAGGGGCAAAATCCATTAACAACACTGTGAGGTGCTCAGATAATAGGTCACGTCACCATTGACGTATGATAGATAGAAAGGGTGTGTGTGTGGGGGGGGGTTCATCTCTACTTTGGTTTCTATCTCCATGTGAAATCTGTCACCTCATCAGACCCCATTTCCCAGGAGAGCTCCTGGGGATGGTTCCCCTCCAATGGGAGCAAACCAGGAGCTGGATTAAGAAATTAGGGAAGTCTCACCTGTCACAGTGACAGTCACGGCCCGGCTCCTGGGAGATGGGATCCACCTCCCATCCACATTCTTCTCGTACCCGCAAGTAAATTCCCCAGTGTTGTTGGGACCAGCCTGAGGGATGCTGAGCACAGAGATGTTCACAGAGTTGGTGCCAGACTCTGTGGTGCTGACGTCAGACCCTGCATCCCCAGGAACGAGATTGACACTGTCCTTGTAGAAGTGAAACCTCCGCTGACCAGCATCCCAGGGGGCCGTGCAGGTGATGTGCAGGGGGAGCCCTTCGCTCACCACTCCAGATGGGGGATCCATGCTCAACAAAGGCTGGGGAGGGGGATCTGTGGGGATTAAAAAAGGACAGGGGTCAGCAGCGGCATGGCAGTGGAGAAAGTGGAGAGGGTGCCCAGAATTCAGTTTATTTACAGCTGAACTTTATTCTCTCTCCAGTGTCTCGTGCTTCTCTTCAGGATCCTGAGGGGCTCCCCACACAAATAAGTGAGAGCTGGGCTGGGGTGGGAATTGCTTCCTTCAGATACAATGTGGGGCTGTGACATGGGGGTCAGAAGGTGGCCGGGGCACCTGGCCATGACTCATTTTCTCTCACCCCTCCATTACTAATGCTCCAGCCCCTGATATTTACGGAGATCTCAGTAGATAGGGAGGGCACAGTTCTCTCTGCAGATCTTGCCCACTCTGGCCAGACTGACTGAGAGCTGGGTGGTCCTGGTGGGATTCTACCATCCCAGAGGGGAGAGGCACAAGATGGCCATGTTGGATGCCCAGATCTGTTTCTGTTTGGCAGCCATGTCCTGGCTATGTTGAGTAGCCATAGGTTGTGCTGCTCTCTGAAGGGCGGCCATATTGGAAATCAGGCAGCCATATTGGATAAATGTGTCCTGGGCCGTGCTGAGCAGCCTCATTTTGTGGCTGTGTTGGCATCAGAATAGCAGCCATGTTGCCAGTTATGTGGTCATGTCGGGCAGTGAGAAGGCCATTTTCCCAGTTGGGCAGCCATGTTAGGCCTGAATGTTGTAGCGTGAGGCTCATCAGGAGCATGAAAGAGCAAAGAGGGGGCAGAAGAGGAGGGGAGTAAAAGGAGCAGATGTAAATTTAAAGACTAGAGTCCAGCATGGAAGGAGGAAGAGAGGATAATAAGCAGAAGTGGAATCAGAAGAGGCAGGAATGGGGACCAGAGGGACGTTAGCGCTCGTGCTGCTCCAGTTCTCTGGCCTGTGCGATGCTGGAAGTCAGACAAGATGAACACAGTGATCCTTTCTGGCCTGGCAACCTATGGAGTATGAGCTATGATCCATTGACTGGCCTGGATTATCCAGGTCTGGGGCTCTGGTTTCTTTGCCTCAGCTGTGAGTTCCAGCTGGCCCCTCCTGGCTGAGATGGGGGCCACGCTGGAGTTCAACTCCCTTCCTTGGCTGTGGGGTCCGTGCCTAAGAGGAATGAGTTGGGGGAAGGGCAAAGCAGAGAGGCTGGGGGCTGGTCTGGAGAGCAGAGGGAGGGGAAGACGATTGTTCTGCGGAGAGGAGCATCTGGGGCAGAGGGGTCAGTGGAGAGGGGAGAGGAGAAAGTCTCAGGCTCTGGTAATGGCTGTCTGGACAGTCTGGCTGGGGAGAGGCAGGGGGCACTGGGAGAACTGGGATCATGGTCTGGGGCTGCAGCAGCACAGATCCTGGCTGTAGCTGGGAAGGGATGGAGAAGGGTCCTCCCCAGTGATGACTCTCATGTCTCACCCACCCGCAGGTGGAAATGGGGTCTAACCCATCACTGACACCAGGACAGGAGGGCTCCTTTCAAATGGGAGCTTACTCCACGCTCCACTGTCCAGGACAGACAGGTGCACATTTCACTGTCTGCTGTGTAAGTTGTGCTGATCAGCCAGGTGTCCTGGCTGGAGACCCCGTTGGAATCCGTCCCCCTCTTTGATTTAATAATTTATATCCCCGGTTGATTCCTCACTCCTTAGACCCAAGCACCTGAGCGTGACCAGCTCCCCTCAAATATAGATGGGGTGAAGCAGGTCTAGAGAGAGTGTGGGGGGAGGTGCAGTGTCTAGTATAGAGATAGAGAGGGGAGCCCCACAACAGGAGGAGGGGAGATATATGAGAAAAGTCCCTGACACACACAGACACAAACCACCCCGATCTCCCTGCCCAGCGCCGCCGAACCCAGGCCGATGGAGATGGGCTGGTTCTTCCCAGGTCCGATCTCCTGGCTGGATGGGGTACCCGGTGCAGACAAGTGCACAACCCAGAGACACCAGAGCTCTGATCCTCAAGGGGTGAGTGACCCTGCCCCCGGCTAAGCACCCAGCTGAGATACGCCATCCTGCTGCCATGTCGAATTGGATTCTGCAGCTTTGTGACCCCAGGGGCAGCCCAGCATGTGAGGGGAACAGGGTCTCTGGGAAGGTACCGGGAGTGGTCTGGGCTCAGGGAGAGGGATGGGGCTGCAGTGGGGTCAGGAAAACAGGGGTCAGGGTTAGATACGGAAGAAGGGTAATACCCAACAGGGATCTCTGGAAGGGCCCGGGAGCTGGGGGCAGATGTTATCAGGTCAAATTCATCTCAGGAATTAGATGGGGATGGAGAAATTTCCCTGGGAAACTCCCTGCACCCCTGAACCTCACTGAGCCAGAACCCTGCACTGTGCCCACATTACCAGCAGGAGGCCAGACATCTCTGTGTGGGACCAATGGATGGACTGGGTTGCTCAGTGCACAGCAGGGGTACAGGACAGATGGTCTCTGTCTCAGCTGTGAGCATCAGCCGATCACTCCACTGGGACCGGGGACCTCTTCAGAGACCAAATTCCTGACTTGAGAGAAGGATTTGTACCCAATGGTGCTTTCATGCCTGGGGCCCGAGCACCTCAGGGCAGCACCTTCCCCTCCCGTACACATGGGCCATAGGGATCTTGGTGAACTGATGCTGGTAGGGGGTCAGGGTGACACCAGAGATTGATCCCACTTCTGATAACAATTATGAATGAAGTGGCAGGGCAGAGGGCATAGAAGTAGATGACTTGTGAGCCAGGATGACAGGGCTGAAGGTTCTCCCACAGCAGTGCCCTCTAAGTGACAAACTTTACTGATCAGCTAGGAGCCCCTCCCCACTGTTGGGGTGCCCAATCCCAACTGACAAGAGACAGCCCCCAATTTTCAGACGTTACTGCTGGCTGGGAGTCCCTGAAACACAAAGCAGCACTATAGCCTCTCCTCCCGTAACCCACTAGAGGAGCCAGAGATCCATGGAGTGACACTAACCAGACATGGGGGGGTTGGTGGCCCTGTCTGGAGCTGAGTGACCGGGCGGTGTCTCACCCCGTGAATGGAGGAGAGAGACCCCGCCAGAGGGACAGCAAACAGCAGGAGATGGGGGGGTCTCACCTGTCACTGAGATGGAGATGGTTTGGCTCCTCTTCGATGGGATTTCTCGCCCAGACACTGTCTGCCAGAATTCACAGCTGTACTTTCCAGCTCGCAATCCAGACTCCCCCGACAATCCAATAAAGTCAGTGTAACTGTACTGAGGTGAGGGTAGTTCCTTGAAGTGGATTATCTGGTAGTCTCTGAAGAAACGGACCCTAAACACGGTCGGTGCCCTGGCAGCTGAGCACGTCAGGGTCACAGCTTCTCCAGTTATGTAGACAGGCTGCTGTGGGGACTTGGTGAGATGGGGAGCTGGGAGGGGGTCTGGAAAAGACAAGGAGGTTGGGGAGGAGATGGTTCGTACTTGGGAGGCTGGTGACACAGAAACGGAGGAAGGGCCTGTCACGGAGTATAGGGGAGTCAGGCCCTGCACCCCCGGGCTCCCTGCCGATTCACCAGGACTCTCAGCCAGCCAGTAAAGCAGAAGGTTTATTTAGACGACAGGAACACAGTCCAACACAGGTCTTGCAGGCACAGATAACCGGATCCCCCCCTGTTAGGTCCATCTTGGGGCCCCATAACCCCCATCGGGGATCAGAGCCCTTTCTCTCTGCTCTGCTTCCCCTCTTTTCCCCAGCCAACTTCAGTCTGCCCAACCCCCTCCGGCCCCTCCCCTCTGCTCAGCTTCTTTCCCGGGCCAGGAGGTCACCTGACCCCTTTGTCTCCAACACCTTTAGCCAGCACCTTTGCAGGGAAGGTGCTCGGGCCATCAGTTGCTAGGAGACAGAGTGTCAGGCATTTGCTGCATGGACTTTTGCTGCTAGACACTTAGGATCTGTACCAAGCCCCCAGTAAGACCAGTCCCACTTCGTCACAGGGCCAGTGAAGAGCAGAAGAGGGAGGGATCCTGGTCACAGACCCAGGGCTGGTGCAACCCATTAGGTGACCTAGGCGGTCACCTAGGGCACTGACATTTGGGGGGCAGCGACCGCGGCGTCTGAACATCTGGCTGCCGCGGTCATTGGTGGTATTTCGGGGGCGGGATCTTTCACTGCCTCCGTCGGGAGCGCCATTTTGGGAGCAGGACCTTCTGTCGCCTAGGGCTTCAAAAAGGCTGCCGGCGCTCCTGCACAGACCACAGCCAGCCCCAGCTCAGTGCCCAGGGACCACGTCACTGCCAGGCCTTGCAAACACTGAGCAGCAGAGATCTCACTGCCGGGGAACCCAGTGGGACCAGGTTCCTGCTACCTGAGGGGGGCAGCTCCTGCCCAGGGCCAGCTCAGCCTGCAGGGGCTGGGAGGGGAGGGCTTGTGCAGCTGAGACCAGGCAGTCGGGGAGCTGCTCCCAGCAAGCACAGATGAGGCTTCCTCTAGCTAAAGGCAGGTCGTAGGAACATGCCCCAGGCCCTGGCTGTCCCCGGGGAGCGTCACACACGCTCTCTCCTGAGTAGGTTGTGCTGATCACTGAGGTGCCCTGGCTGAAGACTCCTTTGGGGATCTGCTCCGCGCTGTGGTTGAGGAGCCTGTATCCCGTTGCCCTCTCACTCCTGGGAGCTGAGCGCTTGAGGGTGACTGAGTCCCCTCGGATAGAGATGGGGTGCAGGGAGCCAAGAGAGAGCGTGGGGTGGTGGAGGGTTTGGAATGGAGATCGAAGGAGGAACCTCCACAAAGTGAGGAGGACGAGGAGATAGATGAACAAAATCCCTAACATGCACAAACCTCCCCGATCTCCCTGCCCAGTGCCGCCTCCCCCAGGTTGGTGGAGAGGGGCTGGTTCTTCCCAACTGGGCTCTCCCAGTCATACGGTCGTATCCAGTACATGCAGGTGCATGACCCATAGCCCCTGTGGCCCTGTGAGATTCAGGGTTTGAGGGAAGCTATTTCCAGGTGAGCCCCGAGCTGAGCTGCTCCATGCACCCACCACATCGAATTGGATTCCTGCAGCTTTGTGACCTCCGGGGCCATCCAGCATGCGAGAGGAACAGGCTTTCTGGTGAGGTACCCAGGGAGATCAGGGCTCAGGGAGAGGGACAGGGCTGCAGGGAGGTGTGGAAAACTGGGGACAGTGTTAGATACAGAAGAAGGGTCACACCAAGCTGGGAACTCTGGAAGGCCTAGGAAGTGAGGGGCAGATGTTACCAGGTTACATTAATCTCAGGGATTAGAGGGGGATGGAGACTTCTCTGTGGGAAACTCCCTGCACCCCTGCACCTCACTGAATCCCAACCCTGCACTGTGCCCACATGTTACCCAGCAGGATGCCGGGCATTTCTGTGTGGGATCTGCTGGCTGGACTGGGTTGCCCAGTGCCCAATAGGGGTAGGGGACGGGTGGTCTCTGTCTCAGCTGTGAGCATCAGCTGGTCACTCCACTGGGACCAGGGACCTCTTCAGAGACCAAATCCCTGCTCTGAGAGAACGATTCGTACCCAATGGTGCTTTCATGCCCGGGGCCCGAGCACCTCAAGGTAGCATCTTCCGCTCCCATAGACATGGGCCGTAGGGATCCTGGTGAACTGGTGCTGGTAGGGGGTCAGGGTGACACCAGAGATTGATCCCACTTCTGATAACAATTATGAATGAAGCAGTAGGGCTGAGGGCATAGAACTAGATGACTTGTGAGCCAGGATGACTGGGCTGAAAGTTGCCCCACAGCTGTGCCATTTAAGTGACAAACTTTACTGATCAGCTAGGAGCCTCTCCCTGCTGTTGGGGCACCCAACACCCCCCGCCACCCATGGTGTGTCTGACATCAGGGCCTGACACTGACAAGCTTTAGATGTTACTGCTGGCTGGGAGCCCCTGAAACCCAAAGCAGCAGTATACCCCGCCGAAAACCCACTAGAGGAGCTAGAGTTGCGGGGAGTGTCACTAATTAGACATGGGGGGTTGAAACTGACCAGGTTGGTGGCCCTGCCCAGAGCTGAATGACCGGGCTGTGTCTCACCCCAGGCACAGAGCAGAGATACCCCACCACTGGGCCAGCAAACAGCAGGAAACAGGGGACTCACCTGTCACTGCTATGGAGATCGATTGGCTCCTCTCCGATGCGATTTCTCGCCCAGACTCTGTCTTCCAGGATTCACAGCTGTACACGCCGGCTTCCGCTTTAGACACCCGTGACAGCTTAATAGAGTCGGTGTATCTGTACTGAGGTGAGGGGAGTTTCTTGGATTGGATTTCCTGCTTGTCTCTGAAGAACTTGACCCCGGACACGGTGGGCGCCCCTGTAGCTGAGCACGTCAGGGTCACATCTTCTCTGGTTACGTAGACAGGCTGCTTTGGGGACATGGTGAGCTGAGGAGATGGGACGGGGTCTGGAAAAGAGAAGGGGGTTGGGGGAGGAGATGGTTCCTACATGGGAAGCTGGTGACAGAGAAGCAGAGGACGAGCCAGTGAAAGAGCAGAAGAGGGAGGTGACTGGGACACCCAATTCAGCCAACCCCAGCTCAGTGCCCAGGAATTTCATCACCACCGGTCCATGCAAACACTGAGCAGCAGAGATCTTACAGCTGGGGAAGCCAGTGGATCCAGCATTCCCTCCTTGGCATGTGAGGGGGCAGCTTCTGCACAGGGCCGACTGGAAGGGAAAGGCTTGTGCGGCTGAAACCAGGCAGTCAGGGAGCTGCCCCCAGCAAGCACAGATGAGGCTTCCTCACGCTAAGGGCAGGTGGCAGGAACATGCCCCAGGCCCTGGGTGTCCCCGGGGAGCGTCACACACGCTCTCTGCTGAGTAAATTGTGCTGATCACTGAGGTGTCCTGGCTGAAGACTCCTTTGGGGACCTGCTCCGCTCTGTGATTGAGGACCCTGTATCCCGTCACCCTCTCACTCCTGGGAGCCGAGCACTTGAGGGTGACTGACTCCCCTCGGATAGAGATGGGGGCCAGGGAGCCAAGAGAGAGCGTGGGGTGATGGAGGGTCTGGAATGGAGCTTGAGGAGGGAATCTCCACAAAGTGAGGAGGACGGGCAGATAGACGAACAAAGTCCCTAACACCCACACACCATCCTGATCTCCCTGCCCAGTGCTTCCTCCCCTAGGCTGGTGGAGAGGTGCTGGCTGTTCCCAGCTGGGATATCCCGGTCGGACGGGCATATCCAGTACGAGCAGGTGCATGACCCAGAGCCCCCCCGGCCCTGTGACATTCAGGGTTTGAGGGAAGCTACCCCCAGATGAGATGCCCCATGTCACCACC